>NC_069504.1:265647196-266022196 GCF_027579735.1 Bombina bombina | reverse complement strand
CATTTTTAATATTTTGAGAATGTAAATGTTGTTAAAATTTTAACCGTTTCATGCTTCGGTCTAGCAATAGCTGACAGCCCCCTGAGCAAGCAACTGAAATGGGTCAAATCAATCGACCAATCATAACTTTTATTCTAATTAGTGTAATGAATATTCCATATGACAATGCGCAATCCCGTTTGCATGTGCAGTAGTCTCACTACAGTAACACGCATGAACTTCCTAACACTGCAGGGCAAAACACTCACTCGTGCACCAAGAGTAAAGATCATGTGACCGCTATAGAGACACAGAAAAATACTCCTACTGAAATCCTTTCTAACGAAATGAATCATGGGACTGAATATGGCGATGCACGCTCTCGAGGGCTATATGTAGAGCCATCCGTTAATGGCTTTGCATAATGAGGTAAATGGAGGGAGTCCAAAATAAGGAATTTATATATTGATTTTGACATTAAAACAAAAAAAAAATATAACATTAAATTATGAAAAATCAGTTTACTATATGTTTGTTTAGTTGATTTTTTTTTGAAGGTTTACTGTCCCTTTAATGGCTAACTAGCATAAGGATAAAAGCATTTATTCTGTATTAAGATTTATCTTTAACATGTCACCTACAATTCACAGCCCTATATGAATGGCACATCACTTATGGTAAGACACGTGCCATGATTTTGCCATGTTTGTGCTTGTGATATCTCAAGAAACAGCTGATAATGTATTCTACGTATGTATATTAGCAAATGTGCACGTACAGCTTACTGCAGTATGGGGGAATACAAGCTGTGTATTTTAGATTGGGGAAAGGTTTTTTTTAATATTTTGTTCCTTATAAAAGGATTTTTTTTTAAACCGTATATTGAGAAAACATAATTTATGTAACAACTTACCTGATAAATTTATTTCTTTCATATGAGCTAGTGATATATGGGATATACAATCCTACCAGGAGGGGCAAAGTTTCCCAAACCTCAAAAAGTTTCCCAAACCTCAAAATGCCTATAAATAGTTAATGAATAGCCAAGTAGTAGGGTGATAAAGAAAGGAGTAAAAAGCATCAAAGGAATTTGGAAATAATTGTGCTTTATACAAAAAAAATCATAACCGCCTTAAAAAAGGGGTGGGCCTCATGGACTCTTGCCAATATGAAATAAATTAACTTATCAGGTAAGTTCTTACATAATTATGTTTTCTTTCATGTAATTGGCAAGAGTCCATGAGCTAGTGACGTATGGGATAGCAATACCCAAGAAGTGGAACTCCACGCAAGAGTCACTAGAGAGGAAGGGATAAAATAAAAACAGCCATTTCGCTGAAAAAAATTAATCCACAACCCAAATATAAGTTTACTCTCATAAATAAAAGGAAAACTTAAATCAAAAGCAGAAGAATCAAACTGAAACAGCTGCCTGAAGAACTTTTCTACCAAAAACTGCTTCCGAATAAGCAAATACATCAAAATGGTAGAATTTAGTAAATGTATGCAAAGAAGACCAAGTTGCTGCTTTGCAAATCTGATCAACTGAAGCTTCATTCTTAAAAGCCCAAGAAGTGGAAACTGATCTAGTAGAATGAGATTTAATTCTCTGAGGCGGGGCCTTACACGACTCCAAATAAGCTTGATGAATCAAAAGCTTTCACCATGATGCCAAAGAAATGGCAGAAGCCTTCTGACCTTTCCTGGAACCAGAAAAGATAACAAATAGACTAGAAGTCTTCCTGAAATCTTCAGTAGCTTCAACATAATATTTCAGAGCTCTCACCACATCCAAAGAATGTAAAGATCTCTCCAAGGAATACTTAGGATTAGGACACAAAGAAGGGACAACAATTCTCTATTAATGTTGTTAGAATTCACAACCTTAAGTAAGAATTTAAATGAAGTCCGCAACACTGCCTTATCCTGATGAAAAATCAGAAAAGAAGATTCACAAGAGAGAGCAGATTATTCAAAAACTCTTCTAGCAGAAGAGATGGCCAAAAAGAACAAAATGAAAGTAGTTTAATGTTCAAAGAATGCATAGGCTCAAATGGAGGAGCCTGTAAAGCCTTCAAAACCAAATTAAGATTAAAAGGAGGAGAGATTGATTTAACGACAGGCTTTATATGAACCAAAGCCTGTACAAAACAGTGAATATCAGGAAATTTAGCAATGTTTATGTGGAATAAAACAGAAAGAGCAGAGATTTGTCCTTTCAAGGAACTTGCAGACAAACTTTATATCCAAACCATCCTGAAGAAACTGTAAAATTCTAGGAATTCTAAAAGAATGCCAAAAGAATTTATGAGAGGAACACCATGACATGTAAGTCTTCCAAACTCAATAATAAATCTTTCTAGAAACAGATTTATGAGCCTGTAACATAGTATTAATCACTGAATCAGAGAAACCTCTATGACTAAGCACTAGGCGTTTCCATAATGATTTGAGATCCTGATGGAAAAACGGACCTTGAGACAGAAGGTCGGGTCTTAATGGAAGTGGCCAAGGTTGGCAACTGGACATCCGAACAAGATCCGTATACCAAAACCTGTGAGGCCATGCTGGAGCCACCAGCAACACAAACGATTGTTCCATGATGATGTTGGAGATCACTCTTGGAAGAACTAGAGGCGGGAAAATATAAGCAGGTTGATAACACCAAGGAAGTGTCAACGCATCCACTGCTTCCGACTAAAAATCCCTGGACATGGACAGGTACCTGGGAAGTTTCTTGTTTAGATGAGATGCCATCAGATATATTTCTGGAAGACCCCACATCTGAACAATTTGAGAAAACACATCTGGGTGGAGAGACCACTCTTCCGGATGTAAAGTCTGACGACTGAGATAATCCGCTTCCCAATTGTCTATACTTGGGATATGAACCGCAGAAATTACACAGGAACTGGATTCCGCCCAAACAAGTATCTGAGATACTTCTTTCATAGCTTGAGGACTGTGAGTCCCACCCTGATGATTGACAAATGCCACAGTTGTGATATTGTCTGTCTGAAAACAAATGAACGGTTCTCTCTTCAATAGAGGCCAAAACTGAAGAGCCCCAAGAATCGCACAGAGTTCCAAAATATTTATTGGTAATCTTGCCTCTTGAGATTTCCAAACCCCTTGTGCTGTCAGAGATCCCCAAACAGCTCCCCAACCTGAAAGACTCACATCTGTTGTGATCACAGTCCAGGTTGGACAAACGAAAGAGTCCCCTAGAACAATACGATGGTGATCTAACCACCAAGTCAGATATAGTCGAACATTGGGATTTAAGAATATTAATTGTGATATCCTTGTATAATCCCTGCACCATTGGTTCAGCATACAAAGCTGGAGAGGTCTCATATGAAAACGGGCAAAGGGGATCGCGTCCGATGCTGACCTAAAACTTCCATGCACATAGCTACTGAAGGGAATGACTGAGACTGAAGGTTCCGACAGGCTGCAACCAATTTCAAACGTCTCTTGTCCATTAGATGCAAAGTCAAGGACACTGAATCTATCTGGGAACCTAAAAAGGTTACCCTTGACTGAAGAATCAAAGAACTTTTTGGTAAATTGATCCTCCAACCATGTTTTTGATGAAACAACACTAGTTGATTCATGTGAGATTCTGCAGAATGTAAAGACTGAGCAAGTACCAAGATATCGTCCAAATAAGAAAACACTGCAATACCCCGCTCTCTGATTACAGAGAGTAGGGTACCGTAAACCTTTGAAAAGATTCTTGGAGCTGTCGCTAGGCCAAAAGGAAGAACAACAAATTGGTAATGCTTGTCTAGAAAAGAGAATCTCAGGAACTGATAGTGATCTGGATGAGAATCGGAATATGAAGATATGCATCCTGTAAGTCCATTGTGGACATATAATGCCCTTGCTGAACAAAAGGCAGAATAGTCCTTATAGTCACCATTTTGAAAGTTTTTACTCTTACATATCGATTCAAAATTTTTAGATCCAAAACTGGTCTAAATTAATTTTCTTTCTTTGGGACAATGAATAGATTTGAATAAAACCCCAGACCCTGTTCCTGAAACGGAACTGGCATGATTACCCCTGATAACTCCAGGTCTAAAACACACTTCAGGAAAGCCTGAGCCTTTACTGGGTTTGCAGGGATGTGAGAGAAAAAAAACTTTTCACAGACGGTTTTACTCTGAATCCTATTCTGTACCCCTGAGAGACAATACTCTGAATCCATTGATTTTGGATCGAATTGATCCAAACATCTTTGAAAAATCTTAATCTGCCCCCTACCAGCTGAGCTGGAATCACAGCTGCACCTTCATGCGGACTTAGGGGCTGGCTTTGATCTCTTAAATGGCTTGGATTTATTCCACTTTGAGGAAGGCTTCCAATTGGAAACAGATTCGTTGGGGGAGAGATTAGGTTTCTGTTCCTTATTTTGTCAAAAGGAACGAAAACGGTTAGAAGCTTTAGATTTACCCTTAGGTCTTTTATCCTGAGGCAGAAAAACTCCCTTCCCCCCAGTAACAGTTGATATTATTGAATCCCACTGAGAACCAAATAACTTATTACCTTGCAAAGAAAGAGATAGCAATCTGGAATTAGAAGTCACGTCAGCATTCCAAGATTTAAGCCACAAAGCTCTTCTAGCTAAATTAGCTAAAGACATAGATTTAACATCAATTTTGATGATATCAAAAATGGCATCACAAATAAAATATTTAGCATGTTGAATCAAGTTAACAATGCTAGACAAATCATGATCTAATACTTGTTGCGCTAAAGTTTCCAACCAAAAAGTTGAAGCAGCTGCAACATCAGCCAAATAAATTGCAGGCCTGAGAAGATGACCTGAATATAAATAGGCTTTCCTAAGATAAGATTCAAGTTTCTTATCTAAAGGATCTTTAAAAGAAGTACTATCTTCCGTAGGAATAGTAGTATGTTTAGCAAGAGTAGAGATAGCCCCATCAACCTTGGGGATCTTTTCCCAAAACTCTAAAGAAACTGCTGGCAAAGGATACAATTTTTTAAACCTTGAAGAAGGAATAAAAGAAGTACCAGGCCTATTCCATTCCTTAGAAATCATATCAGAAATAGCGTCAGGAACTGGAAAAACCTCTGGAATAACCACAGGAGGTTTATAAACAGAATTTAAATGTTTACTAGTTTTAATACTAAGAGGACTAGTTTCCTCCATATCCAATGTAATCAACACTTCTTTTAACAAAGAACGAATATACTCCATTTTAAAAAAATAAGAAGATTTGTCAGTGTCAATATCTGAGGCAGGATCTTCTGAGGCAGGATCTGAACCAGATAGATCCCGATCAGAGAAGGATAATTCAGCATGTTGCCGGTCATTTGAAATTTCATCAACTTAATGAGGTTTTAAAATACCTTTTACGTTTATTAGAAGGCGGAATGGCAGACAAAGCTTTCTGAAGGGAATCAGAAATAAATTATTTTAAATTTACAGGTATATCTTGTGCATTAGATGTTGAGGGAACAGCAACAGGTAATGAACTACTACTGATGGATACATTCTCTGCATGTAAAGGTTTATCATGACAACTATTACAAATCACAGCAGGAGATAAAACCTCCACAAGTTTACAACAAATGCACTTAGCTTTGGTAGAACTGTTATCATGCAGCAGGCTTCCAACAGTGATTTCTGAGACAGGATCAGATTGAGACATCTTGCAAATGTAAGAGTGAAAAATAACATATAAAGCAAAATTATCAATTTCCTTATATGGCAGTTTCAGGAATGGGAAAAAAATGCAAACAGCCTAGCCCTCTGATAGAGAAAAAAAGAAAGAGGCATATAGAAGTTGGGTCTTAACCCCTTAATGACCACAATGTACCCTGTATGTCACTGGTCGTTAAGGGTTTTTTCCGGGCATAATAGCACAAGTCTAGCAAGAACACGCTATTAATGCCCTCCCTCCAGCAGGCTTTGTGGAATAGAGCAGTCTCAACGCTAGTGGCAAGACCGTGCTATAAAACAATCAAGTCCCAAAAAAAGGCCAGTGACATACAGGGTACGTCGCTGGTCCTTAAGGGGTTAAATAATGAAAATATTTGGCGCCAAGTATGAAGCACAAGAAACAGAAAAATATTTTTTTGGCGCCAAAAACCTCCGGAAATGACATACTCGCGTCACAGAAGACGCAACCTTGTGAAGGACTCGGCATCAACTAGGACGCCAGAAATGACGAACATAACTTTGCGCCAAAAAATCTTGCGCAAGAATGACGCAATAAACTTTGGCATTTTGCGCCCTCGCGAGCCTAATTCTGCCTGCGAATTTAAAAGACAGTCAATTTGAAAAAGAGACTAAACCCCAAGTAAGAAATAATTTTCCATAAAAAAAGCATTTCCCAGATATGAAACTAACAATCTGCAAAAAGGAAATATACTGAAAACCTGAATCATGGCAAATATATATATTGAAATGTGGCGGGCAGGAGTAGGGACGGGGCTTAAAAAAAATCATAAGACCAAAGTAATTTAAATAAAATTCAAAATAAAGTCATTTCTTTTAATACTCTTAGGCAACAAATCAAACACAAGCTCAAACCACTGGTATAGCTATGTGAGCTCTGTATTTAATTAGCCTTTGCAGAGACAGTGCTAAATATTTTTATCTTAATTGGACATTTAATAATAGATTCTTTAAAACTGCTCTCTGCATTCCCCATTAATATTCTAGATTCTGGCCTTTAAAATCAGCAAAAATGCACAGTAACACACTACATAGCATATACTTACACATGCAGATACACCCACTACATATCATACACTTACACATGCAGATACACACACACACACACTACATAGCATACACTTACACATGCAGATACACACACACTACATAGCATACACTTACACATGCAGATATACACACTACATAGCATATTCTTACACATGCAGATACACACACACTACATATCATACACTTACAAATGCAGATACACACACACTACATAGCATACACTTACACATGCAGATACACACACACACTTACACGACACAGCATACACTTACACATGTATATATACACACACACACACTACATAGCATACACTTACACCTGCAGATACAAACACACTACATAGCATACGCTTACGCATGCAGATACACACACTACATAGCATATATTTATACATGCAGATACACACACACTACACAGTATACACTTACACATGCAGATAGAAACACACACACTACACAGCATACACTTACACATGCAGATGCACACACACTACATATCATACACTTATACAGGCAGATAGACACACACTACACAGCATACACTTATACATGCAGATACACACACACACTACATAGCATACACTTATACATGTAGATACACACACACTATATAGCATACATACATGTAGATACACACACACACACTACATAGCATACACTTATACATGCAGATACACACACTTATAGATACAGAAAGACACACACTACATCATATATGGGTATCTGTAATTTATTGTATGGGGTCCTGGGGTTGGCAAGCACATTAGCTGGTAGTCTGAGACTGCCAATGTTTGTTACCCTGGTGTTAGCACTGCTCATCATATAAAACTGAAGGCATGCTAGTATTATCACCAGGGGTTAGATGTCATCACTACCAGATGTTAGAGGTCACCATTACCTAAAGTCAGAGGGTAAACAGCCTTCTTACTCCTGCTTAACCCACACACCATTCCTTTTCCACAAGGAATCTAAATGGTATCTAACCCTGGGAGAGAAAAGTCAGCTGCTTCTGAGTATGGGCCCAATACAGTTTAAAAAATGCATTGCCCCATGCATTTTTTTTTTGCATTGGGCAATGTGGGACAGATGGCTAGCAACCCGGGACAGACCCCTAAAATCGGGACTGTCCAGCGAAAATCAGGACAGTTGGGGGTATGGTTAATGGGACAGGGTACTGTAAAATTGGTTAACCTTAATGTGCCTCCAATGACTTGTTTTACTAACAGTGGGATATAAAGTGTTTAAGAAATTGTGACTGTAGGTATATTTTTGTATATTAAATAGCTGGTTTGTTCTTTGAAACCACAACCCATTAATATGGGCTAATCTTGCAGGGAAGTCAGACTTCCTTATCTTTTAACTTTCATTACACACAAATGCTTCCTTATCTCTGCCAGCATACCAAAGCCCAACACAATTGAGAGAACCATTGAGAATTAACATTTTATTACTTATCTCCCCTACCCACCACTGGGAGTTTAATTTTTTTCTACTGGCTATGTTTACATAGCTTTTCTATAGCTAATACTTAAATATTGAAATTTTCAGTATAGGTGGGTATACCGCAGACAAAAACAGCTATTTCACATGCTAAAATAAAGGTAAATGATCTTTTTTAAACAATTGAATACACTCTAGCAGGTAAAATTGATAACTGGGAACAAAATAAAGGGGAGACAATTTTACAGTTTAAATCTTAATATCATAATAAATAAAAAAAACATTAACTGAAAACATTTATATATTGTAAGTACATTTAAAGTTGGACTTACACATATCAAACAATGTTCATTTAACCACTGCAGATTTTCCTTTATAGACGATATGGCCAGGGCTGTGACATCAGTAGGGACATTTTCTAAAAATTGTGCAAAAAAACGAAAAATCTCCTTTAAAAGACATATTTTCTGTTTATCCTGAAAGAAAAACAAATATTCTTAATGTATTATTATGCATATACAATAACAATTAGTGCAAACATAATAGTATAATTATAAATCAATGCATGGCAGTTATTCATAATCATCTAAGAAATCAGATACACTTTCCTAATTAGCTAATGAGATTCCCATATGGTTCATAAAGTGATAAATTAAAGTGACAGTAAACATATTGTATTGGCAACAGTCTGGACATTTCTAAAACAAACTCCACCCATCATGTGCCTCATTTGGAGGTGCCAATCTGGCTTGAGTTTGCAGCTGAAAAGGTTAGTCATGGTCATGTTGTTAGTATAAAATGCATTGTTTTGCAGTTCTTATCTGTTGTAGACAATTAGAGAAATGTGTGTAGCAGGGTTAGCCTTGTGATGTTTGCAGTGCGCATTTTCAGTTACGATAATTATAAAATCCATCATTTTGAAAGCTAGATTAAAGGGACATGAAACCCAAAAATGTTCTTTCCTGATTTAGGTAGAACATACAATTTTAAACAACTTTCCAGTTTACTTCTATTATCAAATTTCCTTCATTCTCTTGGTATGCTTTGTTGAAGGAGCAGCAATGCACTACTGGTTCTAATGGAACACATGGGTGAGCCAATCACAATCAATATATATATATATATATATATATGCAGGCACCAATCAACAGCTAGAACCTAGGTTCTTTGCTGCTCCTGAGATTTTCTAGATAAACCTTTCAGCAAAGCATATCAAGAGAAGGAAGCAAATTAAATAATAGAAGTAAATTGTAAAGTTGTTTAAAATTGTATGCTCTGTCTAAATCATGAAAAAGAAAATAAAAAAGGGGACAAAATTAATAATTAAAGTATATAGCAAATGTGTTTCACTATGCATAACTTAACATTTTATATTTCAATCTCAATGTGTTTACTGTCTCTTTTAAAAGTAAAATCTTTAAAGGACCACTAATTGCAGTACAATTACATAATTAACAAGCACACAATAAAAAGACAGTTCAATAGAACTTACTCTGAATTTCAAATAAGCAGTAGATTTTTTTCTGACAAATTAATTTTTCCCATTTTCCGGCCTCCTGTATCATGTGACAGACATCAGCCAATCACAGACTAGTATACGTATACGCTGTGAGCTTGTGCACATTCTCAGTAGGATCTTGTTCCCCAGAAAGTGTGAATATAAAAAGACTGTGCAAAATTTGATAATGGAAGTAAATTGGAAAGTATCTTAAAACTGCATGCTCGTTCTGATTCATAAAGTTTATTTTGACTTGAATGTCCCTTTAATGGAAAACAATTCCAATTAATCTCATCCACAAACACAAACAGGTGAATTAATCAATTGAAAAAGCCTCTGATATTTCTACATGTGGGATAAACATAATTTGCAATGACATTGGCCTAGATTCCATACTAAATTTACAATTTAAGCTCACTGAAGAAGAAAAAAAGAAAAACGCTGCAAAATTGCTACTCAAAAATTGTACCTTTCCTCATCACTTCAGTGAGTTTTGAGTCATTGTCAATTGTAATAAACACAGGGGTCAAGTCCTACAAAAAAAAGGGTGGGAAATCACCAAGTCTTCCACCCCCCCCCTTACAATTAATATTGTTTTATAAATACACGCACACACTGTATTTATATGTATATAATCTATACACTTTGGTTAATGAAAGCAAATTAAAACCAATGAAGGGTTGAATGGTTGCCTTTGGGCTTGGGAATTCTCCTCTGTCACATAAACTCTCCCACGTAAGGTGCAATAGTCCTGTTTCTGCTGAGGGGAGCTAAATAACCAAAGAGCAACCCAGACATTTAGTGTATTGTAGGAAGTGTTACTGCCCATTACTAGAGGATCTCACTATCCCTCTAAACAGACTGTGCTCCAGCTACTCCCATCAGCAGCAGGAGTGTTTACTGAAATGTTTCTGTTCTCTGTCTAGAGGGAACTTAGTTCCTCCTGCAAAAATAGTGCAGGAACTCCGTTCCCATGAGTTCCCACTCGACGTGACCCCTGAATCAACAGAGGAGTTTTTATCTATTCCTCCTGTGAGGTACCTTGCCTCAAAATTGTGTCTCGCTAAGCTGATAAGGTTCTCTCAATTTTTTTTTAATCTTGTAAATGTTCACCTCTAGTTGCATAGAAGAAATTGCACTATAAATAATGACAAAAAGGGCTTGAAAATCTTGCAGGAAAAAAAAAAAACCCAAACAAAAAACACTCCCTTTATAAAACAGTCTACTCTAACATACAAAATAGAAAAACTGAAAACAATTAAAGTGAAATAAAAAAAATCAATAAATGAGAATAAAAATGAGATAACCTTGTCAGTTTTGAAATAGCAACACACAACAGTGAGACAAAATACTTCTCAAGGACAACGAAGTCTATATGAATTCCGCATGCTGGAACAAAGTGTAGGTGAAAATATAGGCAACATCTCTCTAACTTCCCAGTTTACTTTTGTTATTACATTTACTTAATTCTCTTGGTATCTTTTGTTAAAGGAACAGAAATGCACTACTTGAGGCTAGTTTAACACATCAGGTTAGCCAATGACAATATGCATATTTGTGCATCCACCAATAAGCAGCTAGCTCCCAGTAGTGCACTGCTGCTCCTGCCCTGAGTCCTAAACTTATCTAAGAATACTTTTTAGCAAGAGAAGGAAGCAAATTAGGAAATTTGAAAGTTATTTAAAATTGTATGCTCTATCTGAATCATGAAAGAAAAAAATGGGTTTAAATGGACAGTCTAGTCAAAATTAAACTTTCATGATTCAGATACGACATGCAATATTAAACAACTTTACAATTTTTATCATCAAATTTGCTTTGTTCTCTTGATATTCTTTGTTAAGGGCTACATCTAGGTAGGCTCATACTCTAATTTCTAAGCCCTTAAAGACTGCCTCCTATCTCAGTGTGTTTTGACAGTTTTTCACAGCTAAACAGTGCTAGCTCATGTATGCCATATAGATAAAATTGTGCTTACTCAAGTGGAGATATTTATGAGTTAGCACTGATTGGCTCAAATGAATCAGCAACAAAGGCTAACAGCAGAATATAATGATTTGCTTGTAACTAGACATATGCATTTGTTTCGTTACAAACACAAATTCATAACAAAAAATGGAAATTCAATTTGTTTTTATGAAACGAATATCTGATCGAATTTATAAAGTTAAAGAAAATTAAGAAATACTGATGAAATTCATCAGTATTCATTCGTTTACTTTAAATTACCTGTAGGCAGGGCTGGCTCAAGATATTGTGCTGCCTGGGTCCAAAAAGGCAGTGACGCCTCGCAGTTGTGACATTACTGATAACCATATCAACATACTAGCCTGGCCGCTGACCTTACTAAGCCTGCCTACCTGCATGCAACCAATGCTTATGCACGATTGCGCAATTAGTGGGAAGGAGGTTAAGGAAGAGATGCACTTGTCCCACCTTGAATGTCACCCCTGACTGGTTCTCTGTCAGCGGTCAAGTCCTACAAAAAAAAGTTTGGGAACTCACCACGACTTCCACCCCCTCACAATTAATATTGTTTTAAATCTAAATACAGTATATATACACACACACACTGTATTTATATGTATATAATCTATACACTTTGGATACTTCACTTTAAAGTGTTTCTATTGACCTATTATAAAAGCTTCATTGTATAATATGTATGGGAAATTGTTCCTTTATGTTTATTGTGTATATGAAATATCTGTTTCTGTTAGTTGAAAACTCAATGAAATAGCCTGAGCTTCTAGGGAGAGCAGACCTCCTTTACATATCTCTCTATTTTTTTACACAAAATCCTCCTAATCTTACCTTATCTCAGTTTACACAGTGAGTCCAAAACAATGGATACAGCATGTTATTATATCTCTGTCCATTTCCCCACTGGGAGGATGATTTATTTATAAAACTTCTAGTTTAAATCGTTTTTCTATTTAAACTTCATATTGAAATTTTCCAATAAGCCGTTGCATGTTGAATATTGACAAATTGGGAAATTCCAATGTCTTGTTGCACTAACTTGACTTGTCATGACATTCTTTTCTGTTAATTGTTATTGTCCACTCTCATGTACTATGTCTACATTAATTTAAACAAAAAAAAAATTTAATTAAATTTTCCATTTAGGTGGAGATAGAACAGACAAAATCAGCTATGTAAAATGACAAAATAAAGGTAAAATATCAGTTGCCCCAGCAGGTAAAATGGATTACTGGGATCACATTAAAGAAGAGAAAGCAGTACACTGTTCCATTAACGGAAAAGCTACAGTCTATGGACATTCCAGCCTGATTGTGATTTTACAAATTCTGTTTGTGCGTTGAATGTTCCTGTATAACTTTATCAAATTGGGATTATATTCTGTATAGTTCTGTATATATTTTACAAATTGCATTGCAGTTTTTTTTTCTTTTCTTTGTCAAATAAGCCTGACAGTTCCAGAAAGTGGGAGTTACCAGGGTGTGTCTCAACTGAAGCTCTCTTACAGCCCTCATAAAAGAGCCAAGCTCTGCCCACTGATGACATCATGATCTGGGCTGCATCTATGCACTCAATAGCATTGAGAGCCTGCTGAATCAAATTAGTGAGTCTTTTGTAGCTAGTCAAGCCTTTAATGCAGCCCATATCACGATGTCATCAGTGGGCAGAGCTTGGCAGCCATTTCAAAGTGACCAGAAACAATATTCATTTAAAAAAACTTTTTTACTGTTACTGCTGCATGATATAGAAAGGGTGTAGGAGACTATTTGCTGCTTAATCTAAATAAAGACTTTAAGATGACTAAGGTGTAGAATGTCCCTTTAAATGACCACTAGCTGAGAAATGTGTCTTCTGACCCATTAAGGCCGAATTATCAAGTGTCTGTCGGACCTGATCCGACAGTGCGGATCAGGTCCGACAGACATCGCTGAATGCGGAGAGCAATACGCTCTCCGTATTCTGCATTGCACCAGCAGCTCACAAGAGCTGCTGGTGCAACGCCACTCCCTGCTGACTCGCGGCCAAGGTCAATCAATCCGATCGTACTCGATCGGGTTGAATTGTGGCGATTCCTGTCCGCCTCATCAGAGCAGGCGGACAGGGTTATGGAGCAGCTGTCTTTAGACCGCTGCTCCATAACTTGTATTTCTGGCGAGTCTGAAGACTCAACAGAAACATGGGCCCTCAAGCTCCGTATTGAGCTTGATAAATGGGCCTCATGGTCTCACTTCCTGTAGCAATACTATAATGCAAATTTATTTACTGCGCTTAAAGGGATACAAAAATCAGAATTAAGCTTGCACGATTCTGATTCTGAGTTTTAAGACACTTTTAAATTCACTTCTATTATCAGATCTACTTTGTTCTCTTGGTATCCTTTATCAAAATATATATATACGTAGCTGGTGATTAGTGGCTACACACATTTGTCTCTTGTAATTGTCTCATCATATGTTCATCTAGCTCCCAGCAGCAATTACTGCTCTGGTGATGATTTTAACTATGGCCTAGATTTGGAGTTTTGCGCCCAAAGGGGTGCGTTAGCTACGCGTGCTTTTTTTGGCCGCACCTTTTAAATACCGCTGGTATTTAGAGTTCACAGAATGGCTGGGTTTTCAGTGCGTTAGGCTCCAAAAAGGGAGCGTAGAGCATAATTTACCGCCACTGCAACTCTCGATACCAGCGGTGCTTACGGACGCGGCCAGCTTCAAAAACGTGCTCGTGCGCGATTCCCCCATAGAAAACCATGGGGCAGTTTGAGCTGAAAAAAAACCTAACACCTGCAAAAAAGCAGCTTTAAGCTCCTAACGCAGCCCCATTGTTTCCTATGGGGAAACACTTCCTAAGTCTGCACCTAACACCCTAACATGTACCCCGAGTCTAAACACCCCTAACCTTACACTTATTAACCCCTAATCTGCCGCTCCCGCTATCGCTGACACCTGCATATTTTTTTAACCCCTAATCTGCCGCTCCGTACACTGCCGCAACCTACATTATACCTATGTACCCCTAATCTGCTGCCCCTAACACCGCCGACCCCTATATTATATTTATTAACCCCTAATATGCCGCCCCCAATGTCGCCTCCACCTACCTACAATAATTAACCCCTAATCTGCCGACCGGACCTCACCGCTACTATAATAAATGTATTAACCCCTAAAGCTAACTCTAACCCGAACCTTAACACCCCCCTAAATTAAATATAATTTAAATCTAACGAAATAAATTAACTCTTATTAAATAAATTATTTCTATTTAAAGCTAAATACTTACCTGTAAAATAAACCCTAATATAGCTACAATATAACAAATAATTATATTGTAGCTATTTTAGGATTAATATTTATTTTACAGGTAACTTTGTATTTATTTTAACCAGGTACAATAGCTATTAAATAGTTAAGAACTATTTAATAGCTACCTAGATAAAATAATTACAAAATTACCTGTAAAATAAATCCTAACCTAAGTTACAATTAAACCTAACACTACACTATCAATAAATAAATTAAATAAAATACCTACAATTATCAACAATTAAACCTAACACTACACTATCAATAAATTAATTAAATACAATACCTTCAAATAAATACAATGAAATAAACTAACTAAAGTACAAAAAATAAAAAAGAACTAAGTTACAAAAAATAAAAAAATATTTACTAACATTAGAAAAATATTACAACAATTTTAAACTAATTACACCTACTCTAAGCCCCCTAATAAAATAACAAAGACCCCCAAAATAAAAAAAATGCCCTACCCTATTCTAAAATTAAAATAGAAAAGCTCTTTTACCTTACCAGCCCTTAAAAGGGCCCTTTGCGGGGCATGCCCCAAAGAATTCAGCTCTTTTGCCTGTAAAAAAAAAAACCATACAATACCCCCCCCCAACATTACAACCCACCACCCACATACCCCGAATCTAACCCAAACCCCCCTTAAATAAACCTAACACTAAGCCCCTGAAGATCTCCCTACCTTGTCTTCACCACACCGGGTCCCGATCTGTCCAGAAGAGCCTCCGATGTCTTGATCCAAGCCCAAGCAGGGGGCTGAAAACATCCATCATCCGGCTGAAGTCTTGATCCAAGCGGGCAGAAGAGGACATCCGGACCGGCAAACATCTTCATCCAAGCCGCATCTTCTATGTTCTTCCATCCGATGATGACCGGCTCCATCTTCAAGACCTCCAGCGCGGATCCATACTCTTCTTCCGACGACTAGACGACGAATGAAGGTTCCTTTAAGGGACGTCATCCAAGATGGCGTCCCTCGAATTCTGATTGGCTGATAGGATTCTATCAGCCAATCAGAATTAAAGTAGGAAAATTCAAGTTTCAGATTCAAGTTCAATCCGATTGGCTGATCCAATCAGCCAATCAGATTGAGCTCGCATTCTATTGGCTGTTCCAATCAGCCAATAGAATGTGAGCTCAATCTGATTGGCTGATCCAATCAGCCAATTGGATTGAACTTGAATCTGATTGGCTGATTCCATCAGCCAATCAGAATTTTCCTACCTTAATTCCGATTGGCTGATAGAATCCTATCAGCCAATCGGAATTTGAGGGACGCCATCTTGGATGTCGTCCCTTAAAGGAAACTTCATTCGTCGTCTAGTCGTCGGAAGAAGAGGATGGATCCGCGCTGGAGGTCTTGAAGATGGAGCCGGTCGTCATCGGATGGAAGAACATAGAAGATGCGGCTTGGATGAAGATGTTTGCCCGTCCGGATGTCCTCTTCTGCCCGCTTGGATCAAGACTTCAGCCGGAGGATGGATGTCTTCATCCCCCCCGCTTGGGCTTGGATCAAGACATCGGAGGCTCTTCTGGACAGATCGGGACCCGGTGTGGTGAAGACAAGGTAGGGAGATCTTCAGGGGCTTAGTGTTAGGTTTATTTAAGGGGGGTTTGGGTTAGATTCGGGGTATGTGGGTGGTGGGTTGTAATGTTGGGGGGGGGGTATTGTATGTTTTTTTTTTACAGGCAAAAGAGCTGAATTCTTTGGGGCATGCCCCACAAAGGGCCCTTTTAAGGGCTGGTAAGGTAAAAGAGCTCTTCTATTTTAATTTTAGAATAGGGTAGGGCATTTTTTTATTTTGGGGGTCTTTGTTATTTTATTAGGGGGCTTAGAGTAGGTGTAATTAGTTTAAAATTGTTGTAATATTTTTCTAATGTTTGTAAATATTTTTTTATTTTTTGTAACTTAGTTCTTTTTTATTTTTTGTACTTTAGTTAGTTTATTTAATTGTATTTATTTGTAGGTATTGTATTTAATTAATTAATTTATTGATAGTGTAGTGTTAGGTTTAATTATAGATAATTGTAGGTATTTTATTTAATTAATTTATTGCTAGTGTAGTGTTAGGTTTAATTATAACTTAGGTTAGGATTTATTTTACAGGTAATTTTGTAATTATTTTAACTAGGTAGCTATTAAATAGTTCTTAACTATTTAATAGCTATTGTACCTGGTTAAAATAATTACAAAGTTGCCTGTAAAATAAATATTAATCCTAAAATAGCTACAATATAATTATAATTTATATTGTAGCTATATTAGGGTTTATTTTACAGGTAAGTATTTAGCTTTAAATAGGAATAATTTATTTAATAAGAGTTAATTTATTTTGTTAGATTTAAATTATATTTAACTTAGGGGGGTGTTAGGGTTAGGGTTAGAATTAGCTTTAGGGGTTAAAAAATTTATTAGAGTAGCGGTGAGGTCCGGTCGGCAGATTAGGGGTTAATGCTTGAAGTTAGGTGTCGGCGATGTTAGGGAGGGAAGATTAGGGGTTAATACTATTTCTTATAGGGTTATTGAGGCGGGAGTGAGGCGGATTAGGGGTTAATACATTTATTATAGTAGCGGTGAGGTCCGGTCGGCAGATTAGGGGTTAATAATTGTAGGTAGGTGGAGGCGACGTTGGGGGCGGCAGATTAGGGGTTAATAAATATAATATAGGGGTCGGCGGTGTTAGGGGCAGCAGATTAGGGGTTCATAGGGATAACGTAGGTGGCGGCGGTGTGCGGTCGGCAAATTAGGGGTTAAAAAATTTTAATAGAGTGCCGGCGATGTGGGGGGACCTCGGTTTAGGGGTACATAGGTAGTTTATGGGTGTTAGTGTACTTTAGAGCACAGTAGTTAAGAGCTTTATGAACCGGCGTTAGCCCAGAAAGCTCTTAACTCCTGGCTTTTTTCTGCGGCTGGAGTTTTGTCGTTAGATTTCTAACGCTCACTTCAGCCACGACTCTAAATACCGGCGTTAGAAAGATCCCATTGAAAAGATAGGATACGCAATTGACGTAAGGGGATCTGCGGTATGGAAAAGTCTCGGCTGGAAAGTGAGCGTTAGACCCTTTCCTGACTGACTCCAAATACCAGCGGGTGGTAAAAACCAGCGTTAGGAGCCTCTAACGCTGGTTTTGACGGCTACCGCCAAACTCTAAATCTAGGCGTATGTGTTTAATTCATTTGCAGGAGTAACATATTAGTGCAATTTTTTTTTTCACTTTTATATCCCTTTAACACAGCTATTTCCTAAAGGCACAACTTTGTATGTATTTAAAACTCTGCAGTGAGTATAACAAATCTTTGGAAACACATTCAAAAGGGAAACAAATGTTACAGTACAGTGTTCCTTTAACAGGAAATCAGAATAACAGTATTTACAGAATAAATGTGGATTATAAGCAACTTTTACTTGAAACTATTAAAATGAATCCAAAATAAAGTTGGAGTTGAACTGTGGTATTGGAACATGCTTTGCAACATTTTCTTGTCAGTATCCTGGACTGGGGAGATGGGAGCAGAGTCTCAGTGGTATGGGGGCTGGGACAAAGTAACTGAGAGGGTGGGATTTGTATCATGGGTGGACTAGGGGTATAGCTTTGCATTCTGCAAGTGGCTAGAAGGTACGGGGCATTACAGGGTGGGTTTTAGGTGATTGTCTGCTTTACAGCTTGCAACTGGGAGATTTATAGGGAAGGGGCATCGAAAGGAGGAGAACAAAACCACCAAACTGGGAGGGACCAACCTGCAAGATTTAGGACAGTTTGGAATTTTGGGACCAACCTGCAAGATGCAGGACAGTTTGGAATTTTGGTAGCGTGAAGTCACTAAGGAGTTTAGAATAATTCATTCATTTGAGTTGATAGAGTAGACAACAAGCAAAATAATGAAGCCACCGGTAGTAGTTTTAAAACGGTGATTCTTTATTGGAGTTAAAAATCACACATCTTAGCACAGAAGTAGGCTGTGAGATCTGCTGATGCATTTCGGCTGTTAGGCCGTAGTCATGAGTTGACAGTAGTGTCCTTTTAAAGGGACACAAAATTCAAAATTAAACTTTGATGATTCAGATGGAGCATTCTATTGAAAATGTGTGCCCACCTATATATGTGGTTTGTGATTGACTGGTGGCTGTCGTATGATACAGGGGGAGGGAAAATGTAATAACTAGCAAGAAAAAAAACTGCTTCTTATTTGAAATCCATTGCTGATGCATTGTTTTTGTATTATGTATTTGTCAATTATACAGTACTACTTTATGTAATAGTCCTTTAACAATATTGTAAAAAATATAATTGGTCAGAATGATATGTTTAGATAGCTTTCCTCTTTAACCCTTCATCCTCATGGTTATAAACAACAAACCTTCTTGTTCCTGACTCCCTTCACATTGACTACTTTTCTCTCTTAAAAGAGACATCAGGAGCATAACTGAAGGGGTGAGCAGATTATTTAACATTTGCGCTACTTAAGATATAATGAATATCTGGACTTTTAAGGGTCCTGAGCACTGGAGTTGAGAAACACTACTCTAAGAGGTCCATCTGGCCATGCAATCAGTAATGGCATCACTACACTACAGGTCTGGTCCCTCTGCCTGAAAAAGGGCAGAAATGTCCCTGTGAGCTGATTGATTCAAGGTCAGCCAAAAGGTATGTAAGTTTCACTTTTGTTCTTGGCCATTCTTAAACCCCATAAAAAAATAATAAATAAAAAAAAAAAAAAAAAAAATAAATAAATATATATATATATATATATAGGCTTCAAAGTAGTGCACTCTCACTTGCCAACCCAGACACAGACCAGGGTGCCTAACGGAATATACAGTCTGAATAGGAATAAGCACTCTCTGGATTTCAAATCAACAAATATTTATTCGGCAGCGACGTTTCGGGGCATTCACCCCTTCCTCAGACAACATCAGTTGTCTGAGGAAGGGGTGAATGCCCCGAAACGTCACTGCCGAATAAATATTTGTTGATTTGAAATCCAGAGAGTGCTTATTCCTATTCAGACTATATATATATATATATATATATATATATATACATACAGGGAGTGCAGAATTATTAGGCAAATGAGTATTTTGACCACATCATCCTCTTTATGCATGTTGTCTTACTCCAAGCTGTATAGGCTCGAAAGCCTACTACAAATTAAGCATATTAGGTGATGTGCATCTCTGTAATGAGAAGGGGTGTGGTCTAATGACATCAACACCCTATATCAGGTGTGCATAATTATTAGGCAACTTCCTTTCCTTTGGAAAAATGGGTCAAAAGAAGGACTTGACAGGCTCAGAAAAGTCAAAAATAGTGAGATATCTTGCAGAGGGATGCAGCACTCTTAAAATTGCAAAGCTTCTGAAGCGTGATCATCGAACAATCAAGCGTTTCATTCAAAATAGTCAACAGGGTCGCAAGAAGCGTGTGGAAAAACCAAGGTGCAAAATAACTGCCCATGAACTGAGAAAAGTCAAGCGTGCAGCTGCCAAGATGCCACTTGCCACCAGTTTGGCCATATTTCAGAGCTGCAACATCACTGGAGTGCCCAAAAGCACAAGGTGTGCAATACTCAGAGACATGGCCAAGGTAAGAAAGGCTGAAAGACGACCACCACTGAACAAGACACACAAGCTGAAACGTCAAGACTGGGCCAAGAAATATCTCAAGACTGATTTTTCTAAGGTTTTATGGACTGATGAAATGAGAGTGAGTCTTGATGGGCCAGATGGATGGGCCCGTGGCTGGATTGGTAAAGGGCAGAGAGCTCCAGTCCAACTCAGACACCAGCAAGGTGGAGGTGGAGTACTGGTTTGGGCTGGTATCATCAAAGATGAGCTTGTGGGGCCTTTTCGGGTTGAGGATGGAGTCAAGCTCAACTCCCAGTCCTACTGCCAGTTTCTGGAAGACACCTTCTTCAAGCAGTGGTACAGGAAGAAGTCTGCATCCTTCAAGAAAAACATGATTTTCATGCAGGACAATGCTCCATCACACACGTCCAAGTACTCCACAGCGTGGCTGGCAAGAAAGGGTATAAAAGAAGAAAATCTAATGACATGGCCTCCTTGTTCACCTGATCTGAACCCCATTGAGAACCTGTGGTCCATCATCAAATGTGAGATTTACAAGGAGGGAAAACAGTACACCTCTCTGAACAGTGTCTGGGAGGCTGTGGTTGCTGCTGCACGCAATGTTGATGGTGAACAGATCAAAACACTGACAGAATCCATGGATGGCAGGCTTTTGAGTGTCCTTGCAAAGAAAGGTGGCTATATTGGTCACTGATTTGTTTTTGTTTTGTTTTTGAATTTCAGAAATGTATATTTGTGAATGTTGAGATGTTATATTGTTTTCACTGGTAAAAATAAATAATTGAAATGGGTATATATTTGTTTTTTGTTAAGTTGCCTAATAATTATGCACAGTAATAGTCACCTGCACACACAGATATCCCCCTAAAATAGCTATAACTAAAAACAAACTAAAAACTACTTCCAAAACTATTCAGCTTTGATATTAATGAGTTTTTTGGGTTCATTGAGAACATGGTTGTTGTTCAATAATAAAATTAATCCTCAAAAATACAACTTGCCTAATAATTCTGCACTCCCTGTATATATATATATATATATATATATATATATATATATATATATATATATATATATATATATATATATAAGGGGTGGGGGGTCAGCCTGTCAGTGCTCAGACCATATGCCGCACAAAAGGAAGCCTCTTCTAAAAATGATGCACAAGAAAGCCTGCAAACAGTTTTCTGAAGACAAGCAGACTAAGGACATGGATTACTGGAACCATGCCCTGTGGTCCGATGAGACCCAGATAAACTTATTTGGTTCAGAAGGTTTCAAGCGTGTGTGGCGGCAACCAGGTGAGGAGTACAAAGGCAAGTGTGTCTTGCCTACAGACAAGCAAGCATGGTGGTGGGAGTGTCATGTTCTGGGCCTGAATGAGTGCTGCCTGCACTGGGGAGCTACAGTTCATTGAGGGAACCATAAATGCCAACATGTACTGTGACATACTGAAGCAGAGCATGATCCTCTCCCTTCAGAGACTGAGCCGCAGGGCAGTATTCCAACATGATAACGACCCCAAATACACTTCCAAGATGACCACTGCCTTGCTAAAGAAGCTGAGGGTAAAGGTGATGGAATGGCCAAGCATGTCTCCAGACCTAAACCCTATTGAGCATCTGTGGGGCATCCTCAAACGGAAGGTGGGGGAGCGCAAGGTCTCTAACATCCACCAGCTCCATGATGTCATCATGGAGGAGTGGAAGAGGACTCCAGTGGCAACCTGTGAAGCTCTGGTAAACTCCATGCCCAAGAGGGTTAAGGCAGTGCTGGAAAATAATGGTAGCAACGCAAAATATTTAGACATTTCCACTTAGGGGTGTACTCACTTTTGTTGCCAACGGTTTAGACATTAATGGCTGTGTGTTGAGTTATTTTAAGGGGACAGCAAATTTACACTGTTATACAGGCTGTACACTCACTACTTTACATTGTAGCAAAGTGTCATTTCTTTAGTGTTGTCACATGAAAAGATATAACAAAAATGTGAGGGGTGTACTCACTTTTGTGGGATACAGTATATATATATATATATATATATATATATATATATATATATATATAGTCAAATTGTGGAACCAAGCACTCACATTTCTCCCGGCCATGGTGCAGGTACATTAATATCATATACAACCTTCAAATAGAGATCGGACACTTTGGACTTGTATTCAAATAACAATCACTGGCTTGATGACGTTTCGGGTCTCCCCCTTTATCAAACATAGACCATCTATGTTTGATAAAGGGGGAGACTCCAAAACGTCATTAAACCAGTGATTGTTATTTGAATACAAGTCCGGAGTGTGCGGTCTCTATTCCAAGGTTGTATATATATATATATACATATATATATATATAGGCTAACAATACTATTGAGCCAGTTGTTTGTTCCTGTGAGTGTGCTTCTCTCTGTGTGTATTTAGTCTCCCTATGGGAAAAAGGGGAAACCAGACGTGGACTCCTTGCTCAGTGTGCTTAGAGGAATATGACTACACCTCACTGACGAGGCCCAATGAAGGCCGAAACGATCGTCTGGGGTTGCTGTGTTCCTTGTTCAGAAAGGAATTGCCTGGTATTTTGGCGCTGGACCGTAAAAGGTGGGATCAGACTGATATACTACAGGAAAGTTCTTCTCTGTGATAACCATTACTGGGCTAAAAGAAGCTGCACCCAGGTGGTAAATCACCATAGAACAGGCTAACAATAGTATTGAGCCAGTTGTTCGTTCCTGTGAGTGTGCTTCTCTTTCTGTGTATATATATATATATATTTATATATATACATGATTATATATAGGTATAGATATATACAGATATATACAAATGTGCTCAAAAGTTTGCATTAGTGTCCGTGTATAAATAGTCAATGAGTTTTTTAGCTCCCACGTGGATGCACTGATTTGACTGGATACTGAGCCATGGGGAGCAGAAAAGAACTGTCAAAACACCTGTGTAGTGTGTAACAAGGTGATATAACTTTATAAAGATGGAAAAGGATATGAAAAGATATCCAAAGCATTGAAAATGCCAGTCAGTACTGTTCAATAAGTTATTAAGAAGTGGAAAATTCAGGGCTCTCTTGATACCAAGCCAAGGTCAGGTAGACCAAGAAACATTTCAACCAAAAGTGCCAGAAGAATTGTTCGGGATACAAAGACTCACAGGTAACTTCAGGAGAATTACAGGCTGCTCTGGGAAAAAGAGTGTGGTTGTTTCAAGGAGCACAATACGATGATACTTGAACAAAAATGAGCTGCATGGTCGAGTTGCCAGAAAGATGCATTTACTGCGCCAATGCCACAAAAAAGGTTACAATATGCCATGTACAACTTCTGGCACACTGTAATTTGGAGTGACGAGGCCAAAAAAGAGTTTTATGGTCACAACCATAAGCGCTATGTTTGGAGAGGGGTCAACAAGGCCTATAGCATCCCCACTGTGAAACATGGTGGTGGCTCACTGATGTTTTTGGGGGGGTGAGCTCTAAATTCACGGGGAATCTTGTGAAAATTGATGGCAAGATGAATGCAGCATGTTAGCAGAAAATATTGGCAGACAATTTGCATTCTTCTGCATTAAAGCTTCGAATGGGATGCTCTTGTACTTTCCAGCATGAGAACGACCCTAAGCACAAGGCCAAGTTGACCCTCCAGTGGTTACAGCAGAAAAAGCTGAAGGTTCTGGAGTGGCCATCACAGTCTCCTGACCTTAATATCATCGAGCCACTCTGGGAAAATCTCAAACATGCGGTTCATGCAAGACGGCCAAAGACTTTGCATGACTTGGAGGAATTTTGCCAAGATGGATGGGCAGCTATAATACCTGCAAAAATTCAGGGCTTTATAGACAACTATTACAAAAGACTGCATGCTGTCATTGATGCTTAAGGGGCAATACACAGTATTAAGAACTAAGGGTATGCAGACTTTTGAACAGTGGTCTTTTTTTATTTTATTTGTTGCCATGGTTTTTTTTTTTGATTGTGCCATTCTGTTATGACTTACAGGTGAATATGAATCCCATAAGAAATAAAATAAATGTGTTTTGCCTGCTCACTTATGTTTTCTTTAAAAGTGGTACATATATTACCAATTCTCCTTTTTGAGCACAACTGTATATATATATATATAGGAATATCTATTTATAAATACACAGAACATATTACCATATGTGCAGAAAATTGGAATGTGAAATACTTACAGTAAATACACGGTATAACACTTTATGAATATTGCATAAATATGATTTTACAGGATTTAATCTACTTAACTTCAAAGGGCTCCAATTCACTTCTATATATGTCTGTATGAGTGTACACATGCATTTATGTGTTTATATGTCTGTAAATACATATATACACATATAAATACATAAATACATACGTATGTATAGACATTATATATATATACAGTATATATACAGTATATATATATATATATATATATATATATAAACACATGCATATACATATTTAGAAACGTATATGTATGTATCTTTAGGTTAAAGCCCCCTGTCTGCCTGAGACATCATATCTTTGAGCCCTTATAACTTTTTTGTGCAATATTTTTTTTAAATAATTTTTATTAGATAGTTATTATGAGTGTAACTGTACATTGTATTTTTTTTATGTGTTTTGTGACACTTCTTTTTTTTGCGAAACAGCTAACCAGAGCTTTGAGGATTCTAGCGTAAATCATGGCTGCGTTTACTTTCAACTTGTAATACGAGTAAACACCCGTGATAAACCCCTTTTCGCTGATGCATAACTGTTAACGCACCACTCGTAATCTGGCCCTTTTGTTTCTACTCCCCTCAGAGAAGCTGCCAGATACTGTCAGATTTAGAATTATGACACTGCAGCATTCTACACAGTGGTTGTTTGATCAGTGTAAGACCTTATTTACATCTGTCCCTAAATGAACACAACAAAAGAGATAAGATAAGCAGGACTCTGAAAATGCTAAAGGGGTATACCTTAAAGGGACATTGAACCCAAATGTTTTCTTTCATGATTCAGATAGAGCAACGTTTTTTATTTGAAATGCAAGAATGTAAGTTTAGATGACGGCCCATTTTTGGTGAACAACCTGGGTTGTCCTTGCTGATTGGTGGAAAACTTAATCCACCAATAAAAAAGTGCTGTCCAGAGGTCTGAACCAAAAAAAAACTTAGATGCCTTCGTTTTCAAATAAAGATAGCAAGAAAACGAAGAAAATTTGAACAGGAGTACATTAGAAAGTTGCTTAAAATTGCATGCTCTATCTGAATCACGAAAGAAAAAAATTTGGGTTCAGTGTCCCTTTAAGTAGTCTTAATTGTTGATACTATGCATATATTATTTTTTAGTTTGCACTGAAAAAAAGCTTTTAGTCAAGTTCTGATGCAAAATTATTTTGAACATCTATAATTATTGCAATTTCTCATTTGATTGTTCTGTGTGTGAGCACGTTACTTTAACCTGTAGTTAAATATTTCTACTTCTGTTGCTGCCAATAACGCCTCATTCTGGAGTGAAGGAATGATGAGCTGAGTGAAATATACAGAGTGGCTTCAAAATGAAGTCATTTTAAAATACCAGGCACCAACCTGTTGCAAAAGTTGACTACACTAACATCATTTAATATTTTAGTTGAATGTTTACTGAGCATTTCAACAAGCTCACTAAGGTATAAAGTTGCAGAACTTGAGATTGCTGTAGCTATGTTAGAGCACGTGTGACAGAGCAAATAAAACAGGCTTCAGTAGAAAGAAAATAAATAAATGATTAAATACATAACAGTAAAATAGTCTGGAGAGTTTAAAGAACTATGAGGAAGTGACTATTCATAATTATGAAAGAAATGTGTAGAGAATGGATTATAGTGAATAAACAGACATATTTTATAGGAAATAAAGCAGGTAGAGGCAAATACAGTTGTTAAAGTGAATGTCAAGTTTGATGAATCAGTGCCCGATTTTTAAAAACCCTATTAAACACAGGGGCACTTTCATTCATCAAACTTTACATTTCACTTGTTTTGTTAAAATACTTACATTTTAATCTTGAAAGCCACACCTGCGCTTTCCCCACCCGTTGCAAGCCTCTTCATATGTCAAAAATGACGAATCCAGCTTCCTCCAATCACGGCGTTGCCTCAGGCAATGATTCCCAGGGGGGGGGAAGCATGATTGGAGTATGCCGTATTCGTCATTGCTGACGTATGAAGTGACAAGAGGCAGGAGGGGGAGTCGCTGGAGCGTCTTTCAAGATTAAAATGTAAGTATTTTAACAAAACAAGTGAAATATAAAGTTTGATGAATGAAAGTGCACCTATTTTTAATAGGGTTTTTAAAAACCGGGCACTGATTCATCAAACTTTACATTCACTTTAAAGTATAAATCATTACAATTACTAGTAAATGTAATCTGGATGAATAATATATTTTGGACAAGGTTTTTGAGGTTTGCTTTTCAAACATTTCCTTTGTGTTTCTTTTTGCTTTGTCATGGCAGCTTGATTTGTATGACCTTTCTTATCATATGTATCCATATACCAAAAATACATCAAAACAATGTGTGGAAAATTAAAATGGCTATTATCCTACTTTGATATATTGATGTAGAAGTAGATAGCATTATTCACAAAGAAAGACAAATGAATTGCACCTTAATGTTTTAAATTAAAGCACAATTTGAAATTAATTGTTTGAGTTTGGAAATACACACCAGCCATGCTAATAATATAAGCCCACACCAGCCATGCTAATAATATAAGCCCACATCAGCCATGCTAATAATATAAGCCTACACCAGCCATGCTAATAATATAAGCCAACACCAGCCATGCTAATAATATAAGCCCACATCAGCCATGCTAATAATATAAGCCCACATCAGCCATGCTAATAATATAAGCCCACATCAGCCATGCTAATAATATAAGCCCACATCAGCCATGCTAATAATATAAGCCCACACCAGCCATGCTAATAATATAAGCCCACACCAGCCATGCTAATAATATAAGCCCACACCAGCCATGCTAATAATATAAGCCCACACCAGCCATGCTAATAATATAAGCCCACATCAGCCATGCTAATAATATAAGCCCATATCAGCCATGCTAATAATATAAGCCCACATCAGCCATGCTAATAATATAAGCCCACATCAGCCATGCTAATAATATATGCCCACACCAGCCATGCTAATAATATAAGCCCACACCAGCCATGCTAATAATATAAGCCCACATCAGCCATGCTAATAATATAAGCCCACATCAGCCATGCTAATAATATAAGCCCACACCAGCCATGCTAATAATATAAGCCCACACCAGCCATGCTAATAATATAAGCCCTAATGAATGTTTTAATGTTGGGTTTGTGCACTTGAGAATATGTGATTGGGTTTACGCATGAGGGGGGTGTTAGGTTCTTTCCACCTTTCTTGCTCCATTGATTTCTATGGAGGAATATGTTTTAGTGCACACATTATTCTAACATTGGCTTTTTACGCCCATCGGTTAGCACTAGAGGGAAAACAGTTAGCTTTCAACTTGTAATACAAGCGTTACCTGATGCACACAAAAAGTTTACTTCTAGCTGAGTTAGCGTTTGAACTGGAGCATTAAATACCTTTCCACTTGTTATCTGGCCCTAATTTTTAAAATACAGGAATAACTGACAAAATAAATAATGAAAGTACATAACAAAGTTTTGTTATTTCTAATAAATACTGTATGCAGTTTATGGAAAATTAAATTCTGAGTATAATATCCCTTTATTAACATCCATATTTATAGGGTAAGATAGATAATTCCAGAAATATACAGCGTTTAAAAGATATCTATTTTTATATTATATCTGGAAAGACCACTGAGGCCTAAAAATGTATGTAATCTAACACCATGCGCTACTGATACATTGGCCCATTGAAACATCACAGCCTATGTAAGACATTTTTTTTTTTTTTGTAAACTAATTTTGCAATAATTAATGCAATTTCTAGACATTCAACATCACATAATACAATTATATAACTGCTCACATTTGTATTGGATCAATTATAAGTTGTCTAAAACATCTTAACAAACTTACTTTCAGTTTTAGAAAATTGTGTTTTAAAATCAGGATGCGGTAATCAGTATTGTTTGGTTCCTGTAAAGGTAAATATATATTATGTTAATATTCTATCAACTATTTTATTAAAACTTATTAAAAAGTCCCTATAAAAATGAATGAGTATACACAACAGGAACTTAAGAAAATTACTTACTTTCATGTTTGGGAAACGGGTAAACTTGTAATCACACTTTGGACTTTTCAAACAGTTCTTTGAAATCTGGCTGAAAGCCAACTGTATCAGGAACAGGCAAACGCATACTACAGCAGCTTTCATGATTCAGTTGCAGGAGGGACTACGCAAGCTGAGATTTAACAGCAAAAGAAGAGTTAAGCAAACTACTCACACTTGCATTGTCCCTCCTGCTACTTTTTCTGGGTCACTGTGTGTCTTGTTTTCGTTCATTCTATTCTCCTGTTCTATTTTTTTTTCTTCTAAATCTCTTTTGGCATGGAGACAAAACCATCACAAAGTCAGAATTTCCCTTCTTAGACGTCACTGTGTTTAGTCTCTCTTGTATTTCTCTCCTTCTACATTTTCCTTAGAACCACCACAGCCTGGTGTAAAAATGGGAGGCAGGAATATATTTCAAACAGGAAGCAGAAAAGTAAAAGACTGTGTTAACTACAAAGGAATAAAAAAAGAAAGAAAAAAAAGAAAAAGAAAAACCATACAGGTGTCACAGCATCCCTATATTCATATAACGGGTCTGCATTTTTGTTACACAGCAGTCAGTCATAATAAATCTAAATATACTGATGTTCTGTGATACCACTCTATATACTGATCTTGTTTCCTTAATTTATTTGGTTTTAAGCATACTAAATAACCACAAAATGCTAAAATGTAGGTCACATATCTTCAGATACCAATACTGGGCCTTACTACTGGAAACAAAAATATTTCATGTCACCTACATATGTTTCATTCTAAGAACCAGAAAAAAGTCATTATACGTCTGATAATCCTCACTTAACATAGTTTACATCTGAACGTGAACTAAAAAAAAAAAGATCAAATAGTTTAGGGAAATGTCCGACCTTGATATATACATTTGCTGTGGGTTGTTTTCAGGTTTGTGTGTGGAACATTACTTTTGAAATGATAAAATTGAAATATATATACTAAATATACATTTATAGTAAATTCTAGATACAAGATAATTTTATCTAAAGTGAAGCCTAGGTAAAAAAATAATTAAATTACCAAACAATATTGCAATTTGCACCATTAAAATAGCTGTGGAGAGGAAAGCGGGATTATTGTTAAGGAACATCTCTCAGGTAACTGATTTTAATATTAGATTTAAAAAGGCATATGCCAATCATTCTTTATATATTTTTTGTTCCAAGTCTATGAGTTTTCTATTAGTGATAACATTACTAGTCTAGTGTTATGTATATCAGTCCATCCAACATAGGAACAACTGGATTTTGCCATCTGAATTGTTAAATTAATTTAAACATACAGATAAATACTGTTTTGCATGCAAAATAAACTGTTCTAAAAACATCTAAAACTGTTATCTGTTAGAAGAATGTGCATTCTTTAGTATTCCTGAGGTATACCCCTTGAACATTTTCTGAGTGTTGTTTATCTTTTCAATGTGTTCATTTAGGGAAAGATGTAAATAAGATCTTACACTGATCAAACAATCAATGTGTAAAATGCTGCAGTATCATGATTCTAAATCTGGCAGATTCTCTGAGGGTAGTGGAAAAAAATAAAATGTACTGAGTTTTAAAAACAGGAATAACTGGGAAAATAAACAATGAAAGTACTTAACAAAGTTTTGTTATTTCTAATAAATATGCAGTTTGTGGAAAATTTTATTCTGAGTATAATATCCCTTTAATAATATTTAAATTCATAGGGTAAGATAGATAATTCTTACCCTCTGTGTCTCAATTAAAACCACTGTAGTTATTATGGGGAAGGACACAGGTAAATTCAAAATTACATTTTACAGCTAGATAGTAGGTGATACCACAGAGAGAGCAGTATGCAACTATGTACTAATGGACAGACAATGGGGAGAGACTTCGATTCTATAAAATGTGCCAGTCTAGAAGTGGTTTTCCACACTGACTAATAGGGTTTCCTTTCAGAGTTATTAGTGTTTTGAGTATTTTTTTAAACGTTTGCCACCTTTTTAGTTGTGAGAAAAATTATGAGACCTATAAGGCAAAAATGTTTACAGAATTACCCTGGGATTTGGGAGATAATTTCATATACGCCCATGTTCAGCCCATTTCACGCAAAAACAACTATTTCTTGCTTTTTTTGCACATCCAGTGTACTTAAATTACGATTTACGCTGTGCATATTTAATATGAATTATTCCTGTGTAATTACCATACAAATTGTACATGTTAGATAAAATATGATTTTTGGTGAACAATTTTGTTACAATCGATGCATCTTAACAATACAATTTTTCCCTGTGTATTTCTGTGTGAACAGTTCAATTATTTGTTTTGTATAATTTTTAAACTTTTCAGTGCTGTTTTTTTCTTACACCCCTCAGTCATCTACTTTAGCCCCCAAAAACTGCTAAGCGCAGTTTATATATATGTATATATTTTTTTAAAAAAGCTGCATTTGTTTTTTAATTAAAAAATAAAACTAACACTTTTGGGGGCAATTGGGGGACAATAACCAGCCACTTTGTTCAGTTCTTGATAAAGGCAGTTAAGTCTGCCGAAACGCGTAGAATTTGCTTACTATCGGTGGGCCCCACTTACTTTCACATTCACTGTCACATATACAGGTTCATCTCTATCTCTACAACATTTACAGAGTTTAAACATATGAATAATTCCTGTGTTAATGTGCTCTATCTATGACGATTCTGAGTTAGACGTTTCAGGTTCATTGTTTGTTTTAAATCCCCTTGAACAAACCATATGAATAATTCCTGATCGATCTTTCATTAACAGAATTTGTCAAAATACCACTGTTGTTTATTCACTCCAAAATTTCAAACAAAATTTCAATATTTCAAACAGAACGAAACGGCATAAAGAATTAAAACAGAAGATTCACCATCAGTAACTCTAATACAAGAGACTTTCTTGCTATATAGACGGATACAGAGACGGATACAAAGTATCGTATGGTAACCAGTGGATCACGTAACCAAGTCAGATGACCTGACGTCACTGCTTACGGAAAATTCGGCAGACGCTCCTTCACTGATAGTGGACTTGGTTTGTTTCTCTGCTCTTCTGTCTTCGAATCTATCAACATCCAAGTCTGTGCACAGCAGAATTACATGTAGCTCACGGACTTATGCAGTATAAGTATTGTCTTATTTTTTCTGCCTTGTATTTATAGCTAGATTGAACATATACTACCGGTTCTTTGCTCTTATGTATGCTTGCCTGCTCTTTATTTAGAAGCGTTAATATTCTGATTATTGGGGTTGATGTCATACAGATAGTAAATATTTTTTTCTGCATAATCAACCTTATTTGCCATGTTATATTTTAACTTTTAACACTCACTATTTTAGATATAGATTATATTTTTATGTATATTGGTCAGATGCCGGCATCGCTTATTAGTATTTTATTTTTAATATATCATTTTTAATCTATATTTTGCAATCTGTTCATATATATTAAATGTGTAAACACCTATCTTGGGTATCCTAAAATCCTTTTATACAGGGAGTGCAGAATTATTAGGCAAGTTGTATTTTTGAGGATTAATTTTATTATTGAACAACAACCATGTTCTCAATGAACCCAAAAAACTCATTAATATCAAAGCTGAATATTTTTGGAAGTAGTTTTTAGTTTGTTTTTAGTTTTAGCTATTTTAGGGGGATATCTGTGTGTGCAGGTGACTATTACTGTGCATAATTATTAGGCAACTTAACAAAAAACAAATATATACCCATTTCAATTATTTATTTTTACCAGTGAAACCAAGCTAACATCTCAACATTCACAAATATACATTTCTGACATTCAAAAACAAAACAAAAACAAATCAGTGACCAATATAGCCACCTTTCTTTGCAAGGACACTCAAAAGCCTGCCATCCATGGATTCTGTCAGTGTTTTGATCTGTTCACCATCAACATTGCGTGCAGCAGCAACCACAGCCTCCCAGACACTGTTCAGAGAGGTGTACTGTTTTCCCTCCTTGTAAATCTCACATTTGATGATGGACCACAGGTTCTCAATGGGGTTCAGATCAGGTGAACAAGGAGGCCATGTCATTAGATTTTCTTCTTTTATACCCTTTCTTGCCAGCCACGCTGTGGAGTACTTGGACGTGTGTGATGGAGCATTGTCCTGCATGAAAATCATGTTTTTCTTGAAGGATGCAGACTTCTTCCTGTACCACTGCTTGAAGAAGGTGTCTTCCAGAAACTGGCAGTAGGACTGGGAGTTGAGCTTGACTCCATCCTCAACCCGAAAAGGCCCCACAAGCTCATCTTTGATGATACCAGCCCAAACCAGTACTCCACCTCCCCCTTGCTGGCGTCTGAGTCAGACTGGAGCTCTCTGCCCTTTACCAATCCAGCCACGGGCCCATCCATCTGGCCCATCAAGACTCACTCTCATTTCATCAGTCCATAAAACCTTAGAAAAATCAGTCTTGAGATATTTCTTGGCCCAGTCTTGACGTTTCAGCTTGTGTGTCTTGTTCAGTGGTGGTTGTCTTTCAGCCTTTCTTACCTTGGCCATGTCTCTGAGTATTGCACACCTTGTGCTTTTGGGCACTCCAGTGATGTTGCAGCTCTGAAATATGGCCAAACTGGTGGCAAGTGGCATCTTGGCAGCTGCACGCTTGACTTTTCTCAGTTCATGGGCAGTTATTTTGTGCCTTGGTTTTTCCACACGCTTCTTGCGACCCTTTTGACTATTTTGAATGAAACGCTTGATTGTTCGATGATCACGCTTCAGAAGCTTTGCAATTTTAAGAGTGCTGCATCCCTCTGCAAGATATCTCACTATTTTTGACTTTTCTGAACCTGTCAAGTCCTTCTTGTGACCCATTTTGCCAAAGGAAAGGAAGTTGCCTAATAATTATGCACACCTGATATAGGGTGTTGATGTCATTAGACCACATCCCTTCTCATTACAGAGATGCACATCACCTAATATGCTTAATTGGTAGTAGGCTTTCGAGCCTATACAGCTTGGAGTAAGACAACATGCATAAAGAGGATGATGTGGTCAAAATACTCATTTGCCTAATAATTCTGCACTCCCTGTAGTATATTACTATTTTTTATTTTTACAACCTATTTCTGGTCGGCTCTATATTGGAGCGCTTGTCCCACCCCCTTTGTAAAATAATCACTGGGAGACTTCTTTCTCTAGCAAAAATCCTTGGAGTTGTATACAGTGGATGCTCCTATCTCAAATAAAACTACTTTGTGTTTTCATGCTGTGGAGTCATGTACCTGATCAACATCACAGCTGTGGCAATCGTCCTTATCAACCACAGTAAACTATAAACCTTCAGAAATCAGTTGTGCACTGAAAGGGAAAATTCTGTACATTTGTATGCTTAATAGAATTTTTTTTTAGTTTATCACCCTTTCAGAGAAACCTAGGACTTTAGCTAATCTTCTGTCTCCTCTATTAACCCATTAGCAAGGAACAGGATTTACTTTATTATGCAAGTACATTTCTGTTATACAAAAAATAAATAAACATGTTATGAGTAAAAAAAGTATTGTTCCTACACAATCAGTTAAAATAGTAAATACATTTTATTACAAGACCATATTTTGCTTTCTTTCCTTTACTACTTAAATGCAGTTTTAAAAGTATACATAAATAAATACAAATAACTGTCAATATTTGAAAAAGACAGTAAAAACAGTGTACAGATCAGTGACCAATAGCAATGGAGAACTGATTAAACCAAAACAAAGTAGCCAATCAGGTTGATAATATATCCTATAAACTGTCCAATACACAGCAACAAATCCTCTTTCTTTTACTGCTTCAGGAAAGATAAGTATTGTTCTGTGTGTTAATAAACAAGATTTTGTTGTATTTATTTATGCCATTATTTTGTATATTTTCATTATAGTTCTAATTTTGTAATAAACATTGTTTCTTTATCATTTTTCGTTTTAACAATATAGTTCCATTTTTATTATTTTCTATTAATTTGTTGGTTTATATTTTTCCCCCTCTTTTATCTCTCTTTATATTCTGTCATCCGTTTTAATTACCCGTTTTTATCGATATTTTGGCCCCTTCTTATACTTATTGGGTTCTGCACTTGGTCCTTAGTGGTTGCACTTCTACCGACGTCCATCTTGTGACTGTCGGCCTCAGTGCGCATGCGCAGTGATTTCTCATCTACTGCGTAGTTCAGTTTGTTTTCCCGCCCTCTCTTACCTCATAATCAGCTGGCTGCCGACTGTTTCAGTTTATACTTTGTTGCGATCCGGGAATAGAAGTTTTTTGTTCCGGTTTTTGTTTCTAATTATACATTTCAGGTCTTTGTCTCCATCTTCTGACATAAAATCAAATTACATTTGAATTTTTTTTTTAAATTTATTCATTGCTTTATTATATTCTTTGGGGTCAATTCTATATATATATAATTATATTCTTTAAATCAGTCTTATATTTAACTGTAGTTTTATAATATTATAATATATATAATATTTTATAATATTATATTGTTTATCAATATGTCTCAATCTTCAGATTTAAACCCTTCACTTAGTTCAGAAAGTGTCCAAAAACTAATTGACAATTCCATGAACTCAATGCTGGAAAAAATAACATTTTTAATTGATAAATCCTCTAAAAAGGCTATAAAAAGGAAAAGAACAATTTCAAGTGGTATTAAAGCAAGTAAGAAATTGGTAAAGAAATCTCGCCAGCTTGTCTCTGGCTCTGCTGTTCCTTGCAGGAAAGGAAGAAAAACACATGCTATTTCCTCTACTCTCAAGAGGTCACTAATGGGAGAGGCTTTGGTCAATGATGAAAATTTTGAGGTTTGCTCTGATACAGACTTTAATTCCGATTCCTCTCTGGATTCGGCTAAGTCTGAAGATTATTTTTCTCATTCTTCATCTGAAGATTCTTCGGCCTCTCCGAAGGTTAAAAAATTCAAAAAATATCTGAAAAAATCCAAACATCTGGATTCTAAAAAAGTAAATTTTTTTGACTGCCTAGGAAACCCTAGGTTTAATGCAGATGGTTGCACCATCCTAGATCCACAGAGTGGTGCCCTTCATCTGATATTGCAGATTTTATTGATTTCCAGCTTTGCCAACCTTTAAAAAGAGATTCTATTAATAAAATGAGGGCAGAATGCCCTAGACCGATTCTCCCAAACAATGCACGTTCTACCCCTGAAGTTGATCCAAAAATGTTAAAATTTATAGGGTCCCCAGGATTTAAATTAAAAAAAGGGATGGATAGGGCTTGGAAAATTTGTCAGGACAAAATGTTAGACACCATTGGCCCCTTAGCAAAACTTTTTGATTTGTCTGAACAAGCTGTGTATGAAAATTCTTTGTTAGACTCAGTCATTGTCAGAGAATGGCTTCAGAGAATGCTCAGCTTTTGTACACTGAGCGCAGACACAATATCCTTAGAAGAATTGACCCCAGATTGTGTGATTTCGCAATAAACGAAATTCATACTGATACAAATGGTCTTTTATTCGGAGACACGTTTATTAAAGAACTAAACAGTTATGTAAATACTTTCTCCAATCTAAATAAAGTGAGAACATCCATGAAAAAGATCTTTTATCAGGATCGTTTTTCTGAACAGGCTGGGAAAGGTTCCCGGCCGTGCTTCATACCCAAATAGGTCTCAATTTTCCAGTCAACAATTCCAATCTCAAAGACAATATCAAAATCCAGTCTCCTCAGGCTTCTTCCCATCCAGAGGAAGATTTTGGAACCCAAGACTTCAGCGTTCGAGGCAAAGATCCCGCAACCCTCAAGGTAAATCTTTCTTTTCTTCCTTCTCAGATTTCTTCCCAAAACATAATAGGAGGCAGATTATCTCTCTTCACACACAATTGGAACATGATCACTACAGATCAATGGGTTCTTCACACTGTTTCAGGTCTTTTTATAGATTTTATTTCTCCTCCATTTCAAAAATCTCTTCCTCTTCCAATAAAGTTTTCAGTTTCAGACAGAAATTTGGTTCAAAACGAAATTTCAAAGCTTTTATCAAAACAAGCAATAGAACCGGTTTTAAATCCTCCAATATTGTTTTATCAGCAATCTTTTTCTCGTAAAAAAGAAAAATGGCCAATATCGCCCAGTTATAAATTTAAGATCTCTAAATGCCTTTGTTGTATCCATCTTCTCAGAGATTGCCTTCTAGACAACGATTACTTAGTCAGATTAGATCTGACAGATGCTTATCTTACTGTTCCAGTAGCCCAAGAACACAGGAAATTTCTCACTTTCGTTTGGGAAGGAAAGATTTGGAGTTTCACTTGCATGCCTTTCGGCTTATCTTCAGCTCCTTGGATTTTCACCAAACTAATGAAACCTATAATTACTTGGCTTCGCATTCGAGGCATTCGTCTCATTATCTATTTAGACGATATCTTGATTATGAATCAGAACTCTGTCATTCTAAATTCTCAACTCCATCTTACTATATATATTCTGGACAATTTAGGTTTCTTAGTCAACAAAGAGAAGTCTGTTCTTTCACCAACCAAATCAAACCAAAGGTCTTTCATATTCCCACTTAATTCCTCTTTCTTCAGAAGCCAAAGAGGAACTTTCGGGGTGGATCTCCCATATAGAAGCTTGGAACGGGAGAGTCATTTTTGGAAAAACTCCAGATCTAATCATAGAATCTGATGCCAGTCGTTCGGGCTGGGGAGCTCGTTGTGGTCCTTCAATCACAGGAGGAAAATGGTCTTCAGAAGAAAAACGTTTTCATATCAACTGCTTAGAACTTTTGGCAGGCTCTTTTGCAGTCAAAAGTTTTGTCAAAGATTCTTTTCCTGTGTCCATTTTACTCAGAATGGACAATATTTCTGCAGTTCGCTATCTGAATCGTCTCGGTGGTACAAAATCGAGAGATTTATCGATTATTATGAAATACTTCATTCATCTTTGCTTGGACAGAAATATTTCTGTCAAAGCAGAATATATTCCAGGGTTATCCAATGTCGCAGCGGATTGGGGTTCTCGGTATCTAACAGATTCCAGCGACTGGAAACTTCATCATCAAGTTTTTCATTTGCTTCAATCTATCAGAGGTCCCTTTTCGATGGATCTGTTCGCTTCAAGACTGAATTATCAGATTTGTCCATATTTCAGTTGGCGTCCAGATCCAGATGCTTTGGCGATCAATGCATTTCTCCACCCCTGGCCTCTTCAGACAGCTTATGCATTTCCCCCATTTTCAATGATTCAGAGAACTATATTGGTAGTCCGTCGGGATCTCCTTTCAATTCTCCTAATCACACCCCTTTGGCCATCTCAACCCTGGTACCCATCTCTTCTAGAATTGTCTGTCAACCATCCTGTTCTTCTTCCTGTTTTTCCCCTACTTTTGTCAGATCCAGAAGGTCATCCTCACGATCTTATCCTTCAAGGATCCCTTCGTCTCATAGCATGGTCAATTTCGGGCAATCCTCATCTCTCCAGGGTTTATCACAACAAGCTAAGGAACTCCTTCAAGATTAATTGGCCCCTGGGACCAAAAAATGCTATTTTTCTGCATGGACCAGATGGTCTAGCTGGGGGGTGGAAAGAAGTTTGGATCCCCTTTCAGTTGATATAATTTATATTATTAATTTCCTTACATCACTTTTTTATTCAGGATTAGCTTACAGAACTATCAATGTTTCTAAATCAGCCATTTCTGCTAAGCATTCTTTTATTAATAAATTTCCTGTGGGTCAACACCCTTTAATTTGCAAATTAATGAAAGCAATTAAACTTAAAAGACCTCCAGCTCCTAAACATTCTTCTTTTTGGGATGTTGATCTTATATTTTCTCTTTTTAAGTCTTGGCCTTCAAATGAAACAACTTTCTGCTAAATTAGCTACCCTTTTGTGTTTAATTTCTTTTCATAGAGTCTCTGATGTCAGAGCTTTAGATTTTAATTCTAAACTTTTTACTCCTGAAGGTGTTACTTTCTTTATCTCTAAAAGAACTAAATCTTTTTCAACTTCTATATTCTATCCTTATTTACCTTCTGAACCTCTTCTTTGTGTGGTTGTATGTCTTAAAGAGTATGAACGCAGAACTTCTTCCTTTCGTACTTCTTCTAATCAACTTTTGTTATCCTTTATTCCTCCTCATTATCCTGTGTCCTCTACATCTATAGCCAGATGGGTTAAATGGGTTATGAGTGAAACAGGTATTGATGTATCTTTTTCCACTCACTCTGTTAGAGGATCAGCCGCTTCTAAAGCATTTTTGAAAGCTGCTACCCTTTAACAAATTTTGGATGCAGCTGACTGGTCTTCCGATTCTATTTTTAAACAATTTTATTTTAAACCCATTGAACATGCCTCTCTTAACTTATTTTGTTAGTTGCTTTAAACTAGCAAAATATGAGTCTCTGGTCTTGTAATAAAATTCGGATTATCCTAAATTATGAAGGTATAATCTAAATATTATTAAAGACACAGAGACAAGTATTTTCCCTCCTCTGTTTTATATTGTTATATATTTTTTCCCTCCCTTTATTTGTTTTATTATATTATTAATCTTTTTATTGTATATTTGTTTTAGTTACCAACCAATAACAGGGATATCCTTATAAGTGGTTTTGTCCCTTCTCATCTGTGTGAAAAGACGAAACTTCAATCAAGTTTTCCCCATCTTATACAGAATTCCAGCTGTTCTTCAATCTCTTCATATGAGATGGATATTTCTTCATGGATTATCTTCTTCCTCAAGTTTCTACTCTTCAGTTTTTTTTTGTTGCCTTTTCGTCTGGAGTTATTTCTTCATAATAGACTTTATGTTTCCTTCATCAGTTGCTGTGTATTGGACAGTTTATAGAATATATTATCAACCTGATTGGCTACTTTGTTTTGGTTTAATCAGTTTTCCATTGCTATTGGTCACTGATCTGTACACTGTTTTTACTGTTTTTTTTTCAAATATTGACAGTTATTTGTATTTATTTATGTATACTTTTAAAACTGCATTTAAGTAGTAAAGGAAAGAAAGCAAAATACTCGTCTCTGTGTCTTTAATAAAATCTAGATTATACCTTCATAACTTAGGATAATCCGAATTGTAAATCATGTCTCTAAAGTAATTGTTAAAATACTATTAGTTACATAATATAGGCACATGGCTTTTTTAAGATAAGACAGAGAGAGATGACTTAATACGATGACACACTGTATTTTTTAACACTTTAACAACCACAACATACCCTGTACGTTGCTGGTCGTTAAGGGTTTTCTTGGGTATAATAGTGCACTATAATACCATCCCTCCTTCCTGCTGGCCACCGGAAATAGTGCAGTCTAACAGCTTGTGACGAGACATCGCTATTAAAAATTCAATCCCCATAGAAAGACAAGCAACGTACATGGAACATCGCTGGTCCTTATGGTGTTAAATAATGCAGGCATTTTTAATGCTGTCAGTACACTCTGATTCCCTACCACAGTTTTCAGCCACTCAGAAATTAAAAGTATAAATAAATACTGTGCTCAGTATAATTATATAACATTCCTTATGAAGGCTTTTCAACACAAATGTTATAAACAACAAATATACTCTGAGCATAAGAAGTTACATGATATATATACGTAAAATAAATACTTTACCAAGGCTGTCACAACTTAGCACCTTCACATGAGAGCTATCATATCAGCAGTGAGAACACAGCACATCCCAGTAATGCACTGCCGATCTGCCTAGTGGAGGGAGAAAGTGAAAGGCTGACAACTCTTCCCTCTTAAAGCCACAGCTGCTGTTTGCTGCTTCCAGAAGATTGTTAAAAAAGCACAGCCAGGCAGTCAGCAGCTAAAATAGGACTGCTGCTACCCTACATTGCACGCCACAGCAGCCCTCTACATGGGGAACTGTATAAACGGAACCCAGCTTTGCCCATACTGGAAATGCAGTGCAGAGCAAAGAGAGGCACTAAAATCATTACCTCTCCTGCTGCTAATGCTGCAGACATTACTCTCAAAACAAAAATTGCTGTGAACAATTTTAAGTGGAAAGGCAATTGCAGCACCATATTTCTGCCCCCTAAATTTCCCTCTTCTATTAGTTCCCACCCACAGCACAGGTTGTCAGTGCTTCTCTTACACTAACACTGTCATGCCCCCCAAGAGGCAGATATGAGAGCTGCCTCACTTGGGGCTTTAACTAATTGGCTTAATTATAAAATGTGACTCCTGACCTGACAGACAGCACCTCCTAAGTTGTTGCACAATTAAGGGAGGCTGAGTTGGTTGCTGCCTCTCTCCATTTATTTGCAGCTAAGTTCATAAAATTTGGTAAGTTTTTTTATATTTTTTATTTTACTTTACTTTAACATTATTTTCTTTTTCTTTTCATGACAGGTGAGGCTCTGCCTACCCGGACTACACATCCCTGATATTCTCCTACCCTTATAAAAATGCAGTATACGCCCCAAAAAAGTATTTTTAATAATTGCAATATACAATATCTATAACCTTGTGTCGTCATATTCTTACAGCAATAGATATACAAATGACATTCAGATTGTTTAACTCTAATCTATCCAATTGAAAATTTCAGTTTTCGGTGATCCATAGCCATCATTGGTTGTTAACTGTGGCGTTATGGAGATTGAATATTGTGGGAGTTATCAACCTTGCCTGTTTTGGACTTGGAGAGACTGTGATCATTTTGATATAAAAATAAAAAATAACTGCCAATCCCGTATTTTCCAATATCGAATGAGAATTTTAGAAAGATTTGAATTGACCCCTTACTGAAGTTTAATCTGTTAGCTTTATCACTAATATTGTCTATTAGATTTCTGTATTATATTTTGCACTTTGCATTGCCATTTCCTTCCATCATTCAGGTACAATAAAATACATTGCTGTAGATTTCTTTTGGTTCTTTGGTGTGTTTGTTTTCTATTTATACATAAGAACACAGCATACAAAATTGAACTTAAATTGCTATTTACACAATGAAATTGTTTTCAGAAATGGTTCTCTTACCTAAGATAAAATCTGGATTTGACAAAGGGCTTCACCTTGTTTCAATGTTATATGGCAACCCATATAATTAGCTATTTTTATTTATTTTGTTGTTGTCAAGGTTATGAAAAAATAGACTTTCAGTTTTGGACCTATTGCAAAAAATTACTACTCTATTTGCATTGTATTTACCACCTCAATATTGGGATGTGCATGACATTTATCTCTTCATTGTGAGCTATACAAATGATATTTGGTCATTTAATATAACTTACTTCTAAAAAGTTCAATTAGGACTAAATAGAAAACAACTTGTCATAAGCTTTTTCTTTTTTTTTTTTAACAATAATTATTTTTTTTATGAATAGAACAATACAATATCATAAACTTTGAAGATAGATAAATGGATTTACAGAGATTTGTACTAAAGAAAAGAGAAACATAAAAAAGAAAGAAAATACAATACACCATTTAGTATGTTCACTCTGTGGCTACAAACAGTTGGCCGATGTAGTATAAGTATAACCTCTGTATAGGTTTTCCTCGAGTGGAATAGGCAACAAGTTGCAAAAGTTTCTAGAGTCTCTAAAGTACCATTCGAATCAACCTGTGTGGATTCAAAAGCTGGCGTATATGTATTTACTGCAGAAATTAAAGTACAATCTCTGACCATTAGAGCTTCATACACTTATAATACAAAACTCATTTACCAAGAGTTAGAGAGAGAACAAAACAAAGGAAATAGGGGAGTGGGTGGGGAAAAAGGGGGGAATCCGCATGAATGGGGTGTGGTTAAATTGGATTACAGAACTGGCTCGCAAGTGTATCAAGGTAAAGAGGACCAAAGTAAGTGCTATTGGTATACTATGTCAGTCAGCAGATAGAGCTTCCGGTCGTGGAGGGGAGGGGGTTACTAGGTGCTTGGGTTATAGAATCCCAATAAAATTTAATATTTGCATAGAATGCAATTTTATTTCTCTTGTAATAACCGTATTCTTCAAGTGATAGCATCTCATCTGTCTTTTGTATCCACTTCTCCACTGTGTGTATGTGAAGAGATTTCCAGTGCAAGGCTATGAGTGATTTTGCGCTGTTGAGGCCAATGCATATTACAGTTGCAACAAAGTGGTGGGGTCTCATTTAGGAGGACCACCACCAGGGCTAGGGAAAATTCTGTATTAGCTATCTTTTGTAAGATACTTTCCATGTTGCGTCAAAAGGCGCTTAGTTTGTTACATAGCCACCACATGTATAGCATGTTGCCCTGTGTATAACAGCCTCTCCAGCAATATGTCGAAGAGGTAGGATAAATGTTTTTAAATCTTGTTGGAGTCAGATACCAACGTAGAATAATTTTATAATTAAGCTCTATAACTCTGTGGTGGAGGACTTGCGCGTGTTTTGGAAATTTATTTGCCAATGTTTGGTTTCTATATTTGTGCCTAGCTCGTGATGCCACCAAGCTGTATAGGGGGGGAGTGTGGGGAATTGTGCATTGTGTAATAAAGATTTTGCTATAGATAGGGATCCTCTAGCCATCTTTCCTGACAAGCATATTTGCTCGAAGGGGGTAGGTGTTCTAAGTAGATCCTGTTTATTTAGGGCCTTTTGGTTGAAGTGTTGTAACTGAGCGTATTATAGCCATGAAGAAAAAGATTCATAGAGGATTTGAGATATTTCTGTTCTAGATTTGAGTTTTCCTTGGCTGAGAAATTGTGCTATGGGAATAGAATCTAATAGCTAATGAGCTACTATGTCTTGTTTCCATGATTCATAACCTCCCGTCAGTTCTATGTTGGGGAAAATTGGTGAGAGTGGGATGTGGGTGTGGATAAGGTCAGTTTCAATTTAATGAGGTAGTCCCGCAAAGTGGTGTATGTCTCGCTTTGCGGAGCCAACAAAGGGGTCCTGGATTTGGTGATCTAAGTAGTTGGGAGTCTACTGCTATCCAAGCCTTAGAATCTCCTCTACAATGCCCAAACAAAGGAGTTTATAGTGCCTTGTAGCTGCTGTATTTATGTTTTGGGAAGAGCAATTGGCATGGCCTGCAATATGTAGAGGATTTGGGGAATTATCGTCATTTTGATAGACTATATTCTACCCCACCATGACAGGGGTTTATCTTTCCTTGTGGACAGTGATTGTTGGATAGAGTGCAACAGCAGCTGGTAATTAAGGTGGAACCAACGCAATGGGATTGGAGATAATACTATCCCCAAGTATTTTAGGTGTGAATGTTGGATTTTAAATGGGCAGGCACTTTTCAACTCTGAGAATGTGTTGGGGCTCATGGAAATATTTAAAAGTTCTGATTTAGTATAATTTATGAGGAAATGTGAGACCTTACTAAATGTATCATATTCTGAAGTTAGGGATGGGAGGGAGAGTGTGGGCAAGGAAAGGGTTAACAGAATGTCATCCACGAACATGGCCAGATTATGGGTATTTGGGCCAATGGTTAGCCCATGGATGTTTGGGTTGTGTCTAATATGATTAGCTAGAACCTCCATAGTAAGGATAAAGAGTATAGGGGAAAGGGGGCGTCCTTGCCTAGTACCGTTATTAATGTTATAACTTTGTGAGAGGACTCTAGCCGTAGGGCCATTATAAAGGTGGAAAAGACACTTAAACATCAGGTCTCTGAATCCAAAGTGCTTTAGAATACCATGTAGGAAGGGCCCATTTAACCTGTCAAAGGCCTTCTCCATGTCAGTGGAGACCAGGACAGCAGGCATCTGTTGCATTTTTGCATAGTCCATAAGATGTAGTATTCGTATTGTGTTGTCCCTGGCCTCCCTGAGAGGAACAAAGCCTGCTTGATCTATATGAATAAGTGTTGATAGGGCTTTATTGATATGATTGGCAAGGATCTTACCATATATTTATATGTCCCCGTTTAATAAGGAAATGGGACAGTAGTTACCTGGTTCTGTAGGGGGTTTACCTGGTTTGGGGATGACTGTAATATGGGCTTCTTGTAGGTTAGGTGAGAATCACTCTCCTTTATCTAGGGAGTTAAATAAATTAGTGAGATGTGGGGCTAAAAACTGCAAAATTGTTTATAATACATGGTCAATAAGCCGTCAGGGCCAGGGCTTTTGTGGAGAGGGGTGTCATTTACAGCCACTATTACTTCTTGCATAGAGATAGGGTCCTCTAGTTAATTAACAATGTGTTCAGGTAGGGTGGGCAGATTGGATTCTCATATGTACAGATCTATTGCTGCATGAGGGGTGTGGAAGGAATGTTGTAGAGGTCTTTGTAATAATCGCTAAATACATTCGCTATAGCCCTGTTGTCATGAATATAGTCTGCACTATTAGAAGGATGAGATAGTTTCTGTATGAAATTGTTATTTGTGTGTGTCTTAAGTGCTCTGGCTAAAAGGGGTCCTGCTTTGTTTCCTTCTATAAAGTAAACTTTTTTTAAGTAAATTCCTTTCCTTTGTGCTTTCTTATTTAGTAGATCATTTTACTCCTGTCAGGTCTTAGCTAGTTGGGATGCATAATGTGGGTTTTCAGGGGTTTGCATGTGTAGTTGTTCTTGATTACGAAGTTGTTGAAGCAATTGGTGGTAGCTATTATTATAGTTTTTGAGAAGTATGGATTTCTGCTTCATAAACTCCCCCCTAACTATGGCTTTATGAGCCTCCCAAACAAGAGTAGTAGATGTGGAGGGGGTCACATTGTGTTCAAAATATTCTTTAAGGGTACGTGTTATTTTATCTTTTATTTGTGGTTGCATGAGGAGTGTTTTGTCCAAGCGCCAATTAAAATCTATGAGGGGTTTATCAGACCAAGCCAAGGATAATTTTACCATCAAATGATCTGACCAAGGAGTTGGCAGGATTTCTGAGGACTTTGCTAGGGATATGCTTTTTTTGGTCTAAATATATATGATCTATTCTCGGGTAGGATTTTTGCGGCTTTGAGTAGAATGTGAAAGTTTTCTGCATGGGGTGTTGGAGTCTCCAAACAACAAGTAAGGTTACATCACAGAGGGCATTTGTGATAGCTCCTAATGAACTTCTGGGTAGCAAGCTTTTTTTATTTGAGCAATCTAAGAGTGGTTTTGCATCTACATTGCAGTCACCTGCGAAAATTACAGTGCCTTGTGATATTCCCAGTAATTCCCCAATTACCTTTTTAAAGAATCGTGCCTGTCCCGTGTTCGGGGCATAGATATTTGCTAAGGTGATTGGGCGGTTGTATAGAGTGCCAACCAATATTAAAAAGCTGCCCTCATTATCTGTATATTTGTGAAGAACCTGGAAGGGGATATTATGATAAAATAGTATTCCTACTCCATTTTGTTTTGTAGTAGCAGAGTTGAAGTAACCTACTGGAAAGTGTTTAGAGGTAAATTTGGGTTCTGATTACAAAAGTGGGTTTCTTGAAGGAAGACGATGCCTCCCTTTTGTTTATGGAACCAGTTTAGAGCTATAGATCTCTTTGTTGGGGAATTGAGGCCTTTTACATTTTGGGTAATGAGTAGAACCTCAGGGGTTGCCATGTGTGGGGTAGGAGGTGGAATTGGTGCTGAACTGGTTACTGTGGGAATCGGCAGCTAGGCAAATGTGTAGAGGGGTAACATCTTTGGCATAGGATGTGTGTTTCTGTGAATGGGTTTGTTTATTAGAGGTGACAACTTGGTAGCATCGCAATGTGGTGTAATAACAATACCTGCCATTGGGTGAACAATATTGTGCGCATCTGGTCCTGTCTCAATAGTCAGGGAAGAGGGGGGAAGAAGAGGGAGGGCAGTCAAGAAAGTGGAGTTCTCTTAGGTTCAAGTCTGCGGATTCATGAAAAAAGAACAAGTAAAAAACATAGAACAACCAAAAATCAATAACAGAACAAATAAACACTAAACAAAACAGATTGCAATACTTAAAACAGTATTTCAAATAGAATGGGGTGATCATAGCAACTTAAAAGAGTTACTATGATGGAGCAGTTTCCATTTGAAAGGAGACTAATAAAATTCTTTAGAACTAGGAACTGGGGATAGGGGGTCGAGCGAAAGTTAAAGTTCTTTCTAGGGAGAGGGTCAATGGCTTTAGTGGGGAAATGTGAGTATTCTTACAAATGCAACAGTCTCACAATGGGGGTGATATACTTCACCAAGTAGTAAATCTTAGAACAATTAAATAGTTCATTGTGTGAAATCAGGTTGGCTCTTCCTCTGTATGGCTTGATTTATGCATGGCCTTGCTTGGTTTTTTAGGGATTCTTATCCAAGCTGATCTCTGTTGCTTTGGTGGTAGAGAGAATGTGGAGTCATCTGGTGTAGGCATAGACTTTGAAGCGAGGGCAGTTGGTGCTGGAATATTCAGACGTTTGCAGAATTGTTCAAGGTCATCTGGTGTACTGTAATTGATGATCTGCGAGTTGTGAAGCACCCTGAGGAAGAATGGAAAACCCCATCTGTAGGGTATCTTCAATTCCTGCAGATGAGTGATTAGGTATTTTGCTTCCCTTCATTTAGTTAAAGTGATAGTGCTCAAGCCAGTGAACACTTGTATTGTATTCCCTTCAAAGGAGATTTGACGTTGCTTTCGTGCAGCTATCAGGATTCTTTCTTTGTCCTTAAAACTAAGGAATCGAATGATGATATCTCTAGGCGGCTTGCCTTCCAGTGGTTTCGGGCGTAGGGCCCGGTGGGCTCTTTCCATTGGGATAGTTGGAGATTCTTCTTACAATATGTACTGGAATAGTTATTGCAGATGTTGCTGGAGTTGAGATGTTACAATGGTTTCTGAAATACCTCTGATCCTGAGGTTTTAACGTCACCCTCTGTTGTCCAGATCCTCAACTTGAGTTTGTAGTTATTGGATCATGTCATCAGGGACTTGGAGGATGCGATTTTGGAGATCAGCGTCATTGTTGTATTGATCCATGTCTTCCTCTATTTGTACCACTCTATCCCCCAAATCAGATAGGTATTTTTTTACTTCAGATAGTCCATCTTTAATGAGCTTACCCACTTGGGTGAAAAATGTAGCAAAGTCAGCTTTAGTTGGGAGGTTCTGTATGTCAGCTTTCATTAGGAGGGTAGAGGAGTCTGTATTGGCAGTGATGTTCTCAGGAACTTGTGTATTGTCTGTATCTGTAATGGAAGATTCCAGCACTTTAAAGAAGTTATCAATTTTAGAACTGGATGATTCTGGGCCTTTACTAGCTCTATCAGGCCGAGTTGTGCGTTTTGATGCCATTTTGTTGCTTCCCAGTATTAATAAAGTAGAAATATTCAGTACGGGGTGTAGCTTCTCCAGGGGGCCTTATAATATGTAGGTAATTTGAAGTTATATGCCTCAAGAAGGTTTATAGGGGTGCAAAGTAACCCTCTGTAGTTAATGTACTTCCAAAACTCTTCAATATTTCTGAATATGGGCAAGCCTGACGTTTATTAGTGCATTTGTTAAAGGCAAAGTTATTTTTTTATTCATATTAGTTGAGCAAAGCGCACTCAGTGCATATTTTTGTGTGCAGAGCTTTAATGGTAGCTCTAATTTTCATGCAAAATCCATAAATAAAGTGGGAAGTTTGCTTTATGGTGGGCTTGTTTTAGCCATGTGTAAGAGTCTACGGGGTTTAATCAGTGTCTCTGCTGTAGTGAGTAAATGCCCAACTAGACTTAATTATCCCCAGGTAAGTCAATTTATATACTGAGGCATCTGATGTGTGGGGAGAGTGGTATTTCTACTTACTTGCTGAAGTTTCCAGCGTGTCTGATGCGCCTCAGGCCATTGCGTAGTTTGACTTACGGCCTACTTGTCCGCCGGTCCGGAGCAATCTCCCACTTTCCCTCAGATGTCCAGTATCATTTGATGCCCCTACCCTTCATAAGGCGAGTCGCTGTGTTTTTGTTCTAGTTTGGGTCTGGCGTCCTAAGGATTCTGCCTCGGAAGGGGCTCCTCGATCTGGAGTAAAAACTTATGCGGCCATCACAGAAGCAGGCCGGCTCCGCCCTCCCGTCATAAGCTTTTTCTATTGCTGCATGAAGGTGTAGCTTGATATTTATGTTATATGTGTGTCCTGGTATCAGAATTTTTAGCATGCCAAGTATATATGTATCTGTTGATTATCTGTAAAAATATTTGTCCTAAATTGTCCACTTTGATGTTTAGTCACTCCTTTAGTGCTCTATTGAAATTCACATTTATGTGCTTTTGGTTGAACATAAATAAACATGGCAATTCACATTAAAGGGAGAGTGAAAAAATGTTGGATGAGTGAAACTACAGCAAGGAAAGGTATGTGAAGCAGAAAAAACATGTTGAAGGCTTTAGTCCACCCTATAATAGTCTGTCCAGCAGAAGTGAGATAAATAGTAGTAGGGTGGGACTTTTAGTGGGCAATAAACTTTACAGCTCTTTTGAAAGCCTGATTTTAAACTGCTTGTATTTGCCATCATCAATTGCCGTCCATGCACTTTTTTGGAAGCTTGACTATCTGGAATCACTTGTGGGTAGAGATCTTGATGTCTTATCTACCTTAGAAGATACTTTCATTTTTAGGAATATTTCCCAGTATTACAACAGTTCTCAGAATTTTTATATATGTGTTTGCTATTGACTCAGTGGCACAGAACAAATGGCAGCTGTTGGCCTGTGGATAAAATATCTGCAATTTACACCTAAATGATTTTTTGCTGCTGAGAACTTTGCAAATCCATGGGCAATCTCCTTCACTGACAATCTGCATCTGCACTCCCTAATAAATAATAATCCTGTCACACCCATGCCCTGGATTGAACTTGTTACTGCTGCCGTGCCTTTTACTCTGTCTATGAGCCACCAGAGGGCTCTGTATTGTGCTGATGTTGCGGGAGTCCTACTCCTGCTGACTGAGCTGGCTGTGCTCTTTAACTCTATCTGCCTATCAGCTGCAGGTTACCTAATCAGCACTGCTATAAAAGGCTGCCTCGCAGACCACTCCTTGCCCTGAAATTGTGGTTTATTCCCTCTGTTTGTGCCTCTGACCTGTGCCTGTATCTCTGTCATTTGCTGGTTCTCCTTGCTCAATCAATTCATATAAAAAAACAAGTCCCAAAAGGTAAAGGGAAATGTAATGTTCACAGTGAGGCAAACAGAGATGAGAGAAAATCAAATGTCCACAATATTGTAGACGGCTCTTCTTTTTTATCTGATACCTGGCAAATATCCAGCAAAAGAACCCTATAAGGGAACAAAAAGGAGGCGTCACATTGTGTGTACAGTATAAGGAACAGAAGGTGATGTTACTTCAGATCTTATTCTCACAAGAGCACATGCACACCAATGTGCTGGTAGGAGCAGCCTGAAGCAATTAGCAGCGGTTCAGCATGCTTGCTCTCTGGCTAAAGAAAGCTTCCCAATAGGAGATTCAACTTCCCGGCTTTGCAGTCAGCAAACTACATGATCTGATAAAGTTTTAAAACATTTATTAAAAGGCATAAAACCAAGAACACTTAGTCATCATAATATAGATGACAAAACAATTGCAACATGTTTATCTGCATACAAGCCATTTCATTAGGCATCATCAGCAGCACCTTCTGTTCCTTATATTATTCAAACAATGGGACACCTCCTTTTTTTTCTCTTGTAGTGTTCTTTTGCTGGAATTATACACAACCTTATGGAAGATCTAATTACCTATCGCCTAGATTACAAGTTTTGCGTTATGAGCTCTGCGTTGCAAACTTGTACTTTATTGTCACCGCTCACTTTTCTACAGCGCTGGTATTACAGGTTTTTATAAACCCGGCGTTAACAGGCAAGAAGTGAGCATAGAGCAAAATTGTGCTCCATACCGCACTCCAATACCAGCGCTGCTTAAGTGAGCGGTGAGCTGGTTTTACGTGCTCGTGCACGATTTCCCCATAGACATCAATTGGGAGAGCCGGCTAAGAAAAAGTTTAACACCTGCAAAAAAGCAGCGTAAAACTCAGTAACGCAGCCCCATTGATTCCTATGGGGAAACACATTTTATGTTTACACCTAACACCCTAACATGAACCCCGAGTCTAAACACCCCTAATCTTACACTTATTAACCCCTAATCTGCCGCCCCCAACATCGCCGACACCTACATTATTTTTATTAACCCCTAATCTGCCGCTCCGGACATCGCCGCCACCTACATTATACTTATTAACCCCTAATCTGCTGCCCCCAACATCGCCGACACCTACATTATATTTATTAAACCCTAATCTGCCTTCCCCAACATCGCCGTCACTAATTTAAATTTATTAACCCCTAAACCTAAGTCTAACCCTAACCCTAATAAATAGAATTCTATCAGCCAATCGGAATCTAAGGGACGCCATCTTGGATGACATCACTTAAAGATAGCTTCATTCAGCAAGAAGACATCGGAAGGAGAGGATGCTCCACGCCGGATGTCTTGAAGATGGAGCCGCTCCGCGTCGGAAGGATGAAGATAGAAGATGCCGTCTGGGTGAAGACTTCTGCCCATCTGGAGGACCACTTCTGCCCGTCGGGAGGATCACTTCTGCCGGCTTTGTTGAGGACATCTTGCCGCTTGGATGAAGACTTCTGGGGTTAGTGTTAGGATTTTTTAAGGGTGTATTGGGTGGGTTTTATTTTTAGGTTAGGGCTTTGGGCAGCAATAGAGTTAAATGCCCTTTTAAGGGCAATGCCCATCCAAATGCCCTTTTCAGGGCAATGGGGAGCTTAGGTTTTTTTAGTTACGGTTTTATTTGGGGGGTTGGCTGTGTGGGTGGTGGGTTTTACTGTTGGGGGGGTTGTTTGTATTTCTTTTTCAGGTAAAAGAGCTGATTTCTCTGGGGCAATGCCCCGCAAAAAGCCCTTTTAAGGGCTATTTATAGTTTAGTTTAGGCTAGAGGTTTTTTTTTATTTTGATAGGGTTCTTAGATTAGGTGTAATTAGTTCAAATATCTTGTAATTTGTTTTTTATTTTCTGTAATGTAGTGTTTCTTTTTTTGTAATTTAGCTAATTGTATTTAATTTATTTAATTGTATTTAATTTAGGTAAGTTATTTAATTGTAGTGTAGTGTTAGGTGTTAGTGTAACTTAGGTTAGGTTTTATTTTACAGGTAAATTTGTATTTATTTTAGCTAGGTAGTTAGTAAATAGTTAATAACTATTTAGTAACATTCTACCTAGTTAAAATAAATACAAACTTACCTGTAAAATAAAAATAAACCCTACGCTAGCTACAATATAACTATAAGTTATATTGTAGCTAGCTTAGGGTTTATTTTATAGGTAAGTATTTATTTTTAAATAGGAATAATTTAGGAATAATTTAGTTAATGATCTTAATTTTATTTAGATTTCTTTAAGTTAGGGGGTGTTAGGGTTAGACTTAGGTTTAAAGAGTTAATAAATTTAGATTAGTGGCGGCGAGGTTAGGGACGGAAGATTAGGGGTTAATAAATGTAGGTGGGTGGCGGCAATGTTGGGGCAGCAGATTAGGTGTTAATAGGTATAATGTAGGTGGCGGCGATGTTGGGAGCGGCAGATTAGGGGTTAATCATTTTATTTTAGTGTTTGCGATGCGGAAGGGCCTCGGTTTAGGGGTTAATAGGTAGTTTATGGGTGTTAGTGTACTTTTTAGCACTTTAGTTATGAGTTTTATGCTACAGCTTTGTAGCCTAAAACTCATAACTACTGACTTTAAAATGCGTTAGGAATCTTGGCGGTAGAGGGTGTACCGCTCACTTTTTGGCCTCCCAGGACAAACTCGTAATACCGGCGCTGTGCAAGTCCCATTGAAAAAAAACTTTACGAAATTTACATAATTTGCTTCGCGTTCAGGCCAAAAAAGTGTGCGGTACACCTATACCTGCAAGACTCGTAATAGCAGCGGGCGTAAAAAAGCAGCTTTAGGACCTGTTAACGCTGTTTTTTCACCTTCCCGCAAAACTCGTAATCTAGCCGTATGTTAGTGAAGTTTTATTGGGTTTTTTTTTGTTTTGTTTTTAGGTTTTGAAAACTTTATTATATTTGTAAAAATAACAGACCAATATAATTCAGAAACAATACAATCACATGTTAAATTACAATAACAGATTCACAAAGTCAAAGATAAATCTGTATATCAGCACAAGTGCTAAAGGCATCAAAATGTGCAGAGCGACCTCTACAAGGCAACAAAATTCTGTTCTAAGACCTAAGAGGAGTGGAATCTATGTAATCAAAGGGTAAGCAAATAATTTCTCTTTGTATCATTTCAAAATCCACTCTTCTCCTTAATTAATGTGTTGGCCTCTAGTTATCAAGCTCCGTAAGGAGCTTGATGGCCTCTGTTTCTGGCGAGTCTTCAGACTCGCCAGAAACAGCAGTTATGAAGCAGCGGTCACAAAGACAGTCATCGCCGGAAATCAACCTGATCGAGAATGATCGGGTTGATTGACACCCCCTGCTGGCGGCCTATTGGCCCCGAGTCTGCAGGGGGCGGCGTTGCACCAGCAGCTCTTGTGAGCTGCTGGTGCAATGCTGAATACGGCGAGCGTATTGCTCGCCGTATTCAGCGATGTCTGTCGGACCTGATCCGCTCTGTCAGATCAGGTCCGACAGACATTGATAACTATAGGCCGTTGACTCTACTAACATCGAGTCTCATAATTACTCACTGCAGAGAAGTCCATATGTCATAGAGACATATTTTATTTTAAGGAGAAAGTTTACCACATACAACTGAAAATTAACATAACAGAGGAACTTCTATAAACGTGAACATGTATTTAACCCATTTCAGATCTATGTTAAACTTTCAGGTCATTTATGAAACAATATTCTATAGTAAAACCTCTCTCATTAACCTACAAAGAGTGTCTCATGGGATCTGAGTGAGTATATGGGACTTCGGACTAGATTACAAGTTCCACAATAAATCTTTTATCGCTAGTGAAAATATCGCTAGCGTTAGGATTTTTGCACCTCTCGGGTTCTGCTGGTATTGCAAATTGCAAAAAACGTATTTTGTGCTAGTGGTAATCCGAAAAGCACAAAAATCCTAAATAGATTTTTTGCGTGTGTGTGCATGTGTTTCCCCATAGAAATCAATGGAGAAAAAAAAGTTGAAAAAATACTAACACACTACTCGTGCAAACGACCTCGCAATTTTGACTTTTCCATAGAAGTCAATAAAGAAAAAACACCCTATCATCAACCCCTAATCCACCAACCCGCACATTGCAAACACTAAATAAAACTATTAACCCCTAAACCACCATCCCCCACAATGCCAAGCATCTAAATAAACGATTAACCCCTAAGCCGCTATCCCCCACATCGCAAAGTATCTAAATAAACTATTAATCCCTACACTGCCACCCCCAACTCAAAGTTATAAACTAACATCTAAACCCCCTAACCTAACACCCCCTAACTTAACCCAAATTAAAATACCCCTAAATTAACTAAAAAAAACTACCTTAAAATAAAAAAAAAAACTTACCTGTAAAATTAAATAAAAAACTAATCTTTTGCAAAGAGGCGGAGCGAGCGGTCTGTCAAGATGGCCGCCAAACACTAAAGCTCTCAAGACAAGCCGGGAGCTACCAAAATTATCTATAGCTATTCAGCTCTTTTCTTAAAAATTAAGACATCTCTAGCCGTCTGAACTAAGCAGGATCATATTGATACCCTTCAAGAGACTTTTACTTCCATATCGGCAGAGATACGAGACACTCCGAGAGGCGGAGGCCTCACAGCCAGTGACGCAGCGGGCCGACGACGGCCGTGTATACAGAGGCTCAGGCCTATAACCGATCGCCACTGGGCTGATGTGACTCACCACTCGCCACACATACAGCACTACCGCGGACCGCAGCGGCATTAGGAGAGGACTCCCTGAATGTGACAGAGACGGCTGCGGCTCCGGTGTGGCCGACCCCCCTGCTCTGGTGTACGGAGGATATCTGATTAACACCCGCTCTTGATACCGGTAAGCACATAGTGCAATGGGCAGCAATTACCAGATGGAGACAACTCTCTTACCCTAATGAATAGTATGAAAGCGATATTATACCATATTAACCAGGGATTGTGAATTGTGGCGGGCCTAGATGACACACATCTGAGATCACATTATAGAACAGTGGGGGCCCTCTGCATAAAAGAACAGCAATTAACTACATAGAGAGACTGTAGAACACCTGCAGGACCTAAAAGCACTTGCTAATTAAGAAAGCCTTAATGACAGCCACCCCTGCATTGTCATCTTCTACAGGGTTATAACGTTATTCTGCAAAATAAGGGCCAATTTATGACTTTATATCAGGAGCCCACGAGACCTGCAAATGGCGCAGAGCATTGCATACAATATCTTCAGTTGTTTGGAAATCGGCAAGTGATGCTTCATATTACTGCTTAAGATCTATATGATCTCTAAAAAGGTATCAATCCCTTACTACATGTGTATTATTGAATATGCTTGAAAGGAATGCTTGTGGATCAGACAAGAGCCAAACAGTGTTCCAAACTGCCTCCTAAGCCCTGAGCCTATCATTAGCCACTCAGCTCTTATATCACTATCACAAATCTATCTTCTGCACTTGGAAGGCCCCAATGGACATTTTTATTAAAACACCCAGATCAGAAAAGAAAGAGTTCCACATAATCCGATCCTAAAACAAAACTCCAACAAATACTGACTTGTTGAAAGAACATAGCTTCATCGAGCTTATAGGCCCTGCCTCAGTCCCCTCCCATTTCCCGCTGTCTTCCATGTCAGTGGGTCATATCCACTCTCCCTTTTCCGAGATCGCTCTAGAAGAGTAAAACCCCTGGGGAGTGAGGCCTCCTTATCTACCGCAAGTTTGTCTTTTCTTTCTCAAAAACCGCCAAACTAATATCTATATCTGGGAAAATGTCGCAACGGAGACAAGTAAAGTCGGATAAACCGCAGAAAACCCCTCAAAGACCACAAGAAGCTGTTAGCACCTTTTTTAAGCAAGTGGATAAAAACAAACACAAAAACAACACGGCCCCCCTGCTCTCAACTACACCTCATGATAATGAGGGCTGCTCTGACAGCTCCAGCAGCTCTTCACATCAAACACCTGAAACTGCAGTTGACCCACCCATTACCTATAAGACCATCAAAGCTTTAATAGACCAAGTTAAAGTTTGCATAAAGGAGGAATGTGCAGACTTGAAAAAAGACATCCTGGATTTGGGCCGCAGAGTCGACTCACTTGAGGAGCATGAATATGTCTTTTCGCAGAAGATAGCTGATTTGACTTCCAAAGTCTCACACCATCACCAAAATTTCGTAGACATGGAAGACAAAATAGACGACCTCGAAAACTGCACTAGGCGCAATAATTTGCGCTTTCGAGGCATTCCTGAAACAGTCCAAAATAATGAGATACGAGAATATCTACAAGGTCTTTTTTCTGAAATAGCCGAGAAAGGAAATATGGAGCTGACGAATGTTACTCTGGAAAGAGCGCACAGAGCTCTGCGCCCTAAACCTGATGAGGACTCTCCACCCAGAGACATTATTGTCAAATTCCAAAATTATCAACATCGAGAAGATATCTACAATATGTCCCGAAAACAACAATCAGTGTCATACCAAGGGCACCGTATACAGATCTATCAAGACCTGTCCATAAGGACACTGCAAAAAAGAAGAGATTTTTCGTTTCTGACACTCCATCTTAGGCAACTAAGGATCCCTTATAGATGGGGATTTCCTACCTCAGTGATCTCCATGAAAAATGGGAAGAAATTTGAATGCCGTTATCTGTCTGACGTTGAAAAATTCTGTCACATGCTGGCAATTCCGGTTCCAACCGGAGACATGGATGTGCCTCCGCATAATTCAACGCTAGGAAAACCAGCCTATAAGTCACAGAGAACACCTGGAGTGACAAATCCATCAAGCCAACTTAAAAGGAAGCAGATCAGCCTTGTGGAATCTGATTTAATACAACCAGGCTGACCTCACAAGGATCTCATACCTCATACTCTACTATGGGCCTAGCCCGTCACATCTGGTCACATTGGACATAACCTACCAAGGACAGATCTCCAGAGATTGACCCCCACTAGATACTCACAACAGGGGGCTAGAACTTTATGTAATGCCTTAACTACAGAACTCTGTGGCAAGTATACCTCCTGATAGTGCCCTCCGGCACTGTTGACAAGATGACTGTATGTATATCTAAATTGTTTAAGGTTGATGTTTTTATCCTTTGTTTGTCTTAGGCTTCTACAAATTGCAGTTCCTCTTGCCTATTACACATTAACAAAATATATAGGTAAAGAAAGCTCTCATAGGACCACTTGCCTGACTTTAGAGGTCAATGAGTTAATTACCCACAGTTCTTGTTTATTTTACACTATTACCACTAGATGGATAAGGGCTATTAAGCTAGTATAATACCTAGACAAAGAACCCGATAGTTTGAATTACCGTTATTATACACTCAGCACTAGTATGTGAATACACACTCTTGAAATGTTTAATCAAGGCATAGGAAATTACCTCCTAATTAGAAAGGTCTTCGATAACTGTATGACATGTACCTAAGTTATAACTAACCTTTAATTTTAATTAATTGTTATTGTTATGTATTTGTTGAGCTGAATATAAGATGCGCCATGTGAGTAGCCACCAGGCTTGTTAACCAGCCTCACCTGTTGAAAGTTTTTCAAGTTTATATATTCTTTTACTAAATACAATCACATATATACTATTGTCTGTGAAACCGACAGACACTATATACCATTGAGTTTTGTCCTCTACTTATAACCTACTTAGACATTACTCTCCCCTCCAAGTTCCCTCCTTTTTCCCTCCTTTTCCCTTCATCCTCCTCACATCTGCTATAAGTAAACACTGAGCATAAACTCCTATATTCATCCACCTCGCCTATAGATCCCACACAGTAAGAATGAACACTGTGACTATAGCAAGCCAAAATGTAAAAGGATTCCTATCTGCTGAAAAACGCTCTATAGCATACTTTGACTTTTATAAGAAGGGCATTGAGGTAGCCATGTTACAAGAAACACACTTTAAGAGACGAAATGAACCCCGCTTAGCTACACGCTACTTTGACAAGCATTTCTTCAGCTCAGGGCTAAGTAGAAAAAATGGAGTATGCATATCAATCAAGCGCAATGTTCCCTTTGAATTAATGCAAAAACACTCAGACAAAGATGGGAGACTGTTAATTTTAGTAGGTTTGTGCTACGGCGCCTTAATCACCTTGGTCAATGTTTATGCCCCAAATAGACCCACACCCAGGTTCTATAAATCGGTCATAAATACCATTCTAGATGTTTCAAAAGGTCCCATCATCTTAGGAGGCGACCTCAACTTCACTATGCACCCTTCTCTAGATAACTCCACAGGGAAGTCATATCTCGGTAACAAAATTCTAAAAGCCAATTGTACGGCCTTATGCTCAATTTCCCTGTTCGATACCTGGAGAATAGCGCACCCCACACAAAGAGACTACACATTCTTTTCCCACCCACAACATTCTTACTCTAGACTGGACTACATTCTATGTAGCCAGACACTTTTAACTAACCTGATACAGTCTAGGATATCACATACCCCATGGTCTGACCATAGCATGGTTCTATCTACTTTCCAGTGGTCTACTAAACCGATAAACACTTTTAACTGGAGACTAGATGAAACCATCCTGACGAATCAGGAAACGCTGGAAAAACTAACAGAAGCGACTGACGAATTTTTTCTTAATAATAAACCTACAGACACATCTGCAAGAAACAATTGGGAAACGTACAAATGTTATATTAGGGGTTTCCTAATAAAACATACAGCTAAAATACGCAAGATGATGAAGGCCCAAGTAACATCTTTGACTGACACTCTAACCACAGCTGACAGGTTACATAAAACTGATCCGACCTCAACCCAAAAACTAGCAGATCTCGTCTCAGCCAGAGAAAGCCTAAATAAATTTTTAACTCAGCAAGCCCACCTTAGGGCCTTAACTACTAAAGCCAAATTCTTTGCAGAAAGCAATAAAGCCGGGAGGCTTCTGGCGAGATCACTTAAAAAGCAAAAATATAATTCATTCATTAGATCTATTTCACACCCCTCTGGCAGGATGGTGAACAAACATGAAGAAATTGCCGAAACATTCGTATCCTACTACACTAAACTTTATAACATTAACCCCAACATAACCCAAGATTCTAGCAATAGTATAACGAGCTATCTTGCCACTTTAGAGACCCCTAGCATAACAGAGGATGATAGTCATGCCCTAGACGCCCCTATTACCACCCAAGAAATTCTCAATGCCATCAATGCACTCCCTAATGGAAAATCCCCTGGACCGGATGGGTTAACGGCTAAATTTTACCAACTATTCCGATCACAAATGTGCCCACCCCTGCATGCACTATTTACATCTATAGACAAAGGAGAAGCTTTTTCTAACTCCCTACTAGAAGCCACAATCACTGTAATCCCAAAGGCGGACAAGGTGGGCACCCTGGCGGGTAATTATAGACCCATATCTCTTTTAAATATAGATATAAAGATTTACGCAAAAATTTTGGCTAATCGCCTTAATATGATCCTACCAAAAATTATACATCCAGATCAAGTGGGATTTGTCAAGGGTAGAGAGGCTAAAGATAATACAATCCGAGTCCTGCATTCCTTACAAGCTTCGCATGATAACAAAACCCCCTTGGCGCTCTTATCAACTGACGCTGAAAAAGCCTTCGACAGGGTCAGCTGGCAATTCATGTGGGGGGCCCTGTCGAAGTTTGGCTTCTCTAAAACCTTTATCGATAGAATACAAGCGTTATACTCTACCCCACAAGCCAGAGTACGAGTAAACGGAACTATATCCCAATCCTTTCCAATTACCAATGGATCCCGCCAAGGGTGCCCACTGTCCCCACTATTGTTTGCTCTAACCATAGAGATCTTGGCTATTAAGATCAGAGATAACAAAGATATATTAGGCCTACCATTTAACCAAATTAATCAGAAATGTTTGCTATTTGCAGATGATGTGATTTTTACCTTACGATCCCCTTCTACCACTCTACCCGCCTTGTTACAAACCCTAAAAGAATATGGGCGGGTCTCTAACTTCTCCATTAATATGGAGAAGTCGGGAATCATGCTATTAAACTCCCCTAAAAGTGATATAGACTTTGTAACCCAGCAAACATCGTTCCAAATTGTTGATAAACTTAAATACCTAGGCCTACTGATCCCACACAACCACCAAGATTTATTTAGTATTAATTATCTAGGCCTCCAAAAATCAGTGAGTGCCCTGCTGGAGGGATGGCACAGACAGGGTCACCTATCGTGGATGGGTAGAATTAACACTGTGAAAATGATGATAATACCAAAATACCTATTTTTATTCCAGACGCTGCCGATGGCCCTGCCGGTCTCATTCCTAAAAACCCAACAAAATATGATCAACTCATTCATATGGTCCTACAAAAAACCCAGAGTTGCCCAACAGACACTATATATGCATAAAGAAGATGGTGGGCTCAACGTCCCAAATCTCCTAAACTACTATAGGGCTGTCCACTTATCCCGAGTGATCTCGTGGTCCCATTCCGCTGACTCTGCCCTATGGATACAAATTGAAAGCTCTCTCCTGGAGATCAGATCCATGAGAGACGTGGCGTGGCTACCCAAATCTCAAAGACCTCAGCTAGCATACCGGAATAACTATGTTAGAGCCACCTTAGAGGTGTGGGACCACGTGATAACACACTTTGTAGGCATATCCACTTCTGTTTCCCCTCTCTCTCCACTATTGAATAATCAGATTTTCTTACAGAATTCCTTTTTCTCCCATGTAAACAAAGAGGAACATTTACACAACCTACCTATTTATCTATTAGTGGAATCAGGGAGGATTAAGGATAGATCAAAACTACAAGAGGAACTAGGGCCACCTTTTCATAGCTGGTACTCATACCTTCAAATAAGACACGCGCTTTCAGAGAACGCATTTAAAGCTAATATATTTAGATCACTGACTACTTTTGAGAAGCTATGTATAAACCCCGAGTGCAAAAAAGCTCATTTATCGCTAACTTATAAATTGCTAAGACGCATTTCCCCGGATCAACACCCCTCTTTCATTATGAAATGGGAATCAGAGATGATAGATAACTTCACTGAAGAAGAGTGGAGAAATAGCTTCAGAATGACACACTCTGTCTCAACCTCCCTGTTCATATCTGAACTGAATTATAAAATACTCACCCGGTGGTACTTAACACCCCAGCGCCTTAGATATATTTACCCCACTGCTTCGCCAACCTGTTGGAGACGCTGTGGAGAACTGGGGACAATGACCCACATTTGGTGGGGGTGTCCCCTCTTATCAGAATTCTGGCGAAATATAGAGAGGTGCACTAATAAAATTTTAGGCTTGGAAATCACCTTGAACTCTAGAATTGTATTGCTTAATATGATCCCACCAATATACTGTCTGTATCGCACGAAACTCCTCAAATTGATGTTAGCCTGCGCAAAGAGACTGATACCCAGACAGTGGAAGACGCAAAACATTCCAACACACACACAATGGGTAGTAGAAGTAGGACACGTACTGAAACTAGAAAAACAACATTATTATTATGTGGGAAAACGAGACCTTTTCAATGATATGTTCTTTATTTGGGAACAAGGCCTCTATAAACTAAAAGAAGACAGAGAAATCTAAAGCATAAAATAGAGACAATCTAGAATTCTACCTCCATTTTTGAACTCTACATACCCCTCTAGCACCCTACCTTTTTCTCCCCCCTGATCCTTTCCTCCCTCCCTCCCCCTCCTTACCCCACTGCCCTGTGTAAAGGAGACACTATTATAGGACAGCTTATCAACAACCAAAGATTGATTGTATTCTCTTTGAAATGTATGTTTTTCATACCATTTTATTTTCAGGATATATCACAACCTTCTATAAATATACTACTGATCATTAATTTTCTGAAATTGCAATTATACAATGTTTCAAATGTTGAATGTAAACTTACCTTTTTTTTTGTCATATGTATTGTGTTGAAACAAAAAATCAATAAAAACTATTGAATCAAAAAAAAAAAAAAAACTAATCTTTTGCTGACAAAAAAAAAAAAAAATCTACGACTAACCTGAGTTGGTACTCACCGATGATGATGAGCGCTCTCTCTTCATCTCGGCGGTGCTCTATCTTCTTTGCGGGGTCCATCTTCTTCCATCTTCATGAAAGCTTTTTCCTTTCATTCTATTGACTAATTTGAATTTGAAGATTCAAATTATCCAATAGGAATGCAAGATTACCCCTATATAAAAGGGGTACCTTGCATTTCCTATTCAGTGTGCGGCTGAAGACCACATGAAGAGGACCTCCGTGTTAAAGGTCTTAAGAGGAGCACTGACGTTGCTGCCACCATCACCGCTGACATCGCTGCCGACACTGCGATGAAGTTAGAAGATGGACTGCTGCCGGAATGAAGATGGAAGAAGATGGACCTGCGATGAAGGTGGACCGCCGCCAGGATGAAGACGGAGCGTCACCTACCATCATCGGTGAGTACCAACTTTGGTGTTAGTCTTAGGTTGTTTTGTTTTTTGGGTATTTTTTTTAATTTGGACAGAAAAAGAGCTGAATGCCCTCTTTGGGTAATGGTAGTTTAGGATTTTTTTAGTTAGGGTTTTTTATTTTGGGGGTTCAGGGGTGGAGTGTTGTAGTGTTAGGAGGTTAGTGTTTTGTTTGTATTTTTTAACAAAAGAGCTGATCGCTTTAGGGCAAAAAAAAAGGCCTTTTTAAGGGCTATTGGTAGTTTATTTTTAGAATAGGGTTTTTTTATTTTGCTGTGTTTTTTTAAGGTGTATTAGAATAGGATTTTTTTTTATTTTATTTTTTTTGGTAATTTCATCTTTTCTTTTTGTAATGGTAGGTTTTTTAGTCTTCAGTAACGGTAGTTTTTTTTTTTTATTTCCAGTAATGGTAGGTTTTTATTTTCAATAATGGTAGTTTTTTTTTCAGTAATGGTAGGCTTTTTTTAACAGGTAAGATTAGGTTTTTATTTAATTTTACAGGTAAGTATTTTTTAATTTTAAAGTAGTTAGGATTTTTTTTAGTTAATTTAGGAGTATTTTAATTTGGGTTAAATTAGGGGTCTTAGGTTTTAGTTTATAAAATTGCGATGTGGGGGAATGGCGGAGTAGGGGTTAATAGTTTATTTAGATACTTTGCGTTGTTGGGGGAAGGCTCTTATATTGCGGTAAGGATTAAATTGGAAAAAACGTTTGCGCTAGCGCAATCGCGATTTCTGCCTACTTGTAATATCACTGGAAGTAAAATGGTTTGTGAGATTGCGCTAGCGCAAAACAGTGTGCACCGCACTTTTAATCTAGCCCACAATTGGTAGAGGGTGGACAAAGTTGCAATTGCATAAAGTAGGTTTTCATTCTATTTGTTTGCATAAAATTATAGAGATGTATTTAAAGAAACTTGCGTTATTCATCCCTCTAAACTGGGGATAATCCCTGATTTTCAGTGTGGTGGCATTAATTGTTTGGTACTGTTTGTAAAAAAATTGAAAGAGTTTTCTTTTTGGCATACATTTTAATGTAGGTGTTCAATTAAACAAAAATATTTAGGATCCAAAGAGATATTACTTTTAAATAGAATATTAATGTATTATAAGAGAGTAGTCTAGAATGTTTGTATCAATGGGGGAAACCACCATATGTGGTAGTTTCCCCTGTTCCCCACAACCTCTCCAGCATATGTCGGTAGTAAATATATATTTATGTCTCTGGGGAGTCATTTACAATCTCAAGAGCTTTATATTAGTCTCCAGAATTCCTGCTGAAATAGGGTACTTAGCTGTTGACTGAAAAATTAAGATTCTTTCTTAGAGATAATCATCGGCATCACTGCTTGCCATAACTTGGTATAAGAGGGTGATTGTGAGTCAGCTTTAGAGTTTACTATTGAATAGGACAAGGAGAGTTTTCTCTTAATCTGAGCTGTGGATTGACATTTTTTTTTCAAAGATAGCCATTGGTCTATTGAAGTTTCATCTTTCTTTATGGAAAGAGAGTAAATTCTCTAATTGGTGGTATTGTAACCAGCTTTTAACAGAATCAAAGCCTAACTCCTCAATCACCTCCTTTGGTTTTAGTTTTCCAGAATCTAAGACAATATAGCAAGGAATAGCTGTGTTTATTAAAACATATGATTTTTGTAAGTGTGCCAGACCAAGAGGAAATTCATGGTTGCTGATAATAGGTGTAAGTGGGGAGAGTATTGTAGACAATGAGGGGCTTTTTTGACGGGAGGTCCCTGGTCCTAAAGGTTTCCATTATTATATGGAAGTGTTAGTTCTATTTTTAGAAGGTTTCCTGCATAGACTGCCCAAATGAGGTAGAGCATAAAGTGTTCACTTAGAAAACATATTTTATCAGAATTCGTACATCATTCAATAGCTCATTGTAAGAAAACTGTGTTTCTATGTAAATGTAAGTTTGGGACTCCCAAACCTGCAAAAAAAAAAAAGATCAGTACTGTTCAGAACCCTCCAGATTAATTTGTTGATTGTGACCTGTAATTTTGGTAAATTTTAATTCACTTAGGGCAAGATAACAAGTGGAGTGCTAAATTGTCCATGTTGTGGGCACGTGATAATAAACCAGCCATTACAATTGCTCGCAGTAGCAATTAGCGCTCCAAAATTTAACCAGAGATTAGATCTCTGGCAATTTTCTAAAAGTGACCCAAAATGCCTTCAAAATAGAGGGCATTATAGGTTTTTATTAAAAAAATTAATTTAAAAAAAATAAAACAAAAAATAACTGCACTAGGCAGTTTTGGCACTTTAAAGTTGGTGGGATTGGGTGTTAGAAAAAAAAACAGCACTGAAAAGTGCCTTTACGTTGCGGTCTATGAGAACTGTGTGTTCTCTATAAATATATATGTATAATCTTACATTTTGCTTTTTAATCCTAGCTGAGAGCTTGTGAGTGAGTACTGGACTTTATGTGTGTTGTATTATACGCTTATAAACATATATATTTATGTGTTAATATGTGTGTATATATATATATTTCTTTTTTTTTTTTTAAATGCTGCCCATCGTGACTTACCCCCTTCGCTGTGCAAGGTTCTGATGCTGTCTCTGAAGACATCAGAACGAGGCTCCCATAGGAACCTATAGAATCGTGCTCTTGTGAGTGAACAATTCTTCCTAGCAATGCAATTGCAATTTATTTGTAATACCAGTGCATAATCGTGCGCTGGTATTACACAATGGAACGCTAACATAACATTGTGGTAACCAAAAATAAAGGTCGTAAAAGGCTTTTAACTACTGACAAATACCCTGATCCCAGAATTTCCATATTTCCAAATTTTATTACAAATTGCATGATTTATTGCAGGGTTCTCAAATTCAATGCAAAATAATATGTCATTGAAATAACATCATCAATATATAATTTACAATAAGGTTAGAAAAAAAGTGACAACTATGACCTATATTGAATCAATTACCTTTCAGGGATTACTTTTGCTTTGGATGCCTTATGTTTGCTTCTGTGAAAGAAACAGCCTTGAAAAGACAATTAAATATTTGTTTTGTATAGTTTTTCCTGTTTTTAACTAGTTTTTTTAATATAATATGAGTGTTTTTGTTAATTAAAATGGCAGATTTGCTAAAAGATTGCAGTTACTTAGAAAAAGAAAGCAGCAGATTATCTGATCTTACAAATGATGTGCTCCTTTGGAAATCCTGATAGATTGGAATGGCGGCTAAAGTTAGGAATGAAAAATATGCTACACTCATGCATACCATAAAGATCTGTTTCTTGTCAGTCATATTGGTATGGACAATTTAAACTTCATGTGTACGACAAAACCATAGCACTGCAACAAAGACCAAACTTCATAGCAGCAATCTAGTTAGTGCGGTCTTTACAGGGTCGAGAATACTATGCTTTTCATATAAACATTTGTTCTTGTTGACTGACCATTAAAGAGACTTAAAACCCCAAATTTTTATTTCATGATTCAGATAGATTATATATTTGTAAACAACTTTCCAATTTACTTCTGTTAGCACTTTTGCTTTATTCTCTTGGTATCTTTTATTGAAGAAGCAGTAAGGCACTCCTGAGAGCTAGCTGAACACATTTGTAAGCCAAAAAAATGGGCATACAAGTTCAGCTACCAATCAGCAGCTAGCTCCAAGCTCCTATCTAGATATGTTTTTTCAACAAATGATACAAAGAGAATGAAACAAATTAGATAATAGAAGTAAACTGGAAAGTTGTTTAAAATTGTATACTCTATCTCCTGAATCATGAAAGAAAAATTGTGGGCTAAATTACAAGTGTAGCAGTATTTTTTATTTTTTAAAGTGAAAACTCAGCTAGAGTTAAGATTTTTGCGCTAGTCGGGTTGCGTTCGTAATTACAAGTTAAAAAAATCTTATTTTTCATTAACCCAAATAATGTGAAAAACCTAACTTAAGTTTTTGTGTGCATGTGCATGTATTGCCCCATAGAAATCAATGGAGAAAAAAAAAGGAGAAAAAAAAAAACTAACACCAAGATCGTGCAAACACCATCTCATTTTCGCATTCCCCATAGAAGTCAATGGGGAAAAAATTGTTGCCTATCAATGTATACCAAATATACACCAGGCATTCATTGTGCACACAATATAGCATATTCACATTAGCAAATGTGAAAGATTTAGAGTAAATACATAGTTAAAATCTTTATTAAATATGAATATTGCATAAACAGGTAGCCCTCAGTTTACGCCGGGGTTAGGTTCCAGAAGGAATAGTTGTAAATCAAAACCGTTGTAAATTGAAACCCAGTTTATAATGTAAGTCAATGGGAAGTGAGGGAGATAGGTTCCAGGCTTTGAAATGAAGACTTTAAATGCTAGACAGCATTATAAACCTAATAAAATAATCACACAACACAGAATATATAATTAAACTAAGTTAAATGAACAAAAACATTTGCTAAACAGCATTATAAACCTAATAAAATAATCACACAACACAGACTTCACTTGCATTTTTCTGCAAACAGTTCTTTCTATGCATTCCAATCTGTACTGATTTATAGACAGGAAGATCTTGTTCCTTTGAAATCTGCTCAATAGCTCAGGTCTGGTTAAACTGATTAAATTCAGCTTGCTTGGCTTTGCTGCAACACAAGCGGAGAGTTCCACCTACTGGCTATTTTAATAAATGCACTGCTTCTCAATGCTTTTCAATAGCAGTCACATGACTGTAAAAAAAGGTTGTTACTCTGAAACGGTGTAAATTGAACCGTTGTAAACTGAGGGCCACCTGTATATGTTTTATCATGTTTTCATCTTCTTGATGGGAAAGGGGTCTAATGCACTTATATATATATTTTGTATATTAATATTTTTATATGTATATATATGTAGAAAAAAATGAAGCAGCACCACCAAACAGCGTTTCTTCAAGGTGTTTTATTCAACTTGAGGAGTAGCCAGACCCAATAAGTTAAACAACAACGTTTCGGACACAGTCCTTAGTCATGTATGGCTAAACTATACACATAATCATCTTTAAATACCCTCCTAGCCACACCCACACACCTGTGAAGTTTGTACATTCCAAATTAACCCCTTACATACCACTCAAGGTACACAGGTAATTATCAGCAAAAAACATTTCAGTAATTTTCAGGTGAAACACACCAATTTTATATTTCTTAAAGTATAATTAAATATACATACATATATCAAGTAAATTAGCAGAACAGAATCCACAATCATCTGTAACAAAAGAGAAAAGGAAGAAGTTAAGAAAAATTGTATCCAATAATATTTAAAGGCATACAGATAGGTCAAAATCCCTATTCATTCCATTAGGGTGTAAAGTCCCCAACTTATTAATCCAGAACATTTCTCTACTCTTAAGGATTTTGGCTCTATCCCCACCCCTTCTAGGAACAGGCACATGCTCTATCACTTGAAATCTTAACTGATTAAGGTTATGTCCAGCAGACAAAAAATGGCACGCTACCGGGGCATCAAGTTTTTTTGTCCTAATACTACTTTTATGTTGAACCATACGTTCACGGACACTACGGGTGGTCTTCCCGACGTACCCCAATCCACAGGGACACTTAATCAAATAAACCACATATTCTGTGTTGCATGTAAAATAATCCTTAATAGAAAACATATATCCAGTCCTAGGATGACTAAAGGTGGGGCCTTTAATTATGTTATTGCAGTTAGAGCACCCAAGGCATGGGAAATTCCCCCAGTTTTTCTTGCCTATATAGCTCTGCACCCCCCTCTTTTTAAGGGGGCCAATATCTGCTCTGTCAGAGCAGATATTGGCCCCCTTAAAAAGAGGGGGGTGCAGAGCTATATAGGCAAGAAAAACTGGGGGAATTTCCCATGCCTTGGGTGCTCTAACTGCAATAACATAATTAAAGGCCCCACCTTTAGTCATCCTAGGACTGGATATATGTTTTCTATTAAGGATTATTTTACATGCAACACAGAATATGTGGTTTATTTGATTAAGTGTCCCTGTGGATTGGGGTACGTCGGGGAGACCACCCGTAGTGTCCGTGAACGTATGGTTCAACATAAAAGTAGTATTAGGACAAAAAAACTTGATGCCCCGGTAGCGTGCCATTTTTTGTCTGCTGGACATAACCTTAATCAGTTAAGATTTCAAGTGATAGAGCATGTGCCTGTTCCTAGAAGGGGTGGGGATAGAGCCAAAATCCTTAAGAGTAGAGAAATGTTCTGGATTAATAAGTTGGGGACTTTACACCCTAATGGAATGAATAGGGATTTTGACCTATCTGTATGCCTTTAAATATTATTGGATACAATTTTTCTTAACTTCTTCCTTTTCTCTTTTGTTACAGATGATTGTGGATTCTGTTCTGCTAATTTACTTGATATATGTATGTATATTTAATTATACTTTAAGAAATATAAAATTGGTGTGTTTCACCTGAAAATTACTGAAATGTTTTTTGCTGATAATTACCTGTGTACCTTGAGTGGTATGTAAGGGGTTAATTTGGAATGTACAAACTTCACAGGTGTGTGGGTGTGGCTAGGAGGGTATTTAAAGATGATTATGTGTATAGTTTAGCCATACATGACTAAGGACTGTGTCCGAAACGTTGTTGTTTAACTTATTGGGTCTGGCTACTCCTCAAGTTGAATAAAACACCTTGAAGAAACGCTGTTTGGTGGTGCTGCTTCATTTTTTTCTACATTTGTATCTGTGGGTTCTGGCAGGAACCTGGACGCTGGCACACCTTAAAACATTCCCTGTGCTGGATATATATGACTATTTTATATGTATATATATGACAGTAAATACATATAAACACATATACATACATTAATATATTTGTAATCTGAGATTTGTACTTACTGTAATGTAACAATGAACAAACAATAAAGTAAAGGTAAAGTCAGCTGAAGTGTGCCGTGGCCTCATGGTCAGTATGCCTAAAAGGGGGCATACCCAAAGAAGGTAAACGACAAGCAGAAAAGAGCAAAAATAAAGGGATGGGTGGGTGGGGAAAATGTAAAGGAAACGCAGACAAGGTGGAGAGACCAGAGCAAGTATTTATAAGGTGTAAGACTCCTACAAACTTCTACAAATTCAGGCTAGCTAATAGCTAGCCTTCCTACTTGTACTCAGAGTCTTACTGTAATGTAACAATGAACAAACAATAAAGTAAAGAAAAAATTACCTGAGTTGTGCCGTGGTCACATGGTCAGTATGCCTTAAAGGGGGCAAAAAGAGAAAAAATAGGATAGAGTAAATATGATAACAAATAAGACAACAAAATAATTCAACCAAAAACTAAGACATGTAACATCGCAACCTGTGGATCAGGAATATATCTAAGAAACAAGATGAAATCCATCTGCCTAAACTTTTGATGACATGAGCTGGAACCCCAAATAGAGAGGCTGCTGAGGCCGGTTCTATTCTAAGGGAATGGCCAAAGTGACTAAGGATTAAGACCAAAAGATCCACTAAACATGCACACACACATTTTTATATATATATATATATATATATATATATATATATACAGTTGTGCTCATAAGTTTACATACCCTGGCAGAATTTATGATTTCTTGGCCATTTTTCAGAGAATATGAATGATAACACAAAAACTTTTCTTTCACTCATGGTGAGAGTTTGGCTGAAGCCATTTATTATCAATCAACTGTGTTCACTCTTTTTAAATCATAATGACAACAGAAACTACCCAAATGACCATGATTAAAAGTTTACATACCTTGGTGATGTTGGCCTGATAACATGCACACAAGTTGACACAAAGGGGTTTGAATGGCTATTAAAGGTAACCATCCTCACCTGTGATCTGTTTGCTTGTAATTAGTGTGTGTGTATAAAAAGTCAGTGAGTTTCTGGACTCCTGACAGACCCGTGCATCTTTCATCCAGTGCTGCACTGACGATTCTGGATTCGGAGTCATGGGGAAAGCAAAAAAATTGTCAAAGGATCTGTGGGAAAAGGCAGTTGAACTGTATAAAACAGGAAAGGGATATAAAAAGCTATCCAAGGAATTGAGAATGCAAATCAGCAGTGTTATAACTCTAATAAAGAAATGATAAATGATTAATAAATGATAACTCAGTCTGTAAGCACCCATAAACGTGACGGGTAACAACAAATGGTAATGTAAAACGTATAAAATGAAAATGAACGACAAACGTAACAAAACAGTTACGTATAAGAATAACAAGCAGTAAAAATATAAAAGTTACATAAATCTCCATACCAAATGACAGCTGAAGGACGCCTTCTAAGGTAGAAAAAGCAAATGTTACAGTCTAGTCAGAGCTGCTGATTTCCATTGATAAAATATTCATATTAATGTTTCTACAAAGCTAGATTCAATATTACTATCAATAAGATTCCACTCCCTTCTGTGTTTTGAAAATACAATGAATTATATCAATGCCTTGTTTTACTGTAACGAGTGACAGATGTCTACAGTATTTAAACAGTTAACATATAAATCCCATGAACATAGGTTACTGACTGATAATAATACATGGATTGGTTACCAGCTTTGTGTCATTTGTACATTAAGCTAACTGTGAGGTGCAGGGTTTATACAGCCCTGGCCAGCCTGGATCAATATGTTAAAAACAACTGTCTTCCTGCACACCTGAAGCTACCACTCCTCTCCCCCCCCCCCCTCAGCACATTCACTCACTTCTTATTAATTTGAATGGAACATGAAGATAGGTTTAGTACTATAGGAAATGCGGGCAGGGCCGGCCTTTGGGCGACCGCCTCAGTCCCCGCGGTCAGTGGGGCTCCGCCACAAACCTGCAAAGGTCATTTAAAAAATATATATTTTCTTAAATTTTAATATTTTTTCAAATTTTTTTAATAATTTATTTTTCGCGCCTTTTTTTGGCACATTTTTTCCGGCAGGGGTGGGAGGCCACGAGACACAGCACAGCCAGGTGACAGCATCTGAATAATTGGAGGATATAAACTTTTATTCTTCAATCATTCGGTGCTGGCACTGAGGAGAGGAGGCGGAGCATGGCACCAGAGGCGGAGCATATTTGCTGCCTGTCACAAGTCTGTCCGACTTCAGTGCACAGCAGGCACAGACCGCAGATCGTCATAGATGTGTGGAGCCAGGTGAGGAGCCCTGCTTTGGCCCAGGCCAGAGATAGACACAGTGACTGACACTAGTGCCAGTGGCAGTGCCACTCAGTTAGCCTGTGAGGGTGGGTGAGGACTGCCGATAGTGAGTGAGACGTCTTCTTGACTACTTGAGTGAGTTCTTCTTGTGTGGGGAGATGGGGAGTCAGCTTTGCAGGGGGCTGGGGGCATAATTTTATTGCAGGGGGCTGGGCCCTGGGCATAATTTTATTGCATGGGGCTGGGGTATCATTTTATTGCAGGGGGGCTGGGGACATCATTTTATTGCTGGGGGCATCATATTTTTGTTGGGGGCATAATTTGATTGCAGGGGAGATGGGACATAATTTTATTCCTGGGGCATCATTTTTTTGCAGGGGGGCCTGGGGGCATATTTTTTTTGCAGGGGGCATCATTTTATTGCAGGGGGGCTTCATTTATTGCAGTGGGGATGGGGGCATCATTTTATTGCAGGGGGCTTCATTTTATTGCTGGGTGCATCATTTATTGCAGGGGTGCTGGGGGCATCATATTTTTGTTGGGGGCATCATTTTATTGCTGGGGCATCATTTTTTTGCAGGGGGGCTGGGGGCATCATTTTATTCCAGGGGGCATCATTTTATTGCAGGGGGACTGGGCATTATTTTATTGCTGGGGGCATCATTTATTGCAGTGGGGATGGGGCATCATTTTATTGCAGGGGGACTGGGCATCATTTTATTGCTGGGGTATCATTGCAGTGGGGCTGGGGGAATCATTTATTGCAGGGGGGCTGGGGGCATTATTTATTGCAGGGGGGCTGGGCATCATTTTATTGCAGGGGGCTTCATTGTATTGCTGGGGGCATCATTTATTGCCGTGGGGATGGGGGCATCATTTTATTGCAGGGGGCTGGGGGCTTCATTTTATTGCTGGGGTATCATTTTATTGCAGGGGAGCTGGGGCATAATTTTATTGCAGGGGCATCATTATATTGCAGGGGGGCATCATTTTATTGCAGCGGGACTGGGCATTATTTTATTGCTGGGGCATCATTTATTGCAGTGGGGATGGAGCATCATTTTATTGCAGGGGGACTGGGCATCATTTTATTGCTGGAGGCATCATTGCAGTGGGGCTGGGGGAATTATTTATTGCAGGGGGGCATCATTTATTGCAGGGGGCTGGATTTTATTGCTGGGGGCATCATTTATTGCAGTGGGGATGGGGACATCATTTTATTGCAGGGGGCTGGGGCATCATTTTATTGCAGAGGATCTGGAGCATAATTTTATAGCTGGGGCATCATTTTATTGCAGGGGTGCTGGGGGCATCATTTTATTGAAGGGGCATCATTTTATTGCAGGGGGACTGGGCATTATTTTATTGCAGGGGGCTTTATTTTATTGCTGGGGCATAATTTATTGCAGGGGTGCTGGGGGCATCATATTTTTGTTGGGGGCATCAATTTATTGCAGGGGAGCTGGGGCATAATTTTATAGCTGGGGCATAATTTTATAGCTGGGGCATATTTTTTTACAGGGGTGTTGGGGGTATCATTTTATTGCAGGGGGCATTATTTTATTGCAGGGGGACTGGGCATTATTTTATTGCAGGTGGCTTCATTTTATTGCTGGGGCATCATTTATTGCAGGGGTGCTGGGGGCATCATATTTTTGGTGGGGGCATTTTTATTGCAAGGGAGCTGGGGCATAATTTTATTGCTGGGACATAATTTTTTTGCAGGGGGACTGGTGGCATCATTTTATTACAGGGGGCATCATTTTATTGAAGGGGGAATGGGCATTATTTTATTGCAGGGGGCTTCATTTTATTGCTGGGGGCATCATTTATTGCAGTGGGGATGGGGCATCATTTTATTACAGGGGGACTGGGCATCTATTTATTGCTGGGGGCATCATTGCAGTGGGACTGGGGGAATCATTTATTGCAGGGGGCTGATTACATCATTTTATTGCAGGGGCATAATTTTTGTGCAGGGGGGCATAATTTTTTGCAGGGGGCTGGGGCATAATTTTATTGCAGGGGGACTGGGCTTCATCTTATTGCAGGGGGCTGGGGCATCATTTTATTTCAGGGGGGATTCATTTTATTGCTGGGGGGCTTAGGACATCATATTTTTGTTGGGAGCATCATCTTTTTGCTGGGGGCATCATATTTTTGTTGGGGGCATCATTTTATTGCAGGGGGCATCATTTTATTGCAGGGGAGATGGGGCATCATTTTATTGCTGGGGCATCATTTTTTTTGCAGGGGGGCTGGGGGATATTTTTATTGCAGGGGGCATCATTTTATTGCAGGGAGCTGGATTTTATTGCTGGGGCATCATTTATTGCAGTGGGGATGGGGACATAATTTTATTGCATGGGGCTGGGGCATCATTTTATTGCAGGGGATCTGGGGCATAATTTTATAGCTGGGGCATCATTTTATTGCAGGGGTGCTGGGGGCATCATTTTATTGCAGGGGGCATCATTTTATTGCAGGGGGACTGGGCATTATTTTATTGCAGGGGGCTTTATTTTATTGCTGGGGCATAATTTATTGCAGGGGTGCTGGGGGCATCATATTTTTGTTGGGGGCATCATTTTATTGCAGGGGCTGGGGGCATCAATTTATTGCAGGGGAGCTGGGGCATAATTTTATAGCTGGGGCATAATTTTATAGCTGGGGCATATTTTTTTACAGGGGTGTTGGGGGCATCATTTTATTGCAGGGGGCATTATTTTATTGCAGGGGGACTGGGCATTATTTTATTGCAGGTAGCTTAATTTTATTGCTGGGGCATCATTTATTGCAGGGGTGCTGGGGGAATCATATTTTTGGTGGGGGCATCATTTTATTGCAAGGGAGCTGGGGCATAATTTTATTGCTGGGGCATAATTTTTTTGCAGGGGGACTGGTGGCATCATTTTATTACAGGGGACATCATTTTATTGAAGGGGGAATGGGCATTATTTTATTGCAGGGGGGCGGCTTCATTTTATTGCTGCGGGCATCATTTATTGCAGTGGGGATGGGGCATCATTTTATTTCAGGGGGGATTCATTTTATTGCTGGGGGGCTTAGGACATCATATTTTTGTTGGGGGCATCATTTTTTTGCTGGGGGCATCATATTTTTGTTGGGTGCATCATTTTATTGCAGGGGGCATCATTTTATTGCAGGGGAGATGGGGCATCATTTTATTGCAGTGGGGATGGGGCATCATTTTATTGCAGGGGGACTGGGCATCATATTATTGCAGGGGGGCTGCGGGTTTAATTTTATTGCTGGGGGCATCATTGCAGTAGGGCTAGAGGAATCATTTATTGCTGGGGGCATCATACTTTTGTTGGGGGCATCATACTTTTATTGGGGGCATCATTTTATTGCAGGGGGAATCATTTTATTGCAGGGGAAATGGGGCATCATTTTATTGATGGGGCATCATCTTTGTGCTGGGGGGCTGGGGGATATTTTTATTGCAGAGGGCATCATTTTATTGCAGGGAGCATCATTTTATTGCAGGGAGATTGGGCATCATTTTATTGCAGTGGGGATGGGGCATCATTTTATTGCAGGGGGACTGGGCATCATATTATTGCAGGGGGGCTGGGGGTTTAATTTTATTGCTGGGGGCATCATACTTTTGTTGGGGGCATAATTTTTTTCAAGTAGGGCTGGGGCATCATTTTATTGCACTGGGGCTGGGGCATCATTTTATTGCAGGGGCTGGGGGCTTCATTTTATTGCCGGGGCACCATTTATTTTATTTATTGCGTGTGTGTGGTTGTGTGTGTGTGACTGTGTGTGTGGGCTATGTGTGTGTGGGCTGTGTGTATGTGGGCTGTGTGTGTGCGTGGGCTTTGTGTGTGTGTAGGGTGTGTGGGCTGTGTGTGGGGTGTGTGGGCTGTGTGTGTGTGGGAGGGGCTGTGTGTGTGTGTGTGGGCTGTGTGTGTGGTATGTGTGGGCTGTGTACACCTGTGTTCCTGTGTATGTGTCTGAGTGTGTGGATGCATGTGTATATAAATATCTCTGTGTGTTTTATATCTGTGTGTTTGTGTGGTACAGTGCATTGCCCCATTTCTTTTAAATATTTTTTGTCTGGGTAGAGGACCCGGGCTATCAATCTGCCTAGGGACCTGCACTTGCTAGGGCCGGCCCTGGCGTCTCTGTAATGTTCTTGTTATTATAAGAAAACACCTAAAAATAAGGCCCAGTTCAACTCAACTGTTCCTAATTGTCAGCATAATTCTTCATTATATACATAAACAGTTGTTCCAATAGTACAAATTGAATATTGCAATATATACAATGTTATAGTGCTCCACATTAGTGGATTTATGTGTTTCTTTATATATAAAATGTTATGCATTACTTTAAATGATTTTTTTTCATTATAAAAGCTGTGGGGCAGGGTTGGGGGCGGGGATTGGGTGGGGTTGGGGCGGAGATTGGGCGTGGTTTGAGTGGATATTGGGCGGGGTTGGGGGCGGGGAGAAAGGGGGCACCATTTTGTCATCCTGCCTTGGGCCCCGCAATGGATAGGGCCGGCCCTGAATGTGGGACTAAATCTCATCTTTTGATTGGAGAGCTACAAAAAAGGTAAGACTAATGTGAGGAGAAGAATGCAGGGCATTTTGCACTTATACACTAAAACTATATTAATGGGAGGGATACAATGTTTATGTGCGCTCCAAGACTAAAATCACGTGATACATTACAGTAAATAAATACTATTGATACTTAGGGGGCGATTTATCAAGCAGCCAATGCTGCTTGCTCTGCCTGATGTTCCGGCTCGCTGGAAACATAAGTTAAGAAAATGCTGGCGTAAGATGGCTGCTCCTTATCTCATGCGGACAGCAATCATCCCGATCAGATACGATCAGGATGATTGACACCCCCTGCTAGCGACAGATTGTCTGCAAATTAGGGGGCGGCATTGCATCAGCATTTCACCAGAAATGTAAAATGCTGACAGTGTATGCTAGCAAATCATGGCAGCCCGCCATTTGATAATTCGGCCCCATTGAGTGTGTGCGCACAATATTGCTTTAGTCATTGTGCTAACGTGCGCACGTACATGTGTGCACGCTACACAGAAAAACTGAATTGATGCATTGCGTGCTCGCACGTTATACATTATAACTAAATTAATAATGTGATATATTGTTGCAGGCGGTGCACTCACCCTATAGTAGGTACAGAGACCCTGCTGGAGGAGAGGTGACCGCACGTGTCAGAAGTTTACTGCAGTTTTGCAATAAACAGCTTATTTCCTTGTCGAGCTTTGCCCAGCAGGACTGACAGGGGCACTTAACTCTCCTCTCAACGCAATGCAAGTGGCAATCCTGCGTGTAACGCCTGTGGGCTGTACTACAAGTTGCACAATGTAAGATATGGAAAAAAAGCACATACAATTGCCGTATAAGTCATAGCTAGTGCTCAGCAAACATTCCTCTAACCAAGAATAAGCAAACAAGATAACAGTGCAGGACAAAGAGTTTGCGTGATACCGAAAGGCCTCCTGTCCGCTGCAGATTGCTCATCGGCCTGGTCCTCCCCATGCGGAAAACGTAAAGGAAACGCAGACAAGGTGGGAGAGACCAGAGCAAGTATTTATAAGGTGTAAGACTCCTCCTACAAATCCTACTTGTACACATATATAGACATATATATATATATATATATATATATATATATATATATATATATATACACATCTTTAGCAATGTATCTGTTTTTATCTCTATATTAAAGCCATTTGCCTGCCTTTTTTTTCTAACACCCAAGATCTCATATCTTTGAGCCCTTATAACTTTTTTATGCAATATTTTTTTTCATTAGACAGTATTAATATGAGTGTAAGTGTACTTTGTAATGTATTTTTGAAGTGTTTTGTGCAAATTTTTGCGATTTTGCTCAAGTTGTAATATCAGCACAATGAAAAAGGCTTGCGAAAAGACAATATCACTTGAGCAAGACTGTTGTAATCTAGCCCTTTGGGTTTTCATGCCCCTTTAACAATACAAATGTTATCTAACCTGCAAAATCATGCCTTTTGGCTTATATCCAAATAATTTATTCCCATCTATTAGCTGTGAAAATGCATTTATTTTTGCTGGGTTTTCAAATTCAAAGCCATTAATGTCCAAAAGAAAACGCGTGTTTTGCTGCGTTTTCCTGTGACATTATTGTCTGACAAAATATTGTTATATACTTTGAATTGAGACCCTTCATCAACTGTGCTCCAATTCATCAGAAAACACTTTTTTCAACAATAAAAAAAATGTAAAGTTATAGCTAAAAATCAAGTTTTAAATATAATTATAAAACGTGTCCATAACTGAAATATGAGCATTAGAATATTAATTTAAGATTACAATAAAGTGCATGTTAATCGTACATTAATTAGAAATTGATGCAAAATTAAAACAAATATTAATTATATGCATTTTAAAACGACATTAAAGTAAAAATGAAACTTTAATAACTTGGATATGACATGCAATTTTAAAAACATTTCCAACTTACTTCAGGAGTTATGGAGAGTGCATGTGTGCAAAAACTACTGCCATGGGCCCCTATTTATCAAGCCGTCAACCGCAAATACGCTGGAATTCCGCAGCGTATTTGTGGTGAGCCTGATTTGCCTTATTTATCAAAGGCTACAGACCGACAAAAGTAGAATTTTGTGACGTAACATACGATCCGCCGGTCAAAGTCCGACACAAATCGATGCTTACGTCATTACAGATGTTCCGAATGCAAATTTGGCACTATCTGACTACTTTTGCTAGTTAACAAATTTCTACCAGGTACGCTTGGCACTATTCCGGCCCAGCATACCTGGTTTTCAATCCACCGCCCTGGAGGCGGCGGATGCCTTAGGAATCAATGGGAGTCTGAAAGCAGCGAAAGCTCATGTTCGCTGCTGCCCGATATCCCATTGATTCCTATGGGAGAATAAAGTTATGTTTACACCTAACACCCTAACATGTACCCCGAGTCTAAACACCCCTAATCTGCCACCCCCTACACCGCCGCCACCTACATTATACTTATTAACCCCTAATCTGCCACCGCCACCGCCGCCACCTTCATTATACTTATTAACCCCTAATCTGCGACCCCCTACACCGCCGCCACCTACATTATGTTATTAACCCCTAATCTGCCCTCCCCAACGTCACTGCCACTATATTACATTTATTAACCCCTAAACCTAAGTCGAACCCTAACCCTAACATCTTATTAAAGTAAGATTTTACTGAAAGGGATTCTGTTAGTGAAAATGATAATTTAATGAATGTGGTTTAGTGTTTTTTTACTCTTTTACAGCAGGGTCGTTTTTGTATTTTGTTTACTCAAACTTTACACCCACTAACTTAGCAGCTTGCCTCTGTACTTCACACTAAATTATAGACTAATTTTCTGAACTCTCTGTAGCTCTGCTGTTTTATTACTTTAAAATGCAGTGGTCCCCTCCCCCTGTGTGTGTTTGTGTGTGTGTGTGTCTCTCTCTCTATCTATCCATCTCTCTCCTTATGTGTTGTTCTCCCCCATGGTCTCTTTCTCTCTCTGTCTCTCTTCCTCCCCCTCTGACTCTCATCCCTTATGTAATGAAAGAATCTATAAGCATAATTTGCAGCATTAAAGTAAAAAGTATGTTTTAAACATATTTTAATGGGCATGGATTTCTAGATCTCATAATCAGAGCAAGCATTGTGTTATCTGGCAAGAGTTTCTGTTACAATCCTTTTAGACTAAAATCAGATGTTTACTAAGTTGACCAGTTTTCCAAGACACCATTTAAAGGGACATGAAACCCATATGAAACCCATATTATAATTTAAATAACTTTCCAATTTACATCTAATATCTAATTTTCTTCATTCTTTTGATGTCCTTTGTTGAAAATCATATCTAAATATGCTCAGTAGCTGCTGATTGGTGGCTGCACATAGATACCTCATGTGATTGGCTCACCCATGTGCATTGCTATTTCTTCAACAAAGGATATCTAAAGAATGAATGAATGAGCCACTGCCTCACCAGCCTCTGACATCACTGCACGTCACTGCCCTAACCCCCCTAACTTAATATATAATTTAAATTAATATAAATAAAATTACTATCATTAACTACATTATTCCTATTTAAAACTAAATACTTACCTATAAAATAAACCCTAAGATAGCTACAATATAACTAATAGTTACATTGTATCTAGCTTAGGGTTTATTTTTATTTTACAGGCAAATTTGTATTTATTTTAACTAGGTAGAATAGTTATTAAATAGTTATTAACTATTTAATAACTACCTAGTTAAAATAAATACAAAAAGTACCTGTAAAATAAAACCTAACCTAAGTTACAATTACACCTAGCACTACACTACACTTAAATACAATGAAATAAATTACATACAATTAAATAAATTATATACAATTATCTAAAGTACAAAAAAAAAACACACTAAATTACAGAAAATAATAAACAAATTACAGAAATTTAAACTAATTACACCTAATCTAATAGCCCTATCAAAATAAAAAAAAACACCCCAAAATAAAAAAAAACCTAACCTAAACTAAACTACCAATAGCCCTTAAAAGGGCCTTTTGCGGGGCATTGCTCCAAAGTAATCAGCTCTTTTACCTGTAAAAAAAATACAAACAACCCCCCAACAGTAAAACCCACCACCCACACAACCAACCCCCCAAAAATAATACTAACTAAAAAAACCTAAGCTCCCCATTGCCCTGAAAAGGGCATTTGGATGGACATTGCCCTTAAAAGGGCAGTTGGCTCTTTTGCAGGCCCAAAGCCCTAACCTAAAAATAAAACCCACCCAATACACCCTTAAAAAAACCTAACACTAACCCCCTGAAGATCGACTTACCAGGAGACATCTTCATCCAAGCCGTGCATCTTAATCCAGATGGCATCTTCTATCTTCATCCATTCGGCGCGGAGTGGGTCCATCTTCAAGACATCCGACGCAGAGCATCCTCTTCGGCCAACAACTACCCGATGTATGAAGGTTCCTTTAAGTGATGTCATCCAAGATGGTGTCCCTTAGATTCCGATTGGCTGATTGAATTCTATCAGCCAATCGGAATGTAGGTAGAAAAAATCCTATTGGCTGATGCAATCAGCCAATAGGATTGAACTTCAATCCTATTGACTGATTGGAACAGCCAATAGAATGCGAGCTCAATCCTATTGGCTGTTCCAATCAGCCAATAGGATTGAAGTTCAATCCTATTGGCTGATTGCATCAGCCAATAGGATTTTTTTTACCTAAATTCCGATTGGCTGATAGAATTCTATCAGCCAATCGGAATCTAAGGGACGCCATCTTGGATGACGTCACTTAAAGGAACCTTCATTCGTCGGGTAGTCATCGGCCGAAGAGGATGCTCCGCGTCGGTTATCTTGAAGATGGACCCGCTCCACGCCGGATGGATGAAGATAGAAGATGCCATCTGGATGAAGACTTCTGCTGTCTGGAGGACCACTTCTGCCCGGCTTGGATGATGACTTCTGCCTGTATGGAGGACCACTTCTGCCCGGCTTGGATGAAGACGTCTCCTGGTAAGTCGATCCTCAGGGGGTTAGTGTTAGGTTTTTTCAAGGGTGTATTGGGTGGGTTTTATTTTTAGTTCTGGGCTTTGGGCCTGCAAAAGAGCTAACTGCCCTTTTAAGGGCAATGCCCATCCAAATGCCCTTTTCAGGGCAATGGGGAGCTTAGGTTTTTTTAGTTAGTATTTTTTTGGGGGGGTTGGTTGTGTGGGTGGTGGGTTTTACTGTTGGGGGTTGTTTGTATTTTTTTTACAGGTAAAAGAGCTGATTACTTTGGGGCAATGCCCTGCAAAAGGCCCTTTTAAGGGCTATTGGTACTTTAGTTTAGGCTAGGGTTTTTTTTTTATTTGGGGGGGGGGGCTTTTTATTTTGATAGGGCTATTAGATTAGGTGTAATTAGTTTACATTTCTGTAATTTGTTTATTATTTTCTGTAATTTAGTGTGTTTTTTTGTACTTTAGATAGTTGTATATAATTTAGTTACTTGTATGTAATTTATTTAATTGTATTTAATTGTAGTGTAGTGTTCGGTGTTATTGTAACTTAGGTTAGGTTTTATTTTACAGGTACTTTTGTCTTTATTTTACCCAGGTAGTTATTAAAAAGTTAATAACTATTTAATAACTATTCTACCTAGTTAAAATAAATCCAAACTTGCCTGTAAAATAAAAATAAAACCTAAGCCAGATACAGTGTAAATATTAGTTATATTGTAGCTAGTTTAGGGTTTATTTTATAGGTAAGTATTTAGTTTTAAATAGGAATTATTTAGGTAATGAAAGGAATTTTATTTAGATGTATTTAAATTATATTTAAGTTAGTGGGTGTTAGGTTTAGGGTTAGGTTTAGGGGTTAATAAATTTAATATAGTGGCGGCGACGTTGGGGAGGGCAGATTAGGGGTGAATAAGTATTATGTAGGTGGCGGCATTGTAGGGGGCAGATTAGGGGTTAATAACATAATGTAGGTTGCGGAGGTGTAGGGGGCGGCAGATTAGGGGTTAATAAGTATTATGTAGATGGCGGCGGTGTAGGGGGGGCAGATTAGGGGTTAATAACATAATGTAGGTGGCAGCGGTGTAGGGGGGGCAGATTAGGGGTTAATAACATAATGTAGGTGGCGGAGGTGTAGGGGCGGCAGATTAGGGGTTAATAAGTATAATGTAGGTGGCGGTGGGCTCCAGGGGCGGCGGTTTAGGGGTTAATAACTTTATTTAGTTGCGGGGGTCCGGGATTGGAGGTTTAGGGGTTAATACATTTATTAGAGTGACGGTGGGCTCCGGGAGCAGCGGTTTAGGGGTTAGTAACTTTATTTAGTTGCGGCGGGGTCCGGGAATGGCGGTATAGGGGTTAAACAGTTTAGTATAGTGGCAGTGTTTAGTGACAGTATACCAATAAAGCTGGGAAAAAGCCGAAGAGCAGCGAGATCAATGACTGTTAGTTAACATCAGTCCGCTGCTCATCGCCCCGTACTTGGTGCGCAGCTTTTTGACAGCTTTTTTGGTAACTTTGGAGATTGTATTCAGGTCCGCAGCAGCGATCTTAGGCGAGCGTATTGGTGCCGTCGAATGCAAGTAAGTTGACAGGTTGATAAATAGGGGCTATAGAGTGCTAAAGACATGTGCACTATTCTGTGCTCCTCTGAGCTTACCTTGGTGTATTCTTTAAAGGATAACAAATGAACAAAGCACATTTGATATTAGAAGTAAATTTGAAAGCCTCTTTAAAATGGCGTGCTTTGCCTGAATCATGAAAGTTACATTTTGAATTTAGTGTTCCTGAAACAACCTGTGGTCATACACATTAGACTGTTGTCTAAATTGTTGAATCAGTAAGTCACTATGTTTCCCTTTTGCAGTGGCTGTGTACATTTTGCTTTCATGTAAAAACCCTACAAAAATCCTAAGTAAAGTTTATTTTCCCATATGTAGTTTATATGTATTAACCCATAGTCGTTATCTACACAATGGGATAGATTTATCAAATGTCGGGCAGACATGATACGCTGTCGACATTTATCATTGCACAAGCATTTCTTGTGAAATGCTTGTGCAATGCCACCCCTGCCATTTGCGGCCAATCGGCCGCTAGTAGGGGTTGTCAATCAGAGGTGGAGGATGAGTTAAAGGGACAGTCAACACCAGAATTTTTGTTGTTTTAAAAGATAGATAATTCCTTAATTACCCATTCCCCAGTTTTGTATAACCAACACACATAATAATACGTGTTACACCTCTGTAATTACCTTGTACCTAAGCCTCTGCAGACTGCCCCCTTATTTCAGTTCTTTTGACAGACTTGCATTTTCGCCAATCAGTGCTCACTCCTCAGTAAATTCACGTGCTTGAGCTCAATGTTATCTATATGAAACACATGAACTAACGCCCTCTAGTGGTGAAAAACTGTCAAAATGCATTTAGATTACAAGTCTAAGAAATTAGCATATGAACCTCCTAGATTTAGCTTTTAACTAAGAATACCAAGAAAACAAAGCAAAATTTGTGATAAAAGTAAATTGGAAAGTTGTTTAAAATTACATGCCCTATTTTCATCATGAAAGTTTATTTTGGACTTCACTGTCCCTTTAAGGAGCAGTTTAATTATCCACTGCTTGATAAATCTACCTGAATGTATTAAGTATGGATTTCAACCACCTGTTGTCTTCCTGGGGGGTGGGATTCCTTTCCAAGCTCTTTGAGACCCCCCCTGCACATAGGCAATTGCCCGCTCATTCAAAAGGAGGGGGTATAAAGTTTAAATACATTTAAAAAAAAAAAAAAAAATACAAACACCCACACATACACACACACTAGGCACTTATAAAAGGTCATCAAAGAGACATCATGACTCTATCTTTTTAAGCCCAGAAGCCCCTCTTTAAAATAAAGCTCCTAGATTTTTTTTAAAGCCAGGTGATCACTGACGTGCAAAAATGTGTATTTATTTGAGCCCCTATGTCTAGATCAAAGTTATATACATATATTCAAAGGCCCTTATTTATATAAACAAAAATATTGTCATAAAAAGAGAGGACAAGGGCGGAGCTACAGTAGTTCTTGAAAAAGATTATTAAATCAAAGAAATTAACACACAACTTAGCGACCCTAGTACATACATGATATTGGACACTAATCCTATTTTTAAAATTCAAAAGGAAATAAAAAGAATATTAAATGGAGCGATAACTAAAGGCATTATAGATAAAAAGATGAGTGATTATCTTTATAATGAACATCCTAGAACACCAGTGTTCTATACGGTACCTAAGGTACATAAGAGTTTACAAGAACCCCCAGGGCGCCCCATTGTATCTAATATAGAGTCGGTATTCACAAATATAGCTAAATTCTTAGAGTATTACAACCTTATGTGGAGAGAATGACATTAAGGATACAGGAGACTTTATACAGAAACTTTCTACACTAACATTTGAGAACACTAAATATATATTGTTTAGTTTAGACGTTAAAAGTCTATATACATCGATTAAACATGAAAGTGGAATAGGGGTGATCAGCCAATTGTTGTCTAGTACTCTATATAACACTGCACAAATAGATTTTTTGAAGAGCTATTGAGAATAGTGTTGTTTTATAATTATTTTCTTTTTAGGGATACCTGTTATATTCAAAAGAAAGGGACCACCATGGGGTCTAACGTTGCCTCATCATATGACAACCTATACATGAATCACTTTGAGGAAAAAAGTGTTTATAATAGCCACCTGTTTTTGCAATATGGAGCCACATGGTGGCGTTTCATTGACGATGTGTTTGGCATATGGTGGGGCAATGAAGACTCTCTAAGACAGTTTGTGAACGAGCTTAATCATGAAGTCAGTGGCATAGAATTCACTTTAGTAGCCAGTGAAGAGAGAATGGTAATTTTGGATACTGTTGTATATAAGAAGTATATTGAATTAAAAATAGATCTACATCATAAAGACACTGATTGTAACACCCTTCTTAGATATGACAGTTTCCATAATCAGATTAAAAAGCTCACTTTCTAATGGGGATCAATAGAATTGTCAGTGAAAAATCATTAAAAGAAACAAGACTTAAAGAAATGGGTAAAAAATACCTGGAGTGAGGATACCCTAAAGAGCTTATTGAGAGAGATACCCATAACATATAAAATGAGGATATTCTACAAAATAAAAAGAAAGAAATTAATAATGAGAGACTTATTTTTGTATCACAATTCAATGATTACGGTGAAAAAATATCCCATATCATAAGAAAACATTGGCACATCATTCAAACTTGTAATAAAATTGTAGACATATTACAGAAAATTCCTATTATGGCACAAAAGAGAGTCAAGAATCTCAGTGACGTTTTGGTACAGTCAGACTTGATCGTAAATGTATTAGTAAAACAATATACATAACTGAAAAGAATTTAGGTTGTTAACAATGCCTGAACTGTAGCAATTGTCATTCTGTGATTAAAGATGTGAATGTGTCCACCCAAGAAGTGGTCATAAATTTAAATTAAAATCACATTATACTTGTAACTCAGTATTTGTTGTCTACATGTTAAAATGTCCATGCTCTAAAATTTCCATAGGGGAAACGACACGAAAGATGAGAGATTAAATCAACATAAATCTAATACCAGAAGATTTGACGTCCAAGCCCCTGTAGCATGTCATTATTTAGAATGTGGCCATCAAATTAATCAAATTAGATGGCAAATTATAGATCATATGGATATACCTAGGGGAGGAGGTGATAGAGAACGCCTTTTAAAACAGAAAGAGGCGTTCTGGATCCATAAATTGGACTCTATGTACCATAATAGGTTAAATAAGGAATTGGATCTATCAGTCTTCCTCTAATTATATACAAATCATATGGGTCTCTACTCTCAGTTTTGCTCACATTTCTATGTGTGTATATTGTTTTTTTATTTTAATGTTATTGACTTTGCTAATAGTTTTTGTCATTTTTATTTATTTCTATGCTATTAGGTGTTCGTTTACACCTGACTGTGTACTCTTGTATTGTATTGTTATATTTTAAAATTCTGTGCTTCATTCCCATTATGTACACTAGAGGGCAGCATTGAACCTGCCTCTGGAAAAAGCAATATAATTAGGGGAGTGTTTGAATACAACTTGGTGATTGGTTAGTTACACCCTTAAATTAAGGTACAGGTGCACTGTTCAGTATGCATGATTAAGGGACTGTGTTCCAGAAACGTTGCATATCTATCCGTTCATGTGAATTAAATAAAGGACATTTTATACATTGAAAAGATGCTGTGGATTATTCACTTGGATTATTGTTTGGATCTGGGTAGCCAGCTTTTCCTACATGCACCTAGCCTGGTAAGGCTTCCCCTGGGGTTGCTGGTCTTGTCTTGGACTGTTTTTGCTTATTCATATAAAAATAGCTCATTCTTCATTTGATTATAGAGTTTAGAAAAAAAACGCAACTATTTTTTACAACCTTGTTTATTAATATTTTATTAAAAATATGCATTTCTAACACATTTTGTTGTAGAGTTCTCATATGTCATGATATATACTATAGCTGTATCAGCTGGGGCTGTTGATATATCTAATATGTGTGGGTTTCTCATTGAAATATTACACACCGTGGGGATTAAATGTGAACAGTATCTTAAAACTCCAAAACAGCTCAGCCTAGGGATAAAAATGTCTCAGTAGGTAAAGGGTTTGATCATAGGACCCTATACCACATAATACTTTTGGGGCTTCCTATATAAAACAATTATATATAAGACCTTTATATATAAGTGATTTGGTTGTTTTTTTTCCCCCTAGGATTTTGATCTTGATTTTGATTACTCATGAGCAGCAACTGTTTCTAACAAAGGTGTCAGTATTTGCAAATAGTGTGAAGGATTGATATCTATTTCCAATTTAGAGCTCGTTTCCATTGAGCCGTTAAAAATGGAGCCGTAAGCTACTGAAGTTGTCGGCAGCTAAATGTAGGGGCAATCGGTAGATTAGATTTTTATAGTTAGCTCTTTTTTATTTTGGTGGGTTGGGTGGGTCGGGGTTTTTACTGTTAGTTGTTAATTTGTATTTCTTTTTAGGTTAAAGAGCTGATTGCTTCAGGGCAATGTAATGCAAACGGCCCTTTTAAGGGCTATTGGTAGTTTAGTTCTAGATTAGGTGGTATTTTATTTTGGGGTGGATTTTTTGTTTGTATAGGGGTATTAGATTAGGTTTAAAAAAAAATTATTTTGGATAATTTCGTTTTTTTATGTAAACTTAGATTTTTTTATTTTTTGTGATCTTAGATTTTTTTTATTTTATGTAATCTTAGATTTTGTATTTAGGGGTTAATAGGTTAAATAGGTAGATTGCGTTGTGGTGGAGAGCAGATTAGGGGTTATTAGTTTAAATAGGTAGATTGCGTTGTGGGGGGATAGCGGATCAGGGCTTAATAGTTTAATAAATATACTTTGCGATGTGGGGGGGATGATGGTTTAGTGGGTAATACATTTTATTGTTAGTTGCGATGTGGGGGGATGGCGGTTTAGTGGTTAATACATTTATTATTAGTTTCAATGTGGGGGATGGCGGATATTGGGGTGTTGCTGTGTCGGATTTATTTTTTGGGAGGCAGGTTAGATTTCAATGGGAAATATATCTCAAAAAGCTCCTTTTTCATATTTTACACCTAGTTGAGCTGTGTGTATTTTTTCTCAATGTATCAACAGTCTCTAACAGTGTATTAACGGTTTGTGCGGTCATTGGAAACCTGGTATTATTTATAGATTAGCAGCTTCTGATACTTTCAATGGGACACGAAAATGTTTTCGGCAGCCGGAGACTGGTTGACAAAATTGAGATATAATGGGCTATTGGAAGCAGTCGGTGAAAGATATTGCTTCCGAACAACATATTTATTGTTTTGCAAGCACACAGAAACCAAATTACAGCTCAATAGAAACAAACCCTTAGGTGCTTGTTCCATGTAGAAGTAAGAATAAAGTATTTACAAATTGTGTGTAAACTAAAAATGAGTATCTTTGTCTCTCTATTTCTTGTTTGCTGTTGGACTGTCTAAAATAATCATTTTTCCATAAATAAACAAGCATTTTTTCCACATCTTTACTAAACATGAATAACTTGAAGTGTTCATTTTCTGTGCACTTAATCCCGACAAGACTAGTACACTAACTCTTTATGTGTGCTAACCCGACATGGGTTATATTAAAGGGCCATGTTACACAATCTAATACCCCTATAAAAATAAAAAAGCCCCCCAAAATAAAAACACCCCCTAATCTAAGATTAACTACCAATAGCCCTTAAAAGGGCCTTTTGTAGGGTATTGCCCTAAAGCGATCAGCTCTTTTACCTAAAAATACAAATTAACCCCTAACAGTAAACCCCCAACCCACCAAACCCGCCAAAAAAAAAAAAAACTAACACTAAAAAAAACCTAAGCTACCCATTGCCCCTAAAGGAGCATTTGTATGGGCATTGCCCTTGAAAAGGGCAATCAGCTCTTTTGCAGCCCATTAAAAAGTCCTAATCTAAAAAAAAACCACCCAAAAAAAATAAATAAAACCTAAGTCTAAACCCCAAATAGGTACTCACCGTTCCTGAAGTCCGGCGGAAAAGGTCTTCTTCCAGGCGCTGAAGGTCTTCTTCCAGGCGGCGATATCTTCATCCAGCGCGGGGACCTCTTCTATCTTCATCCAGGGGGAAGGTGGCGCGGGGCGGAGGTGACAGCGGAGCAAGAACACCAGGCCGCGGAGCCATCCAGCGTGGAAGATCCTCTACGTTGATTGTTGCCGCACACTGAAACTTGAACGCAGGGTACCCGTTTTATATTATATTTTATAATTTCAAATCAGCCAATAGGATGAGAGCTACTGAAATCCTATTGGCTGATTTGAAGCATATTTAACGGTTTGCGAGTCCACGCAAACCAAAATACGGCTCAATGAAAAACAAGCCCTTTTTTTAGCTTATACACACTCTTTTCAGACAAACTGCCCCCCCCCAACTAGATGCCTGCCTAAGAACCCATTTGGACCTGATTAGACACTGCAAAAAAGAAAAAGAGACAGATAAAAAAAAAAAATACAATGTACAACAGTTACATCCGGACACCATTGGAAATCATATGTATGTGTAATGGAACTGACTACAAAGGCATTAATTGATTGCTAGGTAACGGTGGGTGCAAGGCATACCAGACCGGCCTACATTGTGACCACTCCCCCACCCCCATTGCACAACACAGAACCATGGCATACTCCCAGGGATAACCTGTGTCCAAGGACTCACAGCACCAGCTCAGGGGTTGTAACGTTCCAACTAGACACCATGATGGAAGCAGAAAGGGAAGCGGCTTTAAGGCGTTCTTTAGTTGTTACCAAAGACACTGCAGAATGCCCACACTGTTACCTCTGTCCCAGCCGCCCCTCTGTTGCACAACACAGAAGTGGGGCTCCCGGTATAAACAAATTTATAGCACAGGATCATGCTTATATCTGGACATCTGCAGCTTGTTGTGGCGTCTGTGATATCCTCCAACGACTGTAAGGCCACGGCAGCTTCTTCCTTTCCCAGTAAGTAGGAGGTGGCACTCTGACCATCAAATTGCAGCTATCAAGCAAATTTAAACAAGCCAACTTCCTGGGATCACTATAACTGCTAATTAAAGGGACAGTATACATACATTTTCATATAACTGCATGTAATAGACACTACTATAAAGAAGAATATGCACAGATACTGATATAAAAATCCGGTATAAAACAGTTTAAAAACTTACTTAGAAGCTCCCAATTTAGCACTGTTGATGTGGTTAGGCTGGGACACCCATTGAAAGGGGTTGAGAGCAGACCCTCACCACTGCACTGAATATGAAAAGACCCATTATACAAACAGCAGCATATATACTGTATATATATATATATATATATATATATATATATATATATATATATACAGTATATTACTTTGGGGTTTGGTTAGAAGTCTGAAAATCAGCATAATGTTATTTAAAAATAAGCAAAACTATACATTGTGTTACATAAACACCCCCAGATGGGCTATATGTAAAGAAATATCTAGTATACAATGTCCTTTTAAGGGGCATTATGAACCCAATTAATCTTAACCTTTACATGTGTAGGTCTGTATACACTAGTTCATATACATTAACAATTTGACTGTTCTTCATTTAGAGTTGCTAGCATTCTTTGTACACTAAGAACAAAACATGTACTTTAAGCTAAACGTGCTTAGTTGAGTTGATAAGGGAGTTGCTTGTTTTAAAAAACAAGAAAACAAACCTATACAGTATATATATATATATATATATATATATATATTTAAATTGAATATTATTTCTGAAATGTAATAATTCCCATAATTCCATATTCCGAAATGTTACTCTTTGGTGCTAATTTATTCATAAGATACTTTAATATACTTTTTTCTTAAGTCAGACATTAATATAATCATTATCATATTGGAATATATATATATATATATATATATATATATATATATATATATATATCTATATATATATATATATATATATATATATCATTTTATTATACCTCTGTTGCACTGCACACCTGCCTTGATCCTGATAATAGCAAGCGTGCATTAACTGGGTATAACTTATTCTGGTGCCAATCATTCATGTAAATCATATATATATGAGAGTGCAGTTCCCTTCCGTGTTTTGTATATGTCTAGGGTTATTACATATTCCTGTGCACCCTTCCCTTGTTTTCAGTTTGTTTGGATTTGAAAGCTTGCATTGTGTGGCTGTTTTAGGGTCTCAGGTATTGGAAAGGACCTTGACGTGGTACCTGAGCTTGTCCCATTTGGCCAGATGCGGTAACTAACCTTTCCATTTTTGCTTTTAAATCTTAGCTGAGAGCTTGTAAGTGAGTGCTGGGTTTTCTCTGTGTGTAGTATTAATTTGTTTTGAAATTTTCCCTATGGTTCTTGCACCCAGACCTGTCTGGGGTTAACTGCTTATGGCTCTGGGGACAGCACAGCTTCCTGTGAGTGCCAGTGGCACCCAGGGCTGAGCATGTTGCAGGGTCATGGCATGTGTACCCGGTCCGGTATGAGAGTGCAGTTCCCTTCCGTGTTTTGTATATGTCTAGGGTGATTACATATTCCTGTGCACCCTTCCCTTGTTTTCAGTTTGTTTGGATTTGAAAGCTTGCATTGTGTGGCTGTTTTAGGGTCTCAGGTATTGGAAAGGACCTTGACGTCGTACCAGAGCTTGTCCCATTTGGCCAGATGCGGTAACTAACCTTTCCATTTTTGCTTTTAAATCTTAGCTGAGAGCTTGTAAATGAGTGCTGGGTTTTCTCTGTGTGTAGTATTAATTTGTTTTGTAATTTTCCCTATGGTTCTTGCACCCAGACCTGTCTGGGGTTAACTGCTTATGGCTCTGGGGACAGCACAGCTTCCTGTGAGTGCCAGTGGCACCCAGGGCTGAGCATGTTGCAGGGTCATGGGATATGTACCCGGTCCGGTATGAGAGTGCAGTTCCCTTCCGTGTTTTGTATATGTCTAGGGTGATTACATATTCCTGTGCACCCTTCCCTTGTTTTCAGTTTGTTTGGATTTGAAAGCTTGCATTGTGTGGCTGTTTTAGGGTCTCAGGTATTGGAAAGGACCTTGACGTGGTACCTGAGCTTGTCCCATTTGGCCAGATGCGGTAACTAACCTTTCCATTTTTGCTTTTAAATCTTAGCTGAGAGCTTGTAAGTGAGTGCTGGGTTTTCTCTGTGTGTAGATTTAATTTTTTTTGTAATTTTCCCTATGGTTCTTGCACCCAGACCTGTCTGGGGTTAACTGCTTATGGCTCTGGGGACATCACAGCTTCCTGTGAGTGCCAGTGGCACCCAGGGCTGAGCATGTTGCAGGGTCATGGGATGTGTACCCCGTCCGGTATGAGAGTGCAGTTCCCTTCCGTGTTTTGTATATGTCTAGGGTGATTACATATTCCTGTGCACCCTTCCCTTGTTTTTAGTTTGTTTGGATTTGAAAGCTTGCATTGTGTGGCTGTTTTAGGGTCTCAGGTATTGGAAAGGACCTTGACGTGGTACCTGAGCTTGTCCCATTTGGCCAGATGCGGTAACTAACCTTTCCATTTTTGCTTTTAAATCTTAGCTGAGAGCTTGTAAGTGAGTGCTGGGTTTTCTCTGTGTGTAGTATTAATTTGTTTTGTAATTTTCCCTATGGTTCTTGCACCCAGACCTGTCTGGGGTTAACTGCTTATGGCTCTGGGGACAGCACAGCTTCCTGTGAGTGCCAGTGGCACCCAGGGCTGAGCATGTTGCAGGGTCATGGGATGTGTACCCGGTCCGGTATGAGAGTGCAGTTCCCTTCAGTGTTTTGTATATGTCTAGGGTGATTACATATTCCTGTGCACCCTTCCCTTGCTTTCAGTTTGTTTGGATTTGAAAGCTTGCATTGTGTGGCTGTTTTAGGGTCTCAGGTATTGGAAAGGACCTTGACGTGGTACCTGAGCTTGTCCCATTTGGCCAGATGCGGTAACTAACCTTTCCATTTTTGCTTTTAAATCTTACCTGAGAGCTTGTAAGTAACTGCTGGGTTTTCTCTGTGTGTAGTATTAATTTTTTTTGTAATTTTCCCTATGGTTCTTGCACCCAGACCTGTCTGGGGTTAACTGCTTATGGCTCTGGGGACAGCACAGCTTCCTGTGAGTGCCAGTGGCACCCAGGGCTGAGCATGTTGCAGGGTCATGGGATGTGTACCCTTCCGTGTTTTGTATATATATATATATATATATATATATATATATACACTTACCGGCCACTTTATTAGGTACACCTTGCTAGTACCGGGTTGGACCCCCTTTTGCCTTCAAAACTGCCTTAATTCTTCATGACATAGATTCAATAAGGACATGATAGCATAATGGAGTTGTTGTAGATTTGTCGGCTGCATATCCATGATGCGAATCTCCCGTTCCACCACATCCCAAAGGTGCTCTATTGGATTGAGATCTGGTGACTGTGGAGGCCATTGGAGTACAGTGAACGCATTGTCATGTTCAAGGAACCAGTTTGAGATGATTTAAGCTTTGTGACATGGTGCATTATCCTGCTGAAAGTAGCCATCAGAAGATGGGTACACTGTAGTTATAAAGGGATGGACATGGTCAGCAACAATACTCAGGTAGGCCGTGGCATTTAAACAATACTCAATTGGTACTAAGGGGCCCAAAGTGTGCCAAGAAAATATCCCCCACACCATTACACCACCACCAGCCTGAACTTTTGATACAAGGCAGGATGGATCCATGCTTTCATGTTGTTTATGCCAAATTCTGACACTACCATCTGAATGTCGCAGCTGAAATTGAGACTCATCAGACTAGGCAACATTTTTCCAATCTTCTATTGTCCAATTTAGGTGAGCCTGTGCAAATTGTAGCCTTAGTTTCCTGTTCTTAGCTGACAGGAGTGGCACCCGGTGTGGTCTTCTGCTGTTGTAGCCCATCTGCTTCAAGGTTTGATGTGTTGTGCATTCAGAGATGGTATTCTGCATACCCTGTTTGTAACGAGTGGTTATTTGAGTTACTGTTGCCTTTTTATCATCTCAAACCAGTCTGCCCATTCTTCTCTGACCTGTGACATCAACAAGGCATTGTCGTTCACACAACTGCAGTTAACTGGATATTTTCTCTTTTCGGACCATTCTTTGTAAACCCCAGAGAAGGTTGTGCATGAAAATCCCAGTAGATCAGCAGTTTTTTAAATACTCAGACAAGTCCGTCTAGCACCAACAACCATGCCATGTTCAAAGTCACTTAAATTCCCTTTCTTCCCCATTCTGATGCTCGGTTTGAGCACGTCTTCTTCCCCACGTCTAGGTGCCTAAATGCATTGAGTTGCTGCCATGTGATTGGCTGATTAGCAATTTGTGTTACCAAGCAATTGAACAGGTGTATCTAATAAAGTGACTGATGAGTGTATATATATATATATATATATATATATATACACAGTATATATATGTATGAAAAACAAAAATACACAAACAAATACTCAGAGCTATCTATCTTATAAAGAAAAACAATATATGTATATAATAAATACCAATAGTAATATATCAAATATCTATTATCAATTATCAATGTCTACAATCGAATCTGCAAGTATCATAGGTGCATTGAGTAAATATATGGAAAACATAATATGGAGAAAAAATAAGGAAAGTACATAAGAGAAATGTATATACCATTAACTGTATGTATACATATATAGGTACTATCCTGTTTGTAGCAGTCTGTGTTAGTCCACAAAAACAGGGCGTGCTTGATGTGAAGTAAAAACGTTCTCCCAGGGAATGGTAGAGATAAGTTGTAGTGCAGCTCTTCTGAGGAAAGCTTTCCCAAAGAAACGATCCACCAAATCTGTAAAACTATAGAAAAACAGAAAAAAGCGCAAAAACACCAGATCTCTGTGCAGAGTTAAAAACACATTTAATCAGAACTTAACATAAAGTATTGCACTCACAAGGTTTAAAACATATATGTGCATTTAGTGCATAAATGAGCACAAACACATATCACCGTGTCCAGCTCTTTTTCTTTTCCTCCTTTGTTGCTTTAGGGGATTCCCACAAGAGTCCAAAAGTCTCTGTAAGCAAGATAACAGGTGAATGAATCCAATAAAGTCACATACATAATAAAAAACACTATTTAAGATACACAGCTGATTTCATCTGTTAGGCGGAACACCCGCTCTAGGAGGAAATAGGTCCCAGTGAGGCTTCCGTACTCTGCCATTTGAATCAGTCAGAGCGCGTGAGAGCTGAGGGTTACCGGCCCTCTTAAATAATATTTTTTAAATGTGAATTTGGGGACAGCATGGAGTTCATCAAGACCTGTAAAACTTGTTCTCACTGGAAAGGTATATCATGCATGATATAGAATAATATAAGAATTGTTTTTCTGAAAAACCACGGCTAAACAAAATGTTTTATAGTGTTTAGCACCAGAGAATCAATATTTATCTACTTTCTTTTCTAACTACTATTAAAGCTAATGTTAATGAATGGTATCTGCAGTAATGAATCAGCTAATTCCCTAATAAATTAGTATCAGTATGAGTGGTAAGCAATACTGAAAGAGACACATGATTCAGAAAGAGCATGCAGTTTTAAGACACTTTCCAATTTACTTCCATTTTCAAATGTTGCACAGTTTTTTTATATACACACTTTTGAGGCACCATCTCCTACTGAACATCTGCACAAGTTCACAGGGTATACAGGGGTTTGCAAATAGGAGAAAAAAATACATTTGCCAAAAACAATCTAAATATTGCATTGTCTTTTTATTTATTATAAACTTATTATGCAATTCTACTGTATTTTGTGGTCCTTGAAGTAACTAATAAAAATGATGAAATACTTATAAATATATAAGAGTTAGCAACTAATTGTGGAATAACAACAATTTCTGTCCATGTGTATATTGCTTAAAGGGACACTAAAGCCAAAAATTATACTTTCATGATTCAGACAGAGCATGCAATTTAACCCCTCAATGACCACAGCACTTTTCCATTTTCTGACCGTTTGGGACCAAGGCTATTTTTAAATTTTTGCGGTGATTGTGTTTAGCTGTAATTTACCTCTTACTCATTTACTGTACCCACACATATTATATACCGTTTTTCGCACCATTAAATGGACTTTCTAAAGATACCATTATTTTCATCATATCTTATAATTTACTATAAAAAAATTATAAAATATGAGGAAAAAATGAAAAAAAAAAAAACTTTTTCTAACTTTGACCCCCACAATCTGTTACACATCTACAACCAACAAAAAACACCCATGCTAAATAGTTTCTAAATTTTGTCCTGAGTTTAGAAATACCCAATGTTTACATGTTCTTTGTTTTTTTTTTGCAATTTATGGGGCAATAAATACAACAGTGACGTGCAGTGAGGTCAGAGGCTGGTGAGGCGCTAGATATGATACGCCAGAGAAACACATGTACAGAGGGCCGCAAGTACCCCCAACAGGGCAGGTTTAAATGATAGCTGAACCAGTGCACAGGTGACATAATCAGGTGATGGGTGAGAGCAAGTTAGTAACCACTGAGTTACTGATCAGCTGATTACTTCACCTGTGCACTGATTCAGCTATAATGAAAACCTGGTCTGTTAGGGGTACTTGAGGACCATTGTTGAGAAACACTGCACTAAAGCACCAGCTCATCGGAAATGTATTGATTACCTGGAGAATAAAGCACACATACTCTGCTCACTGACACCCACACTCTGCTCACATACACACTCACACAATTCTGTGGCACAGTGCCAGTTACTAAGCAATTAGAATGATACACAATCTTTTCTCTACTCACTATTTTATTGTAAAAATAGAAATAATTTACCATACAAGTTTTACACAAAGGACAAGTTATCAATACTGCCAACACAGCTGCTGCAATATGGTGTTCAAGAAATGCATGTGCACATCCCACTTAGGTATGCTCTTCAACAAAGGACACCAAAGGATACCAAAATAATGAAGTACATAATAATAAAAGTAAAATAGAAAGTTTATTTATTTATTTTTTTGTGCAATTTCTATCTGAATAATAGAAATGTAATTATGACTTTCATGTTCCTTTCAAAAACTAATTTGATTTACTGACATGGGGCCAGTAACAGTTGATGCTAATTCTGAAAATATAAATAACTAGAAAAGTCTATTAAAATTGCATGCTCTACCTCAATCATGAAAGTTTAATTTTAAATGTCTCTCTTTGACTATGTGTTTAACCAGTTACTTTACAGTGGCATTATTTCTAAAAACATTTAACTGTAATAATTACATATATTTTTTAAAATAACTCATTATCTCCTTTTTATTAATATAAACTTGTATAAAAGCAGCACATATTAAAAACACAATGCAACAGCTTTCAATTGATTTGTGAATTACAAGTTAACAGCAGTCTTTAAATAAATGGAGACACAGAGAAAAATAAAAAATAGATACTGCTTCCTCTGACTGAACAGACATAACATATATGGAGTTTGTACCTAATTAAATCAAATAACCATGAAAAAGGGAGGCTTAGCAATATTCAATGTCAAAAACTTTAGTTTAAATAATGTGGACACTGCACACTTAGCTTCAAACTCTGGGTTTTAAATTATGGATTTAAATTTTAATTGACCCTTTGACTTCCTGTCAGTATTGGGTTATGCTCACTTACTGTCCCCCCTGTTAATGAGCTGTATCTGAACACAATTTGTGAATCACAAGAGATGTAGAATATTACTTTACTCTTCTGCTTGGTGTCATCTGTTCTTAGGTTACCTCAGCTTCCAGTTGTGTCACATGACCCTGCTCACTGCATCCTCCTTCTGATTATTCTATATATCCTTCACTTGCTAGGAGGCATCAAGAGGGGTGCCTCCTATTGGTCCCAATTTTTGCTGCTAATATATTGACAGAACCCAGGTGGCGCTGCAGCACAGCTTTTCCTGTGACCCATGTACTACAATGGAGAGAAGCGTTCCTGTACCTGCCTCTCCATAGCATTACATGGGGGAAAATAATTTTTTGGGGACTTTTTTTTGTTTTAATTAAAATTTAATTAAGCTTTGGCCACATATGGCAGGGTAGGCACTGCCTCCCCTTCCTCCTATGAGTGCACGTCCCTGAAATACAAGTAGCACTTTGCTATTTCCAAACTACTTTTTTTCAAAATTAGCGCTAGCTACATTGGGACACTGATATCTTTCAGGAATCCCTTAATATCCCTTGACATGTATATATATATTTTTTAGAAGACATACCAAAGTATTGATCTAGGCCCTTTTTGGTATATTTCATGCCACCATTTCACCGCCAAATGTAATCAAATAAAAAAAATTGTTCACTTTTTCACAATTTTTTTCACAAACTTTAGGTTTCTCACTGAAATTATTTACAAATATATTGTGCAATTATGGCATAAATGGTTGTAAATGCTTCTCTGGGATCTCATTTGTTCAGAAATAGCAGACATATATGGCTTTGGCATTGCTTTTTGGTAATTAGAAGGCCCCAAAATGTCATTGCCCACCACACGTGTATTATGCCCAGCAGTGAAGGGGTTAATTAGGGAGCATGTAGGGAGCTTTTTGGGGTAATTTTAGCTTTAGTGTAGTGTAGTAGAAAACCCAAAGTATTGATCTAGGCCCATTTTGGTATATTTCATGCCACTATTTCACCGCCAAATGCAATCAAATAAAAAAAATCGTTCACTTTTTCACAAATTTTTTCACAAACTTTAGGTTTCTCACTGAAATTATTTACAAATATATTGTGCAATTATGGCACAAATGGTTGTAAATGCTTCTCTGGGATCCCATTTGTTCAGAAATAGCAGACATATATGGCTTTGGCGTTGCTTTTTGGTAATTAGAAGGCCGCTAAATGCCGCTGCGCATCACATGTGTATTATGGCTAGCAGTGAAGTGGTTAATTAGGTAGCTTGTAGGGAGCTTGCAGTGTTAATTTTAGCTTTAGTGTAGAGATCAGCCTCCCACCTGACACATCAGACCCCCTGATCCCTCCCAAACAGCTCTCTTCCTTCCCCCACCCCACAATTGTCCCTGCCATCTTAAGTACTGGCAGAAAGTCTGCCAGTACTAATATAAAAGGTATATTCTTTTTTTGCGTATATTTACATATGCTGCTGTGTAGGATCCCCCCCTTAGCTCCCAACCTCCCTGATCTCCCCCCCAAACAGCTCTCTAACCCTCCCCCTTTACCTTAATGGGCGCCATCTTGGGTACTGGCAGCTGTCTGCCAGTACCCAGTTTAGAATAAAATTGTGGGGTTTTTTTTAAAAAAAATTCCCTTTTCTGTAGTGTAGCTTCCCCTTCCCCCAAAGACCAACCCCCCACCCCCTCCCAGATCCCTTAGATTGTTTTTTTAAATATTAAAAGCGCCCTTATATTATTAAAAAAAATTGTAGTGCAGCGGTTCCCGCCCTGTGCATGCGCCCCCCCCGTGCACGCGCGCGTGCGTCCGTGCACTCCCCTGTCAATCCCACCCCCCTCCACATCACATGACCCATCGTTGGCCGCTCACCCACCTCCCACGTTGGCTCCCACCCACCAACGATGCTGGCCATCGATGTCCGGTGCAGAGAGGGCCACAGAGTGGCTCTCTCTGCATCAAATGGCCAAGGACTGTTATTGCAGGATGCCTCGATATCGCTTCCACTGTTTTCCAATACCAACGACGTACGCCGTACATCCTCAGGCATTAACTGTATTTTTTTTTGAGGACGTACGTTGTACATTGATGGTCATTAAGGGGTTAAAAAAACTTTCCAATTTACTTATATGATCAAAATGTGTACAATCTTTATATATACACACTTTCTGAGGCATCAGCTCCTACTAATCATGTGCAAGAGCTCACAGTATATACACATATGCATTTTTTGATTGGCTGAAGGCTGTCACATGACACACAGGGAGAGAAAAGGAAATAACTGAAATTTGCTAGAAAAAAAATCTACTATTCATTTGAATTATAAAGCAAGTACTAATGCATTGTACTAATTGCATTTTTATTATCTATTTGATGAATATGCAATTCTACTGTATTTAGCCTTTAAATTTAATTCAACTGCATCTAAGTGTATTACCAAGAAAAAATAATATATAAGGACCTGCATTTTTTAATGTGCACCATCGTTTGTGTATAATATTAAGAAGCAGATAGGAAAACTCCCTTTTTATACCCCATTATAAAAGGACACACCAGTCATAATAAAACTGTAATGATTTAGATAGATGTTCAATTTTAAGAAACTTTCCATTTTATTTCTATCAAATCTGTCAATATTAACCCCTTAATGACAAGTGACGTACCAGGTACGTCCTGCAAAAACTTGCAGTTAGTGACAATGGACGTACCTGGTACGTCACTTGTCTAAGAGAGTGCTGGAAGCGATCGCAATCGCTTCCAGCAGCTCTCAGGGTATTGCAGTGATGCCTCGATATTGAGGCATCCTGCAATACCCTTAGAAAGCATCCGATGCAGAGAGAGCCACTCTGTGGCCCTCTCTGCACCGGTAGCGATGCGGCCGGTTCGTTGGTGGGTGGGAGCGCAACTGGGAGGCGGGTGGGCGGCCCATCGCTACCCGGCATCCGGCTCCTGTTAGTGCAATGTGCACGCCGGGTGCCGGGAGCGCGCGGGTGCGCGCGCACGCCCGCGATCACCTACCCACACTGACACCAATGAGTGGTAAGAGGGGGGGAAATATATATATATGAGGATCTGGGAGGGGGAGGGGGTTGGGGTATTGTGGGGGGCTGCTACACTACAGAAAAAAATAAATTAGTAATAAAAAATAATTAAAAACACTTTTTTGTGGGGCAAATTGGGTACTGGCAGACAGCTGCCAGTACCCAAGATGGCGGCAATTAGGTAGGGGAGAGGGTTAGATTGCTGGGGGGGGGGATCATGGAGGTTGGGGCTAAGGCAGGAGTCCATCACAGCTAAAACATTTTTTTTTTTTTTATTAAAAAAAATAAAAACTCCTTTTATTTAGTACTGGCAGACTTTCTGCCAGTACTTAAGATGGCGGGGACAATTGTGGGGTGGGGGAGGGAAGAGAACTGTTTGGGAGGGATCAGGGGGTGGGATGTGTCAGGTGGGAGGCTGATCTCTACCCTAAAGCTAAAATTAACCCTGCAAGCTCCCTACAAGCTACCTAATTTAACCCCTTAACTGCTGGGCATAATTTACGTGTGGTGCGCAGCAGCATTTAGCGGCCTTCTACTTACCAAAAAGCAACCACAAAGCCATATAAGTCTGCTATTTCTGAACAAAGGGGATCCCAAAGAAGCATTTACAACCATTTGTGCCTTAATTGCAGAAGCTGTTTGTAAATAATTTCAGTGGGAAACCTAAAGTTTGTGACAAAATTTGTGAAAAAGTGAACTTTTTTTTTATTTGATGACATTTGGCGGTGAAATGGTGGCATGAAATATACCAAAATGGGCCTAGATCAATACTTTGGGTTGTCTTCTAAAAAAAAATATATACATGTCAAGGGATATTCAGGTATTCCTGACAGATATCAGGGTTCCAATGTAACTAGCGCTAATTTTGAAAAAAAGTTGTTTGGAAATAGCAAAGTGCTACTTGTATTTATGGCCCTATAACTTGCAAAAAAAGTAAAGAACATGTAAACATTGGGTATTTCTAAACTCAGGACAAAATTTAGAAACTATTTAGCATAGGTGTTTTTTGGTGATTGTAGATGTGTAACAGATTTTGGGGGTCAAAGTTAGAAAAAGTGTGTTTTTTTCAATTTTTTCCTCATATTTTATATTTTTTTTTATAGGAAATTATAAGATATGATGAAAATAATGGTATCCTTAGAAAGTCCATTTAATGGCGAGAAAAACGGTATATAATATGTATGGGTACAGTAAATGAGTAAGAGGAAAATTACAGCTAAACACAAACACTGCAGAAATGTAAAAATAGCCATTGTCATTAAGGGTAAGAAAATTGAAAAATGGTCCGGTCATTAAGGGGTTAATCAGTATTCTTTGTTAAATTTTAGATTCCTTCTATGACCTAGATTACAAATTGTGCATAAATAATGCTAAATGTCAAGGTATTTGAAATATTATTAAATAATATATAGAAGTATATTTAATTTTATTTAATAAATATGTGGATGTGCACATGGTCTGTAAAACAAAGGATTATTTCAAAGAGATCTCCCCCACTCCAATTGCACAGGAGACATTCTTGGCTAAAATGAGAACAAAGGATTATCTCTGGGAGATCTCACACACTCAATATGTTAAATTATGCAATTGTATAATTTAGCAAGGAACTGAAATATAACACAGTTTATTTAACCATCTATATGATTGCCTGGGAACCAATGTTAAATGACAGCACTTTGATACAATGGAACATTTGGTCTACCCAATTTAAGACCATCACTTAAAAGGATAAAATCTAAAATAGTTGGATAAGCATAGTACTTACAGGAAATGTGCTGTATTAAGACTTTTACAACTACTCGTGGATTGACCCCATGTGGGGCAATAAAGGCCTTGGGAAACAAAAGACAGATGCTGAGGTGTGACTCTGAAACTCATTAAAGCAGGCAGCAAATAAACATCAATGTATTTTTTTTTTCTGTTTGAATGCATGCCCCAGAATGTATTAAATATAGAAATTTGAGAAATTGTCTAATTCTCTATTATTATTACATGGGTATTTGCTAAGCTTGGGAGATAACTGTTTTAGTCAGTCAAAAATGTGTAATAACCTCTGTTTTGTTTATATTTTTCAGACAGATAATCTCAGATCTACATAGAAATGAATGTGCATATATATATATATATATATATGTATATATATATATACATACATATATATATATATATATATATATATATATATGTTTTGAAAACATAAAAGATCTTACTTAACCTCTGTGTTTTTAAGAATATAAATAAATACTTGTGGACCTGGAAAGAAATAATTAATGACACTTATTACTTTATTTCAGATTGAATGCCTGCATGAAATGAAATATCATATCATATGAATGTGCAATAAATATTTATAAAGTTTCAAATACATCTTTTAAAATATACTGAGATGAAGATATGGAAGTTACTTTGATGTGATATGACTATGAGATATAAATTTTCTGTTAGGCTAAATGAAATATAAATTATTTTAATATAATGTTAGATATATTTGATGTTTCATATCAAAACGATCAGGAAATTAATCTGATGCCGCTTCACCTATAATTAATATTGGGAGAGATTAATACAAGAAATTATGGGAGTTATTATACATTTTAAAGAAAGATGCTTAAATGTATAACTGTATTTCTTTGTCATGCTGCAATTGTTTATGCTGTCTAATTGTAATGCTGCCACCCGGTGTTGATATGAGAGAACTACAGCCAGAAAGCTTTTTGGCTGTTGGAAATGGGATATTCAGATTATCCAATAGAGGGACAAGGTTTCGAAGGGCCACCCATATTTCACACCTATGATTAGACTAATAAGTTGTATGCAGAAGGAAGGAGAAACACTGGCTGGAGAGTTTTGAACTGACTGAAAACTGTTTTGCGTGGGACACAGTCAAACTATAAAAACAAAGTGGGCCATACCTCTCCTATTCCATTGCAATTACACTTATTTTATATGAGGTGTGAAAAATCTTGAAGTTGGATCTCATTTTGGTAACGTATATATATAGAGAGTATAAGAAAAGGGCTGCTAATTACATGTGATATTTTAAAGTCACTGCAGTTTAAAGATACAGTTTTCTGGGTTTTGTAAGATAAGTCATATGCATAGCCTTTACAGTTAATAGATTTAAAGAGCAGATTATACTTTTAAACTGTGTGTCACTGTCCTAGATAGCTCTTAGCCTACCTATTTGTATGCAAGCATTTAAAGTAAACAATTACTATTGCTGGGCCTGGCAGAGTCAAATAAATAAATTGTATTTTAAATTGGTAATCCCAGCCTAGATATTATTTAAATTTGTATCTGGTAGACTAAGTGATTTATCTGTGAAAGTTCTGGTGTTTTAAGTCAATATTGTATTAGGATAAATTGCAGTTAAATAGCAGAATATATATATTATCCTATTGTTTAAGAATACTGTTTAAAATTTTATTGCTTGGATGTTAAAGGTTATTTATAAATAAGGTGGGTTTTTAAGATAAGCGTGTATGAATTTTGCATAGCATATTTAAATAGTTTTCAAGCGCATAAAAAGTTATTTAATTTCCTTTTATTGCAAATATACTTCAATATGTTCATGGATATTATCTAAATAAAAGAGTTCAGGTATTTATATTAATTGTATGGTCTAGTAGATGCATGGTTGATTAGGGTTTCTATTTTTTGTATTGTGTTTATAACCCTGCCATAAACTGATATATTATTTGGATAGCACTACTAAGATTTTCATAAATATACTGACATAATAATTGGAGGCACTTTTCTGAGATTTAATAATATCCATCATATTTGATATTATATATTTGTGGTAGATAGAAATTATTATAAAAGAGAGAAAAAGTTTCATATTTCGATATTAATATTTTGAAGATATAATTTTTGAAGAGTTGAAATATTGATTTTCATATTTCGAGATTGATATTAATATCTTGAAATATATTATTAAAGATTAATTTTTGAAAGATTAATAAAAATATTAATTTTTCATATTTAAAACTTAATCAAAAATATTAATTTTTCATATTTTCAAAGTTAATCAAAAATATTAATTTTTCATATTTCGAAATATTAATTTTTCATATTTCAAAATTAATTATATATTTTTTTTTAAATATAAAATTTTTCCTTCTCTCTTTTTATTGGCAAAAATTGTATTAGCGTTTTAGTTTAACTAAGTACTAAACCAATATAATAATGTCTGTAGCCAGAAGTGACTCATTTAATTCTATACATAGCAATGAAATTGGTCCCATAACCATACCTATTACTAAAGGTCAGGTCCTTAAGAAAGATATCTTAAGTTACCTTAAAGGGAAGTTTAATATTGCGGGTGAATTAAATGATTTTATGGATACGCTTGAAACTAGGGCTAAAAATATTACCGTTAATAATAATATGTGGAATGAAGAGAATGAATTCTTCCAGGAATTATTAATGATTAATCAATGCAAAGCTCCCAAAAAGCAAGACAAACTAATACTAAAATCCTGGCCCCTTTTAATATGCATAATTGACGAAATGTCGTTTTGTGTCACAGACAAACGATTGCAAATACAGGAGCTAGAAAATAGTATTCGTTCCTCGCGCAGACGCGAAGAGGGTTTAAAAATAGCCAAAAATAAAATGGATGAATTTGCCCAAAACCTAACCGCCTTAGATAAGCATAATACAGACTTAATCGCGCAGATACAAGATTTAAATAAACAGCTTGCGCAAAGCCAGAGAGAATTAAGCGATGTAAAAAGATCATATCGCCATAATGAAAACCCTTATGTTAACAATGAGAATAATACAGATAATGCTAACTCCTTTAGCGAACGCGTCAGGGACAAGGTACAAAAATATATAGAACAACATAGACAAATGACCCCTAACGGGTCAGAAATAGATTTCCCAAATAGACAATCCCCTCAGGATGTAAATCCAGAGGACAGCTGTAGCGCAGCTGGCGCGGGGGAGGGAAACTCTAACAGAGAAGTCCAGAGTAAGTCTGATAAAGTCTATGATTCCCATAAAATAATCACCTTCGTACAACGCGCAGTACCTATATTCTCCAATAAGGGAACAACATCTGTAATTGATCATTTACAGGCTTTTGAAAATGCGTTAGCTATAATGAATGTTACAAGTGAGAAATTGAAAATTGAATTTCTGCCCTGGGTATTTGACAGTAAGCATCACAAATTCTTTGCTTCACTAAAGGATATGAATATTCATTCCTGGAATGGGGTAAAACGACAATGCAGAAAAGAATTTGGGCAATATCGCACTAAAACTGCCGCGAAAATATGGTATAAAGTGTTGTGCGAATCAGAGTCCAATCGAATTCCTTTCTGTATTGAAAAATGCGTACAGTATGGCTGAAGATAATCCCAAATTTGACGGCTCAGAATTTGTAAATTTATTTTTTGAAGCCCTGCCTACACCCATCAAAATCAACTTAGCTAGAGATTTTGATGAGGACTGCTCATTGGAATGGCTGATCAAAGAGAGTACAAAGTTATACTCTATTCAGCAGTCCAGTGAGCAGGGGATTAAAAAGGAGTCAAAACCCAAAATTGTGGCAGAAGCTAGGGTGTCACCTAGCCCCCTCAATTTGGAGTCTAAAAAGAGAACTTATGCAGAGGTGGCCAGTCAAAACAGGCCATCTCCACAGAGGTTTAATTCTGCCCCTCCCCCTACACAGGTTGAGGCGCAGGGAGACTATAACCAAAGTGGGGGACATAATCAGGTGAATAATTACTCACAAAGAGAATACTCACCAAATAATTGGTATCCACGCAAGGGTAGATACAATAGGCGGCGAAGATATTCTCAGGGTAACCAGACACCCCAGGTATATAATGCTCCCCAAAGTACTAATACTGAACAAGCTGAACCCCAGGGACAACCACGCCAGAATAGAAATAGTGGCCCTGATTCTGAGGGAACCCAATGGTCCAGGAATCAGTACAATGGGGCACCAAGAGATAGGCCCAGGGGTAGAGGTAACTTGTACAATCAGGTAGATATGCTGTTTACCCAGTTAAATCGGTTGAGCGAACAAATCGCTAATATGAGTCAAAAATCTATGGCTCAGCAACCGAACAATACTTTTTTAGGGGTACAGCCAGTGGTCAGCAGTGGACCACAGGCACAGTCATAAATACTGCAGTGTCACCTGAAGGGGAGGGGAGAGATATACAAAATGTAATAATAAATATCAATGATACTAATCATGTTCTCTCCCCACAGACCGAAAACGGACAATTTAACTGTGGTGACAAGCAACCTTATCCGGGAAAAGTTAACAAATCTCTTCCCTTGCAGCTCTCTCCTAACCTTATCTCCACAGATGCAGTACAAAAGAATCCAGCCGACCCTGTCATAGAGGAAACAGGTAGGTATGAAGGTTCCTCTGCATCGAATGACACGGCGAATTCAGGTAACACGTGGCGAAGCCCACAGATGTGTGAGAATGCCAATTTTATGTGTGAAATGGTAGAAACTGCAGGAAGATATTATGTATTAGTTGAGCTGCAAGATTCAGTCTCCAACCCTATCAGGCGATTAATTGACACTGGGTCACAGGCGACTATCTTATCCCACAGGTACTACACACAGATAAATGAGCTAACACCCCACAAACCTAAAATAAAAGAATTTGACGGTTCTCTTATAGGTGTTGGGGGTGACTTCCTAAAAGTCTACGGTACTGCCTGGTTAAAATTTAAATTGGGGAACAGGGTCATAAGACACCCTGTCATTACAGGGAGTGCAGAATTATTAGGCAAGTTGTATTTTTGAGGATTAATTTTATTATTGAACAACAACCATGTTCTCAATGAACCCAAAAAACTCATTAATATCAAAGCTGAATAATTTTAGAAGTAGTTTTTAGTTTGTTTTTAGTTATAGCTATTTTAGGGGGATATCTGTGTGTGCAGGTGACTATTACTGTGCATAATTATTAGGCAACTTAACAAAAAACAAATATATACCCATTTCAATTATTTATTTTTACCAGTGAAACCAATATAACATCTCAACATTCACAAATATACATTTCTGACTTTCAAAAACAAAACAAAAACAAATCAGTGACCAATATAGCCACCTTTCTTTGCAAGGACACTCAAAAGCCTGCCATCCATGGATTCTGTCAGTGTTTTGATCTGTTCACCATCAACATTGCGTGCAGCAGCAACCATAGCCTCCCAGACACTGTTCAGAGAGGTGTACTGTTTTCCCTCCTTGTAAATCTCACATTTGATGATGGACCACAGGTTCTCAATGGGGTTCAGATCAGGTGAACAAGGAGGCCATGTCATTAGATTTTCTTCTTTTATACCCTTTCTTGCCAGCCACGCTGTGGAGTACTTGGACGCGTGTGATGGAGCATTGTCCTGCATGAAAATCATGTTTTTCTTGAAGGATGCAGACTTCTTCCTGTACCACTGCTTGAAGAAGGTGTCTTCCAGAAACTGGCAGTAGGACTGGGAGTTGAGCTTGACTCCATCCTCAACCCGAAAAGGCCCCACAAGCTCATCTTTGATGATACCAGCCCAAACCAGTACTCCACCTCCACCTTGCTGGTGGGAGTCGGACTGGAGCTCTCTGCCCTTTACCAATCCAGCCATGGGCCCATCCATCTGGCCCATCAAGACTCACTCTCATTTCCTCAGTCCATAAAACCTTAGAAAAATCAGTCTTGAGATATTTCTTGGCCCAGTCTTGACGTTTCAGCTTGTGTGTCTTGTTCAGTGGTGGTCGTCTTTCAGCCTTTCTTACCTTGGCCATGTCTCTGAGTATTGCACACCTTGTGCTTTTGGGCACTCCAGTGATGTTGCAGCTCTGAAATATGGCCAAACTGGTGGCAAGGGGCATCTTGTCAGCTGCATGCTTGACTTTTCTCAGTTCATGGGCAGTTATTTTGCGCCTTGGTTTTTCCACACGTTTCTTGCGACCCTGTTGACTATTTTGAATGAAACGCTTGATTGTTCGATGATCACGCTTCAGAAGCTTTGCAATTTTAAGAGTGCTGCATCCCTCTGCAAGATATCTCACTATTTTTGACTTTTCTGAGCCTGTCAAGTCCTTCTTTTGACCCATTTTGCCAAAGGAAAGGAAGTTGCCTAATAATTATGCACACCTGATATAGGGTGTTGATGTCATTAGACCACACCCCTTCTCATTACAGAGATGCACATCACCTAATATGCTTAATTGGTAGTAGGCTTTTGAGCCTATACAGCTTGGAGTAAGAAAACATGCATAAAGAGGATGATGTGGTCAAAATACTCATTTGCCTAATAATTCTGCACTCCCTGTATAGTGGATCTGCCAACTGATCGTTTAATTATTGGTAGTGATCTCCTGAAACGATTAAGCACCATAATTGATTGCATAAATAATGTAATTTGGTCACAAGTTAAACGGCCTATCAATTTTGAAAAATCTGGTATATCTCGCACCCGACATAGCTGTCACGTGGTGGAAGAGAAACCAGATGCTGTGGAGATTCATTTCAGGAATAACTCTGCGCCTGAAATCACTATTCTACAAATAGATGATCAGACTCCTTTTAGTGGCTCTGATGGTAATACTTTTAAAATATCGCCTGGAAAGATAGCGAATATTTCCCTAGATGGCGATGTATTAACCATATCACTCCACAAGGGGGATCATAAAATCCCTAAGGGGGGAAGCCACGCTCAATACCTCACAGGGATTGAGAGAGTTAAAGAGGATCTATTTATCCCTATACAAGTGCATGACCTTGATAAAACCAAGTATGCTAAAATAAACTTAAAACAGGAAGCTAGCTATATAAGTGAAGGTTTATTAGCGCAAATAGCTGAACCTAAAGTGATTAAATATCTTTCTCCCCAAGACCACTGCGTCAACGGCCTGGATGACAGGTCTGAAAGCTATAACATCTCAGCTAAGTGCTTATTATCTATCTCTATTGGTAATAAGTCAGTGAAGCACCTGTTTTTAGTTTTAAATACTCCCCATAATCAAATATACATTGGCAATGATATCTTACATAGATATGCCATACAAATAGATTTGATTAACTCTTGCCTCTGGAGCAGGTTAAAGGGGGACCCTGAAGTATTTCAGGATGAAAATGCAGCCCTGAAATCAAACCAGCAATTGCCATATTCTGTGAATATGCAGGTATCTAGCGATGTTATAATTCCTGCTGGGGCTGATAAATTTCTTTTACCCTTACAGGTAAAGAGAGGTCAGAAATTAAAAACTTCTGAAACACTGATTTGCCTCTCCCATAGAATACAAAATCTGGGTGTCACAGTGACTTACACTCCTATGGTGAATATTGGAACTATTCCAATACATATTATTGTACATAACATGACCCCACAGGATATAACCTTATCCAAGGGAACTACCATAGGATATGCACTGGAATCAAGTTATTACACTTTTCGATTCCAGAATAATGTAATTGGGCTAATACCTGAAGGATACCGAACTGAAGAACAATTAATAGAACAATCCTGTATAATCTAAGTGTTTATTAAATAAAACTGCAACCCCTCTTGCAGCTCTGGAATATGATGCTGAGACAACTTCTCCTACCCATTTCCCTTTTAATTTCAGATGTTCAATCTCAGAGAGATGGGTCTCCTGCAAACAGACTATATCAGGGCTCCTTCTGCCAAGGTAATTTATTATAGCCTTTCTTTTAACAGGGGAATGAATTCCCCCAACATTCCATGATATAAGCTTAACCATCAAAATGCCCGATATTCAAGGACATGGGGAGAGGGAGAGAGGCGAGAGGCGACAAGAAGTGGAAAGAGGGATAATAAAAAAAAAAAAAAAAGGGATTTTAAAAATTGTTATTCCCTTTTTCCCAGCACTCCCTAGCTGTTTAGTACAAAGTTCAAGCATAAACTTCCCAAACATAGCCAATCTGGCCATCAATAAATCATTTTCACAATAATAATTACACACAGTCTTTTTACTAAAAATCATGAAAGGAGCTCCTATTTACCATAAAAAGAGAAAAGAGAAAAAAGGTAACAAAAAGGACAAATAGAAAGGAAAGGAGAGAGGAGAAAGAGGAAAGGGGAAAAGGAAAGGGAGAAGGAGAGAAAAAAAAAAAATTATTTTACCTTATATATTCCTATTTCTTAAACATTAAATTCACCCTGATTTCAAATAATTTAAGCAGAAACATCTCAGTGGGTATCCGTACTGTGAGGAAAAAAAAAACATCTACAAGACTTAATGGTTTGTGACAAATTAATAATAAATTTAGTGTTTACTTTGAGTAATTCAGATCCTTAATCCTTAAAAAAAAATTTCACACATGTTTTTTAGCGTTTTAAACAAAAACATCTAGAAGGAGAAAAAAAAAAAAAAAAAAAAAGGGGGAGGGGGAAGGAGGGAAGAGGAAAAGAGTGAGCAAAAGGGTTCTGCCTTATATAATCCAATCTCTTAAACATTAAATTCACCCTATTTTCAAACAATCTAAGTGGAAACATCTAACATATCATATCATATAATAATTTGCAACAATTCAATAACCATGTTTACTATTCACTTTGAATAATTCGATTCCTTAACCCAAGAAGAAAAAAAAAAAAAAAATCCATCACGAGTTTCACCCTGTTGTCAAACAATTTAAACAAAAACATCCAAATAGCTTTCCTTATAGTGAAGGAAGGAAAAAAAAAAAACCCACACCCTTTTAACAAGAACTTCTAAGAAACTTATCATATGGTGATTTGTGAGAAGAAAAAAATAAATAAATAAATAAATAAAAAAAAAAGGGGGGGGGGAGGAAGAAGGGAGGGGGAGAGGAAAAAAAAAATTCTCTCCCCTCACTCCTTCCCTCCTCTCTCCTCTTTGTTAAAAGTTATTAACTTTCACATTGAGTTGCTCTTTTCCCTTTTCAGGATAAGGAGCATCCTACTAAAGTTACACTTCTTTTTCTTTATCCAAAAAGGTGCGGGCCTGTTCTGGGGACTCAAAAACAAAAAAGTCTGTTCCTGACTTGATTTTCAGCTTTGCAGGGTACAGCAGTGAAAAAATCTTCCCTCTTTCACCAACTCAGTACAGATTTTTGAAAAGAGTCTCCTTTTAGTAGACGTTTCAAAGGAAAAATCCTGAAAAAGCAGAATCTTAGAATCTTTAAAGACCAATTGCTGATTTCTCCTATAGGCTCTTAATATCTCCATCTTGGCTCTATAGTTCAAATATTTAATAATGACAGGGCGTGGCCTGTTATCCTTAAGGGAAACTCCATCTTTTTCTCTGCCCAGTCTATGAGCTCTTTCTACACTGAACAGCTCTTTTTTCCCTTCCACATTCAGGATTTGAGGGAGAATTTCCTCAGCAAATTGTAGTAAATCCTCCTGCTTAACATTTTCTGACAAGCCAATCACCCTCAAGTTATTACGCCTGCTCCTATTCTCTGCTTCTTCCAGCCTATTGGCAAGCAGTGTGTGGGTTTTTATTACAGACTCCAACTTAGGTTCCCAGGCATTCTGCATGTCTTCACAATCTGACAACCTTTGTTCTATAGCTGACATTCTTACACTTTGGGCTTTCAGCTCCTCAGCTATGGTAATCAGTCTCAAATTGATCTCTTCAATCTTAGGTAGAATTAAGGCGCACACCTGGGAGGCTATGAGGTTAGCTTCATTACTCTCCTCCACCCTGCCCCCTACTGGGCCTTCTTCAACGGATGTGCTAAGCAGACTGGTATTTTTAATGTTCCTTTTTTCACTAGGTTTAATCTTGGGAGACATCTTCTGCGCTTTTAAGTATTTCTCCATTAAATTAGTATCTTTACTGTAAATACCTTTTTTGTTTTTCTCTTATTTTAGTTTTAGTATATGCAGAGTCTTAATTAAAGCTGTTCCCAGACTTTTACCTGTTTTGGCTGGGCACTGCGTGTGTTGTTTTTAAATCATAGACAAGAAATGATTTACTTACATGTGCCTTCTTGACAGCCACTCTGGGGGTTCAGGTCGAAAAGGAGATCTCTTGATGGCGTATGTCTCCTTCCCCTCCTATACAGGAGGCTCTTCCGCCGCTGTAAAGCTACAGAGGCTACGAAGCCTGTGTTTGGCCGGCCACTGCAGATCACCGCCAGCCACTATGCTGCCCGCCTCTTCACGGCTGCCCTGCAGAGTTGCAGCCACTTCCTGAGGAATTCTGACACACTTGGTGTCGGCATCGGGTGAGTCTGCCACTGCAGCATTTGCTTTCCCCGCTGCTACTCTCCCGAGCTCCACCTCTGCTACGAGACGTGCTTCCGCACTGACGTCGCAATACGTCACGGACAGCTCACTCCCCCGGTGAGCACAAATAATAATAAATGATAAAGAAGGTAGATTTCAATTTCTTATAATAACACTAAATGGAAAAGATATGCTGCTGGGCAATATTTATGGCCCCAACAACCAAGATAGTAAATTCTGGAGGAAAATAAATAAAATAATGGGGAACCAACCAGAAATTGATATTATTATAGCAGGGGATTTCAATGCCACCCCTAATGGATTGTTAGATAGGAAAAGAATGACAACTCAGAATAAAGGTACCAAAACAAGACGGGCACAGCTAAAATTTGAGACAAATATATTTTCTACACTTTGCTCTCAATTTGAGCTGGTTGATATTTGGAGATTGCTCTATCCAAATTGTTTGGAATATACTTGTATCTCCAAGACACATAACTCCCTATCTAGACTGGATATCTTTTTAATATCAGATAACTTGACACATAGAGTAAGGGAAGCTAAAATTCTAGACCTCTCATTATCAGATCATGCCCCGATACTTTTAAAGATAGAAGATCACACTAAAAGTAATTACAATACCTTTTTCTTCCCCAAATTTTTATATCACTCAGTCAAATTTAAATCATATTTAGTTGATTGCTGGGAAGAGTATTATCGGAACAATGAGGAATATATAGATAATAGTAATATCTTTTGGGAAGCAGCAAAGGTCACTTTAAAAGCCGATATTAATCACTTTGTGAAAGGTTTTAAGAAAGAACAACAGAAAAATGATAAAGACTTAGCTTATAAATTATCTATAGCATATTCAAATTATAGAAAGAAACCAAATAGAATAAATAAAGATAAGTACTTTGCTTGCAAAAAAGAGAGGGAATTATTTCTTCTAGACTTAGCACAAGTAGATATCTATAAAGGCACAACTCAATTTAGGAGATTCGGTAACAAAGTGGGCAATTATTTGTCGAGATTATTTAAAAAAACCAATAAAAAAAACCCAATTAAAATCTTAAGAGATGGGGGTAGGATTGTTAACAAAGTCGAGGAAATATTGGACTTATTCCAACAATATTACAGTAATTTGTATAAATCCCAGTCCCCTGATAGATCTGAAATGGGGGAATTCTTTAAAGACTTGAACCTGCCTCATATTACGGAGGAAGAGTTGGATTTTTTGAATGGACCTATCTCAGACCAGGAGATAAGTAAAACAATTAAGTTAATGTCTAAGGGTAAGGCTCCTGGACCAGATGGTCTACCTATAGAATTTTATGATATTCTTAAGGAAAAAATTATACCTATATTAAATTCACTCTATAATAACTATTTTTGTCATAATGCTAAAATTACAGAGCAGTTTAAAACTGCAAACATAATATTAATTCAGAAAGAAGGGAAAGACCCAGAGGAGGTCACCTCTTATAGGCCAATTTCATTATTGGGAGTGGACTATAAGATCTTAATGAAGATAATAGCAGAGAGATTAAAGGATATCCTTCCAAACCTAATTCATAGGGACCAAGTGGGGTTTGTTAAGGGGAGAACCTCTGAAATGAATATTAGAAGAATTCAACACGTTATTTGTCAATATGCTGAAGAGGATGCTGGGGGGGGGGGCCCGGCGCACTGCCGGGGGCCTTTCTCCTGTCATTAGACGCGGAGAAGGCCTTCGACAGGGTTGAATGGGTCTTTCTCCAGCAGACACTGTTTAATTTTGGCCTTAGAGGTAATTTTTTAAACTTAATATCTAACGTATACTCTGACGCCAGGGCCACTCTTTTGGTAAACGGCGATATCTCTGCTCCCTTTTCCCTATCTAGAGGAACAAGACAGGGGTGCCCTATGTCACCACTGCTTTTTGACTTGGTACTTGAACCCCTGGCTATGAAACTCAGGAGGAAAGTACTAGGCTGCAGACTGGACCAGGAGATATTTCAGTTATCTATCTTCGCGGATGATCTTCTAATATGTGTATCAGATCCAAACTCTCAAATTACTGAAGTGATCTCTCAGTTAGAGATATACGGAAAGATCTCAGGATATAAAATAAACTTTTCTTAGTCTAGTATTTTATGGCTTAAAAAACTAAAAACAAATATGGTTCACCCATTTGTAGAAACAGATACATTAAAGTATCTAGGTATATATTTATCCCCTTCTCCTCAAAATTGGTATAGGGATAACACAGTATATGTTTTAAATCACTGTATAGAGAAGCTTAAAAACTGGGTAGACCTGCCACTCTCCCTTTGAGGAAGAGTGGCAGCGTATAAGATGTTTATCCTCCCAAAGATACTCTACACCTTGCGTATGTTTCCCTTATTAATTAAACAACATGATCTAAATAAGTTCACGAAAGCCCTTCGATATTTTATCTGGCGAGGCAGGAGACCCAGAATTAAGATGGATAAACTATATCTACCCTTTATTAGTGGGGGCTTAGCATTGCCCAATTTGTTACTATATAACTATGCCACCCTACTGCGGTTCCCACTAGATTGGATTTTCCATTCTAATACCTATACAAATTGTTCATTAGATAGAAGACTATGTAAATCATTGGCATTAGAATTTGTTTTGTATGCATCTAACAAAGAAAGAGGGAGGGAAATATATCAACACCCTATGTTGAAAGACATTCTGGCTGCTTGGACTGCAGCTATGAAAATTATATCAATAAAAAAGAAAGCGTATTCCAGATGGGTACCATTAGTGGGGAACTCCCAATTTATTCCGGGCCTAAATTATTCAACATTTCAGCGTTGGGGAGACTGTGGAGTATCCAACTTAGGACATTTATGTAACTGGAAGACTAAGCAAATACTTAAATTTGAGGAAATTCAAAGGCTTTATCAAATTCCGGGTAAGGATAGATTTTATTTTATACAAGCAAAACATTATTTAAAGTCATTTCTTTACCAAGACTCTGATTCATTCTTTCAGCCTCATCCTCTTTTGGACCATCCAAAAATCAGGCAGAGGCCACTCTCAGTTATCTACGAAATACTTCTAAATGGCTTTAAGTCAAGGCAACTAGAAGATCTTTATAATAAATGGGAAAATAGTATACCTATCTGTAGAGAAGATAAAACCATACAAACTAGTTTTGGGACAATATATAAATTGGAGAATTCAATGGCAGGAAGGGAATCGCATTTCAGACTTATGCACCAAGATTATTTAACTCTGAATAGAGTTTGTAAATGGAATAAAGGGGTGGAGAATAAGTGTATTAAATGCTCAAAAACTAACCCAGATTTACTCCACTTGATATATGAGTGCCCTAAACAACTTCAATTATGGTCGAAAGTGAGTTTTTGGCTTTCTAGCATACTAAAACTAGATATTAAACTATCAGCAGTAAACATTTTCTTCCTTACACATTCTCCTTTATGGGAGGGAAATAACAGATTTGTACATAAAGTGATAATAAAAGCAAGATCATTGATCTTTTCCTGCTGGATCGATAGGTACTCTCCAAATGTTAGTCAACTTAAGAAAGCAATGTTGAAAGAAGGCATTCTTGAAGCATATGACTATAAAAAGTTTTGCCCTTTTAAGGCAGATAAATTTTTTAATGTTTGGGGTCCATTTATTAAATCTATGGGAAATGACTATACGAATCACATTAATGGAATTATTAGTATCCCCCAACCATCTGGAGAGGGGGAGAGAGGGCATTGAGAGGAGCTGTGAGGAATTGAGAGGAATTCTATTAATATGGGGGGGGAGAGGGGGGGAAACCTCTCCCCTCCCTTCCCCCCCCCCCTTTTTTTTTTTTTTTTTTCTCCCCAAAGCGCCTCCCTAGACATAGTGATAAATAACCTATTCAAGAATTACCTCCTTGGTCAATGCTAGGACTAAGGAAAAACGTATCTTTTCTTTTTGGGAAAGAAATGAATGTGCAGTTTAAATGCTTCTTTCTTGTACAAGGTCTTCCCTTTCTTGTTCTCCCTTTTATATACGAGATGTAAAGCAATTGTGTACCTGAACTTTGTATTTTTGATATAAGAAAATAATAAAAATTTATAAAAAAAAAATAAAATAAAAATAGAACAATCCTTTGCATCTATGCCAGAGGGTCTATTTAATGTTCAGTCTATTTATCCCTTCAGCTCAGAGGAAGGCATCTGTAAAATTGAAGAAGCCTCTCTAGTGTTTGATCAGCCAATCAAACAGCAAGATTACCCCAATACCCAGAGTCATGGGAGCAATGTAAATTATAATCAAGGGGATCTCACCTCTAGGTTGGAAGAAGCCTATGAAATAGGACAGCCTGAAATCTTTCCAGGATTTCAGCAATTAGTCGAAGAGCAAATATCCTTAGCTAATGGCTGTTCCAGCGATGATGAACGCCAACAGCTGCGAGAACTCCTAATGGAATACAAGGATATTTTCGCTAAGGATTCTTATGACTGTGGTACTACAGACTTGCACATTGCAAGAATACAGACAGATCCCGATGCGCCACCTGTATTTATCAAACAAAACAGACTTCCCTTAGTCTCATATGATTCTCTTGCAGAGATCATAAGGAATTTGGAAGAAAGAGGTATTATCAGACAGGTGCACAGCTCTTATAATAATCCTATTCTAGGTGTCCTTAAGCCCAATGGACAATGGCGTTGTGTGCTGACTTAAGACAGCTAAACAAACGAGTATACATGTCTGGCTGGCCTGTGCCATATATTGACCAATGCCTAGCACAAATGCAGGGATCCAAAATATTCACTGCCATTGATTGTGCGCAGGGATATTGGACCATAAAGGTACAGAGGACCAATATAAGATGGCATTCTCTTTCCAAAAGGTCCAATATGCATTCCAGAGACTTCCATTTGGATACATAAATTCTGGACATGAATTTGCTGTATTCATGCATAAGGCTATGCCTGATGCACTGGAAAGGGGGACCTTATCTTATGTTGATGATGTTTTAATCAAAAGCACAGACTTTGAAAAACACATCGCAGAGCTTAAACACGTCCTCAGCCAACTTAAAAGGGCAGGTGTCAAATTATCGCTACAAAAAGCTCAATGGTGCCGCACTCGTGTAAACTTCTTGGGACATGAAGTTACCTCTGAAGGATTAAATCCCCAAAAGAAAAAGGTGGAAGCTATAGTGAATTCTAAAAACCCAACTAACTTAAAGGAATTGAGATCATTCCTGGGTATGACAAATTATTCTCGCAAATTCATTGATAATTATGCGGAATTAGCTAAACCACTACTACTTCTTCTAAAGAAAGATGTGAAATGGCACTGGAGTGAGTCTCAAGAGACAGCCATCAGAGAGCTGAAGAGAAAACTCACTCAAGCACCTTGCTTAACGTACCCTGAAGGTGGTAAACCTTTCTTCTTAGAGACAGGTTACACAGATATAAGCATGAGTGCTGTTTTATACCAAAAGCATGATAATTTGAACAAAGCCATTGCTTATGTGAGCAAAAATCTATCACCAGTAGAAATAAAGTTTAGCGATTGCGAAAAAGCCCTCTTATCTACTGTATGGGCTCTACAAAATTTCCGCAGCTATATACAGGGCGAGAAAATTATTGTAGAAACGGCCCACCAGCCTTTGATATATTTGCAAAGTGAGAGAATAAGAGATGGGAATTTGTCAAATAGCCGCATAACAGCTTGGACTATTTCCTTACAAGGCTGGCCCTTAGAAATTCGCTACAAACAGAATAAAAAGAATCCAGTCGCACAAGGGCTTGCTGAACTCCACGACTGTACTGCTAGAGATCCTGGGGAAAAATTATCAGAAGATGATTTTCTGGAGGAACAATTGCTTTCCCCATATAAAATGTACAATGAGGACCATTGTCAAACATTACCTTGGGTATATGTTGATGGTTGTTCTTACCATGCCAATATTGATAATGAGCGCAGATTAGTCGCTGGCATTGGTATAACTGGGGCAAATGGATTCCCAAATATATCTATAGGTTTCAACATTGGACCTAGATCCAGTCAAGTTGCAGAACTAACTGCTGTTTTCAAAACCATTGAAATGGCTATTGAACATGGTATTCATGAATTTGTGATCATAACTGACTCAAATTATGTGCGTGACAGCTTTGTTGAATACCTGCCAACTTGGAAAAGAAATGGCATGCAGAAAAGCAATAACAAACCAGTCAAGCATGGCAAGTTGCTCTGCGAGATTGATAATCTGGTGGTATCCAATGATTTAACCATACACTGGAAAAAGACCAAGGGTCATTCCAGAGTTCTAGGTCCTGATAAGGAAGGAAATGACCTTGCAGACTCATTAGCCAAACAAGGAGCCATAACTGGAGAACTCCTTAATATTGACCACTTAATGGGTGCAAATCAGGTAGAAGCCATTACCAGAAACCAGGCAAAACAACAGAGTGAGCCTAACTTGGTACAATGGAGTCAGGATTCTCCTAGTGAGGACCTGATCACTAGTCAAAAAGAAGACCCCATTGTAGGCATCTTCTATAAACACATAGAAGATCCTGAAAACAACCCCATCGCAAAAGATGATTGTATTGGCAAAAAAGATCTTAGAATCTTAATAAAATCTAGATCACAATTCAAGTTACAGGATGGTTTGTTAATTAGAACTTCCAAAACTGGCATCCAGCAGTGGGTAGTACCCACCAAGTTCAGAGGTCTAATGCTTCAACATGCCCATGATGCTCCCACATCTGGTCATCGTGGTGCCAAACTCACGTATGAAATATTGCGTGATTACGCTTTTTGGCCACACATGTTGAAAGATGTTCAAACCTACTGTCAAGGGTGTTTAATCTGCCCACAATTCCAACCCACTGCACCAACGCATAGAGCGCCCTTGCAGAAAAGGGGGATGGTAATGCCATGGTCAGATATACAAATTGATTTTATTGGTCCGGTAACAAGGTCATCAAGAGGTAACAAATGCATGTTAACAGTGACATGCCTGTTCACTAAATGGGTAGAGTGCATTAGTGCACCTAACAATAGTGCTGAAACATGTGCAGCATTGCTCATCAACCATGTATTTTCCAGATTTGGTTTGCCCCAAAGAATCGAGTCAGACCGGGGGACCCACTTCACTAGTGAAGTGATGACCAAAATGTGGAAAATACTAGGGGTTAAAAGAAAGCTCCATATTGCTTATAGAGCTGCCTCAAGTGGTGGTGTAGAGCGTTACAACCAGTCCATTGTTAAAATCCTCAAAAAGTTTGTGAGTGAAACAGGTAAAGACTGGGATGTAAAACTACCTCTAGTCTTAATGGCATTGAGAGCAACTCCAAGTAGTGCTACCAAAATGTCACCTTTTGAGCTGATGACTGGTAGAAGAATGGTTCTACCTCAGCATCTGCTGTACCGTACATCAGACCAAAATTTGATAAACGCTGCCAATACACATCAATATGTGGAAAACTTAAGAAAACACCTGCAACATGCCTTTGCATTTGCTCAAAGGAATTTAGAAAGAGCCGCAACTGCCACTAAAACCTATTATGATCTCAAAGCATCCAAAAAGGAATATGAAATAAATGATAAAGTTTATCTTTATAACTTTGGAAGAGATCAGGTTAGGGAGAAGAAATTTCTTCCCTCATGGAAAGGTCCTTTCGTCATTACTGACAAAATATCTCCAGTGGCCTATAAAATACGGATCCCCAAAAATGAAAGTTTCATAGATAAATGGGTCCATATCAATCAATTGCGGACATGTCATCCCAAATCCCAACTACAAGTCATAGAGGGAGAATGAAGTGTCATATCCCCAAATGAACTAAAGACATACTGTAGTTCAAAGATGCCTAGCTGATAAACATGAAGGCTAAAAATCAACAGACTATCTACATAGAAGACTGTCCATGATGTGTACGGTCAACATCCTCACCAAATACCACTAACTTTGATCCAATTCAAATACATGTGTCCTACCTATTTTTGAATTGGAAAGGGGGATTTATGTCAAGGTATTTGAAATATTATTAAATAATATATAGAAGTATATTTAACTTTATTTAATAAATATGTGGATGTGCACATGGTCTGTAAAACAAAGGATTATTTCTAAGAGATCTCCCCCACTCCAATTGCACAGGAGACATTCTTGGCTAAAATGAGAACAAAGGATTATCTCTGGGAGATCTCACACACTCAATATGTTAAATTATGCAATTGTATAATTTAGCAAGGAACTGAAATATAACACAGTTTATTTAACCATCTATATGATTGCCTGGGAACCAATGTTAAATGACAGCACTTTGATACAATGGAACATTTGGTCTACCCAATTTAAGACCATCACTTAAAAGGATAAAATCTAAAATAGTTGGATAAGCATAGTACTTACAGGAAATGTGCTGTATTAAGACTTTTACAACTACTCGTGGATTGACCCCATGTGGGGCAATAAAGGCCTTGGGAAACAAAAGACAGATGCTGAGGTGTGACTCTGAAACTCATTAAAGCAGGCAGCAAATAAACATCAATGTATTTTTTTTTTCTGTTTGAATGCATGCCCCAGAATGTATTAAATATAGAAATTTGAGAAATTGTCTAATTCTCTATTATTATTACATGGGTATTTGCTAAGCTTGGGAGATAACTGTTTTAGTCAGTCAAAAATGTGTAATAACCTCTGTTTTGTTTATATTTTTCAGACAGATAATCTCAGATCTACATAGAAATGAATGTGCATATATATATATATATATATATGTATATATATATATACATATATATATATATATATATATATATATATATATATGTTTTGAAAACATAAAAGATCTTACTTAACCTCTGTGTTTTTAAGAATATAAATAAATACTTGTGGACCTGGAAAGAAATAATTAATGACACTTATTACTTTATTTCAGATGGAATGCCTGCATGAAATGAAATATCATATCATATGAATGTGCAATAAATATTTATAAAGTTTCAAATACATCTTTTAAAATATAGTGAGATGAAGATATGGAAGTTACTTTGATGTGATATGACTATGAGATATAAATTTTCTGTTAGGCTAAATGAAATATAAATTATTTTAATATAATGTTAGATATATTTGATGTTTCATATCAAAACGATCAGGAAATTAATCTGATGCCGCTTCACCTATAATTAATATTGGGAGAGATTAATACAAGAAATTATGGGAGTTATTATACATTTTAAAGAAAGATGCTTAAATGTATAACTGTATTTCTTTGTCATGCTGCAATTGTTTATGCTGTCTAATTGTAATGCTGCCACCCGGTGTTGATATGAGAGAACTACAGCCAGAAAGCTTTTTGGCCGTTGGAAATGGGATATTCAGATTATCCAATAGAGGGACAAGGTTTCGAAGGGCCACCCATATTTCACACCTATGATTAGACTAATAAGTTGTATGCAGAAGGAAGGAGAAACACTGGCTGGAGAGTTTTGAACTGACTGAAAACTGTTTTGCGTGGGACACAGTCAAACTATAAAAACAAAGTGGGCCATACCTCTCCTATTCCATTGCAATTACACTTATTTTATATGAGGTGTGAAAAATCTTGAAGTTGGATCTCATTTTGGTAACGTATATATATATATAGAGTACAAGAAAAGGGCTGCTAATTACATGTGATATTTTAAAGTCACTGCAGTTTAAAGATACAGTTTTCTTGGTTTTGTAAGATAAGTCATATGCATAGCCTTTACAGTTAATAGATTTAAAGAGCAGATTATACTTTTAAACTGTGTGTCATTGTCCTAGATAGCTCTTAGCCTACCTATTTGTATGCAAGCATTTAAAGTAAACAATTACTATTGCTGGGCCTGGCAGAGTCAAATAAATAAATTGTATTTTAAATTGGTAATCCCAGCCTAGATATTATTTAAATTTGTATCTGGTAGACTAAGTGATTTATCTGTGAAAGTTCTGGTGTTTTAAGTCAATATTGTATTAGGATAAATTGCAGTTAAATAGCAGAATATATATATTATCCTATTGTTTAAGAATACTGTTTAAAATTGTATTGCTTGGATGTTAAAGGTTATTTATAAATAAGGTGGGTTTTTAAGATAAGCGTGTATGAATTTTGCATAGCATATTTAAATAGTTTTCAAGCGCATAAAAAGTTATTTAATTTCCTTTTATTGCAAATATACTTCAATATGTTCATGGATATTATCTAAATAAAAGAGTTCAGGTATTTATATTAATTGTATGGTCTAGTAGATGCATGGTTGATTAGGGTTTCTATTTTTTGTATTGTGTTTATAACCCTGCCATAAACTGATATATTATTTGGATAGCACTACTAAGATTTTCATAAATATACTGACATAATCTTTTAGCGGTACTGCATTCTCCATAGCACTGCCATTACAAATTACATCAAACCTTCTTGTGTTGTGCATTATAGTGCGATAAGCTCCATACCGCACAAAATCCAAATCCTTACTTGACGTGCACTTTTTCCCTCATAGGCATCAATGGAGAAAAACTGTTAGAAAAAAACACCTGCGGTTGCGGAATGGCGATTGCTATAACGCAATCCCCATTGATGTCTATGGAGATAAGAAAGTTATGTATAAATCTAACACCCTAACATAAACCCCTAGTCTAAACACCCCTAATCCGCTGCCCCTGACATTGACAACACTAAATAAAGATATTAACCCCTAATCCGCCGCCCACCCGCATTGCAAACAACTAAATAAACCTATTAACCCCTAAACCGCCAACCCCCCACATTGCTAACACCTAAATAAAACTATCCATAATCTGCGCCCCCGCATCGCAAATACTAAACTAAACATATTAACCCCTAAACTGCCAAACACCTACAGCACAAATACTAAACTAAACCTATTAATCCCTAAACCGCCAAACATCCACATCGCAACTACCTAAATTAACTATTAACCCCTAAAAACTTACCTGTGAAATACAAAATAAAAAAATTCGAACACTGCGGAAAAAAACAAAAAACCTAACATTACAAAAAATATCAAAGTCTAAAATTACGAAAAATACGAAAACCTAAGATTACAAAAAAATAAAAAATTATCCAAAATAAAAAAAATTAAACCTAATCTAAACTCCCCTATAAAAACAAAAAAAGACACACAAAAATAAAAAAAAACCCAATCTAACAATAAACTACAAATAGCCCTTAAAAGGCCCTTTTGTAGGGCATTGCAATAAAGAAATCAGCTCTTTTTGGAAAAAAAATTACAAAGTCCCCCCTACCAATACAACCCCCCCACCCACCCAAACCCCCAAAATAAAAAAGACCTAACTAAAAAAATACTAAGCTACCCATTGCCCCTAAAGAGACATTTGTATGGGCATTACCCTTAAAATAGCAATCAGCTCTTTAGTGCCCATTAAAAAAACAAAAAAAATCCCTAATATAAAAAAAAACCCACCCAAAAAAAAAAAAAAAACTTACACTAACCGCAACATATGTACTCACCATTCCTGAACTCCGGCTGTGAAGGTCTTTTTCCAGGCGGATCCATCTTTATCCAGTGCGGGGCCATCTTCTTTCTTCATCCCGGTGGCGTGGAGCGAAGAAGGAGTGGAGCAGAGCTGGAACAGCGGCAGCGCAGACATCCAGTGTGGAGGGTCCTCTTCATGCGATCATCCGCCGCACACTGAAGATTGAATGCAAGGTACCCATTTTTTATTGGGCTACCTTGCATTCCTATTGGCTGAAAATGTCAATTCAGCCAATAGTATGAGAGCTACTTAAATCCTTTTGGCTGATTTGAGCTAATTTATTTTTTGTAATCTGAGATTTTTTTTATTTTTCTTAATTTTAGACTTAGTTATTTTTTGTAATGTTAGTTGTTTTTTTTTGTAGTCTTAGTATTTTTACATTTTGTAATTTAAGTTTTTTATTTTTGGTATATTTTATTTTTTAAAAATAGTAATGTTAGGTTTATTTATAGTTTAAGCTTAGGTTTTATTTATTTCACAGGTAAGTTTTTATTTATTTTAAGGTAGTTATATTGTAAGTTTAATTTAAAGTTAGTGGGGTGTTAGGTTTAAGGGTTAATAGTTTAATTTAGTTTGTCTCAATGTGGGTGTTTGGCGGTTTGGGGGTTAATAGGTTTAGTTGAGTATTTGCGATGTGGGTGTTTGGCGATTTAGGGGTTAATAGGTTTAGGTTAGTATTTTCAATGTGGGGGACGGCGGATTAGGGGTTAAAAGTTTTATTTAGGTGATTAGGGATGGGGGGTGGCAGTTTAGGGGCTAATAGGTTTATTTGGTGTTTGTGATGCGGGGGGCAGCTGATTAGGGGTTAATACTTTAATCTAGTGTTGGCAATGTGGGTGGGCGGCGGATTAGGGGTTAATACTTTAATTTAGTGTTGGCGATGTGGGTGGGTGGTGGATTATTTATAGTTTAAGCTTAGGTTTTATTTATTTCACAGGTAAGTTTTTATTTATTTTAAGGTAGTTATATTGTAAGTTTAATTTAAAGTTAGTGGGGTGTTAGGTTTAAGGGTTAATAGTTTAATTTAGTTTGTCTCAATGTGGGTGTTTGGCGGTTTGGGGGTTAATAGGTTTAGTTGAGTATTTGCGATGTGGGTGTTTGGCGATTTAGGGGTTAATAGGTTTAGGTTAGTATTTTAAATGTGGGGGACGGCGGATTAGGGGTTAAAAGTTTTATTTAGGTGATTAGGGATGGGGGGTGGCAGTTTAGGGGCTAATAGGTTTATTTGGTGTTTGTGATGCGGGGGGCAGCAGATTAGGGGTTAATACTTTAATCTAGTGTTGGCAATGTGGGTGGGTGGCGGATTAGGGGTTAATACTTTAATTTAGTGTTGGCGATGTGGGTGGGTGGTGGATTAGGGGTTAATAGGTTTATTATAGTATTTGCGATTCGTGGGGATGGCGGGTTAGGGGTTAATAGGTAGTTTATGGGTGTTAGTGTATTTTGTAACATTTTTGTTATGAGTTTTGTGAAACATTTTTGTTTCACAAAATCCATAACTACTGGTCTTTGATAGCAGAATGGATCGGGGTGCTATAAGCTATATCGCTAGCGAAATAGCCATACCGCACAACCTGTAATACAGGTGAGCTGAATATTCCACAAAAGCCATTTCTTGAGTGTGGAATGGATTGTTGCAGTATAGGCTAAAACGCTAGCGTTATAGCCGTACCGCCGCGCATAATTTAGTAGACTTAGGTGTGTGCAGGAATCTTGAAGACAATTTGTCAGCAGCATTTGCTACAATGTTATACATACATATTATATATAGGGTAAGAGTACTAGTGGAGCGCTATTTGTCGCTCCTGCTCGTGCATTAACTGCGTTTGACTGTGGCACTGCACATAGTACAAGTTCAATTCCAATGTTCTTTACATAGAATAATATGTTCTATTTATTCATAAATTCATATTTTCATATATAGCTGATGTTATTTTGGTAAATTATATTTCTATATCGATATATATATACAAAACACGGAAGGGGACTGCACTCTCATACCGGACCGGGTACACATCCCATGACCCTGCAACATGTTCAGCCCTGGGTGCTCACCGGCACTCACAGGAAGCTGTGCTGTCCCCAGAGTCACAGGCAGTTAACCCCAGACAGGTCTGGGTGCAAGAACCATAGGGAAAATTACAAAACAAATTAATACAACACAGAGAGAAAGTCCAGCACTCACTTACAAGCTCTCAGCTAAGATTTAAAAGCAAAAATGGAAAGGTTAGTTACCGCATCTGGTCAAATGGGACAAGCCCAGGTACCACATCAAGGTCCTTTCCAATACCTGGGACCCTAAAACAGCCACACAATGCAAGCTCTCAAATCCAAACAAACTGGGAACAAGGGAAGGGTGCACAGGTTTATGTAATCACTCTAGACATATGCAAAACACGGAAGGGGACTGCACTCTCATACCGGACCGGGTACACATCCCATGACCCTGCAACATGCTCAGCCTTGGGTGCTCACCGGCACTCACAGGAAGCTGTGCTGTCTCCAGAGTTTTTATTTTTTTTAATTTTTTTTTGGTTTTGTTTGTTTGGTAATACATTGTATAACTTTGTGGATATGCACTTTTCAGATTATAGTCAAGCAATGAAGCTTTTCATTAAAAAGGCAAATGCACCTGTTAACTATTAGGTTTGGAAACAATGCTGTATATCACCAAGTAAACTATCAGTTTGAAATGTATGTGTACAGATACAAATTGTTTAGTTTGCAAACAATGTTGTTTGATATGTCATATTATGTTTCTATATATTTATGTGTATATATCTTTTTGTTTGGTAATACATTGTATAACTTTGTGGATATGCACTTTTCAGATTATAGTTAAGCAATGCAGCTTTTCATTAAAAAGGCAAATGCACCTGTTAACTATTAGGTTTGGAAACAATGCTGTATATCATCCAGTATACTATCAGTTTGAAATGTATGTGTACGGATACAAATTGTTTAGTTTGCAAACAATGTTGTTTGATATGTCATATTATGTTTCTATATGTTTATGTGTAAATATCTTTTTGTTTGGTAATACATTGTATAACTTTGTGGATATGCACTTTTCAGATTATAGCTAAGCAATGCAGCTTTTCATTAAAAAGGCAAATGCACCTGTGAGAATAGAGAAAGGGTGTGCACTGGGTGTAACCCATACCCTAATTGGTTCTAGGTTACATAAATAGGAGACTTCAACTATTGATCAGTATTACTTGCCTGAGGAAACAAAGTGGTTAACTCTGAGAAACGCGTAGCGTGTTTTACTGACTGTTTTTATATGATTCATTGATTTTTATAAAGTTCCTTTTATCCACTGAAGTCTCCTGTTGTTTTATTGGAACATCCTGCAAAAAACCTTGGAACTGTTCATTACCAGAGTGTATATGTGCGCTGGGCCACTGCAATATACCCAGCAGGCTGCATTAGCACTATAGTGTGCTTCCCACTGTGTGAGTATTCTTCCAAGGGGAGTTGTTAGTGGGAGAATTTAAAGCTAACTGATCTGCACTAGGAGTCGCCCTCTATATATCTTCCATTTCTACAGATTGCCATAACAATTTAACAGGAGGAGCTGCCCTGCCATCTGGTGCACAGTCAACTGGGACACTGCTGAGTTCCCAGAGCGTTCACCTTGGCATTATCTTTGCCTTCACAATTTGTGAGTATAAAATTTATATCTGATTATATCTGTCCAGTTCTATATTGGCTACACTAGGAGGCGCCCTTTCTCTTTTTGTCTCACTTATAAATATAAGTCCAATTTAACTAAATCCCAAAAGAAAGCACTAATATCCTTAGAACAAAATAGGAACTTGGTCATCCATCCAGCGGATAAGGGAGGGTCAGTTGTGGTTTTGGATAGGCACATGTACATTACTGAAGCCAATAGACAGTTAACAAATACACATGATTACCCTAAGCTTTCTGGTGATCCTACCGGTGTGTATAGGAGGGAGTTGATTAGTCTACTTGATGATGGTATTGAAGAAGGCTTTCTTGATTCTAATACAGTGGATTATTTAATTGTTCAATGTCCAAAGATTCTGTGGTTTCATTATTTGCAAAAAGTACACAAATCTTTGATTAATGTACAAGGAAGACCAATCATAAGTGACACTGACTCCCTACTTGAACATACCTCAGAATGGCTTGATGCCATTCTCCAACCATTAGTTTCTTCATTGGTTTCCCATGTACGTGACACCAAACACATTCTGAATATGATTAATGAAATTAAATTGGATAATAGCTATTTTTGGCTTACTATTGATGCAGTATCTCTGTATTTGTCAATCCCCCATGAACAAGACTTGCTGGCATTGGAATTTTTTCTATCACGGTTTTCTGATTATTCCTTTGATTTTCAAAAATATATTGTTAGGATTGCAAGGTTTTTACTCACACACAATTTTTTCAGGTTTGAGGGTGATTTCTTTCTCCAAAGGTGTGGCACTGCCATGGGTACGAAATTCGCCCCATCCTATGCAAATTTATATTTAGGATGGTGGGAGATGGTGCACATCTTTGGAGAAAGGAACCCCTATAGATCCTATGTCGCACTATTTAAGCGCTATATTGATTACCTTTTATTAATTTGGTCAGGACCTGAAAACCTTATATCTGATTTTGTGGCTTACCTTAATGATAATGATATGGGTTTGCGATTTACCTACGAGTATCACTCCAAGTCTATTAATTTTTTGGACTTAACACTGAAAGGGGAAGGGAATTGTGACATTACTTCTTTGGTCTATCGCAAACCCATTTCGGAGAATACTCTTTTGCACGCCACTAGTTGCCATCCTGAACATGTCAGGTTTGCGGTGGCTAAAGGCCAATTTACAAGATTAAAATGTAATTGCAGTAAACAGTCTGATTTTGTGGTAGCAGCAAATGATCTGGAAAAAAGGCTTTTGGATAGAAAATATCCAAAATGTGAGGTTAAAAGAGCCAGAAAGGAAGTTGTGTCTACTGATAGAACTAGCGTAATTACAGGAGATATGTCCAGAAGTACGGACTTGCAGTCTCAGAGTATACAGCTTATAGTAGCAAATATCGGCAAATATGTGCAATAGTAAAGAAACATTTTGCTCTACTTGCAGCTGATGATGGCTTACTATATACTGTTAAAAATGGTCTAAAATGCTCCTATAGAAAATGAAAGTGTTCATTGTTGTCCCCTACACAATTAAAACCCATTTCCAATTCATCTAGTTAATGGTTAAAACATTGAGGGATGTTAAGGTATGGCCACAGTAAATGCAGGCCCTGTGAGTATGTTTCTATCACTAAATGTTTCCAGTCTTATTCTACAGGTGAGGTGTTTCACATTCAATCTTGTTTAATAGGTACAGCCACCTTCGTAGTGTATTTAATAGAGTGTACAGTTTGTCAAATTCAATATGTTAGACTCACGAGCAGGGATGTAAATTCCTGTATACCTGAACATTTGTCAACTATTTCACAGGGACGATCCACCACCCCACTTGTACAACATTTTGCCAGTAGACATGATAGTAAAGTAGATTCTCTTAGATGGTGTGCCATCGAAAAAGTGAGGACTCCTAAGAGAGGAGGTGACCTTAAACAGCTTCTGGCCAAAAGGGAGATGTACTGGATTCATAAGTTATGCACATGCATTCCTAGGGGTCTGAATTCTAAATATGACCTCATAAATTATTGGGAATGATTAGTATTTCATTACAGGTGTGCATGGCTTCTTTTTCCAGTATTTTCTTTAAGTGCTAAATAGGGCCCTTGTTAAATTAAATTAAATTAAACTAAATTTAATTAATATTAAATAAGTAAACTATATTACATTGAACAAATTGTTTTTTATTTAAGTATTAATATATTTGTATATTTTCCCTACTATTATCCATTTTTGAACTTTTTTAAGAGACATATTGACTACCAATAGTTTTACTTGCAGTTAAATGTTCTTTAGGCAGCTATGGTGTTCTCGTAAATTACATATATCTTCATATTAGCTTTTATGGGTTTAACCTTAGAACGTTTGATTTTTTCCAGTTTAACTATTGTATTACTATATGGATCTGATTCCAGTGTACTAAGATATGTTTTCTTCATCAATTTTTGGTTGATGGTTTAAGGGTAATTATGCTGCTAGTGGATTTTTTACATAATATTAATAGATCGAATATTATTTCATCTTTATCCTGTTTATACTCGATATTTGATATGTGTTTGGAAATGTGATTTATCTTTGGGCAATGTTTTTGTACTGTTCCTTTTTGTACTGTTCCTTTAAACATCTTATCAATTATATTTTTGTTTTTATATTTGTATATTGTTTCATCTATGCAATTCAATTGACACATTGTCTGATAATTATAGCGTGTTGTTCAAAGGGTCTTTTGCACAGAGGGGGCGTTATTAGGGATTATGTTTTAACCAATGGGTGCTTTCTAATTTTTTTAAATAACAAGCAGTGAGAACCTGACACCAATGGCTATGATTACGGCGCCAAGCCGAAACGCGTAAGCCAGTTCGGTGTTGCGCTCTATCTATGCTGATCCTTGCTGTTTCCACTACTTTTAACAGAAAATAAAGTTTGGTTTGTTTTATCTACGGATCTTCCGAACTTTCTTTATTATTGCTTCTATACCCCAGATGGAGGATTAGTTTATTATTGTTTCATGATATACACTGGACTTGACTTGTTTATAGCCGTTGTGTTGGTGTTTGGATATTGCCCCAAAGTTTTACAAGGGTCCGGCTCTCATTTCGGACACACCTCCTCCCCTATTAGCTGCTTGTGTCAACATCACGTTTGACGTCATCACGACGATACCTTCCTCGTTGTCAGAGGAGCTGCGGATGTCCTACATGTGGTGGTAGTACCCAACGGAGTGTTTCCATGCTGAGGTAAGCAAGAGGAATTTATTTCCCACCGACTGGGTCCCACCTGAAGCGGATATGCTGAAAGCGGCTATATGGTGATATTGTGGTATTTATTACACAAGGGCTTTTGGCTACAGGGGAGTGGAGTCTACATTAACTGTATGTTTATATTGGGCATGCACCTACACCTTTAACGGCAGAACTTGTTATGTCATTTTGAACGCACAGGACCAAGTATTTTATGTATGTCCATTACTGACTTGCCATTCTCTCTCTTTGATTCTAATACTATACATACATACCTAAACTATAAAGTGTATGCACTGCAGTGTGTTCATTTTCAGTGTATAAATGTTCGGCATCATTATCCAACTTACTTTAAGTATATAGGCACGCATCATCATTATACGCGCAGCCTGTTCTGTTTTTAGTGTATGAGCTCTGAATATCATTATAAAGTGCAGCATATATGTTATCTGTGTGTAGGAACTCTGCATTATTTTGTTTGTTTTGTTTTATATATTGTCACCCACCCCAGTTTGATTAATTATGCAGAGCCACCAATAATTTGCTATGTTGTGCAGAGCCACCCCTTTGGCAGACATTAAAGGGATATGACACTCCAAAATGTTCTTTTGTGATTCAGACAGAGCATATCATATTAAAAAAGTTTTCAATTTACTTCTATTATCAAATTTGCTTCATTCCTATTGTATTCTGGGTTAAAGAAATAATTACATAGGCATCTGGAGCACTACATGGCAGGAAATAGGGCTGCCATCTAGTGTTCTTACAAATGGAAAACATTCTTGCAAACCTGCTGCCATATACTGCTCCAGAGATGGGTCCACTTCTAGGCATACACCCCTGATTTTCAACAAAAGATACCAAGAGAACAAAAAATTTGATCATCGAAATTTATAAATCTTATTAACAATTAAGATTTTGTTAAGAAGCCGTAATGGCAGGGTATATCATTTCTTGGGGGTGGGGGGCAGCAAAATATGTCTTTGACAGTGTACCAAAAATCTTAGCACTGGCCCTGATCTCAAGGTGTATAATGTCCCTTTAAATATTGACGAAATGAGTTTAAATGTTTCCCTAGGTTTAGCTTGTATTATTATCTCCTGTTCTGAAGGACAGTTGTAAAGCAGCTACTAGAATAACAATCTCGCAAAGTTTAAAGGAATACTAAACATTTTTTCTTTCATTATTCGGATAGAGCATGCAATTTTAATCAACTTTCTAATTTAGTCCTATTATCAATTGTTCTTCTTTATCTTGCTATCTCTATTTTAAAAAGCAGGAATCTAAGCTAAGGAGCCGGGCCATTTTTGGTTCAGAGCCATGGAGGTACATTTTGCCACCAATCAGCAAGCGCAGCTCAGGTGCTAAACCAAAAATGGGCCAGCTCCTAAGCTTACAGTCTTGCTTTTCAAATAAAGATAGCAAGAGAACAAAGAAAAAAATGAGGGTTTAGTATTCCTTTAATCAACCTATGACAGAAGTGCCTGAAACTTTAAATTCATCAGGAAGTAGATTAATTCAATGGCCTCTATTTATCAAGGTCTGGCGGACCTGATCCGACAGTGCGGATCAGGTCTGCCGGACCTGGCTGAATATGGAGAGCAATATGCTATCCGTATTCAGCATTGCACCAGCAGCTCACAAGAGCTGCTGGTGTAACGCCGGCCCCTGCAGACTCACGGCCAATGGGCCGCCAGCAGGGGGGTGTCAATCAACCCGATCGTACTCGATCGGGTTGAATTGCGGCGATGTCTGTCAGCCTGCTCAGAGCAGGCGGACAGGTTATGGAGCAGCGATCTTTAGACCACTGCTTCATCACTGGTGTTTCTGGCGAACCTGCAGGCTCGCCAGAAACACGGGGCATCAAGCTCCATCCTTTAGCTTGATAATTATGCCCCATAGTGTAGATCTCTCATGTTTATGAATTCTTATAAAATGATATTTAAACACAAAGAAATTATAACTAATTTATACTAGAAAGTATAAGCATAACAATCACAGTTACAGGGGGTGAAATTCTTTCTGGGCTTTGTAACCCAATCCTTGCAGCCTTCTGTTGTGTGAATGCAAATGCTGGGGTAGGGCCGGATTACTCAAATATTGTACCACAGCTCAAATGTATGCTCCTTCTAAGAATATACAATTAAAGGGACATGGAAATGAAAATTATACTTTGGTAGGCTCACAAGTGTGCACATATTTTCATCACTATGGGCTAGATTACGAGTGGGGCGCTAACTGTTGTGTGCAAGTGAAAAGGGGTTTATCACAGGTGTTTGCGCGCATCAGAAGTAGTTCTCATATTACAAGTTATTAGTAAATGCATTCGCTAGGGCATAATTGAATTTAACGCGCATCTTGATAGCGTGACTTTAGAACTCTGGTTAAATGTTATGCGCAAATTAAAAGTTGCACAAAACACATCAAAAATACATTTAAAAGTACAGTTACAGTCATATAATGCTAATTATGTTTTTAAAAATTGCATAAAAAAGTTATTACGTGTTTAAAATTATGAGGAGTTATTAAAAAAAAACTGCAATAGTTTTTACATGGAAATACATACATATTCATGTCTAAATATGTATATATATATATATATATATATATACGTTTATATAGTTGTGTACATATGTATTTATGTATTTATATGTGTATATATGTATTTACAGACATATATACACATATAAACATATAAATAGATAGGTATACACATATAGACATAATAAAGTGTGGTTTGTTTTATCTACGGATCTTCCGAACTTTCTTTATGTATGTATACTAGACAGATTATAGAAATTTGTTACTGCGCACGGTGCACTATCAATATCACGATTCCGTGCTAAGAATAAATCTGTTATTACAAGTCAATGTTAAAAAGAGTTATAAGAGAATATTAGCGCTAAACTTTTTAAGCGCGTTCTATACTTTTTATAGATATTGCGGCTACGCTAAATATCTCTCAAATTACAAGATGTGAGTTATGTGCTTGAGCGCAACATATAACAGCTCTAAAAAAGTTAGCATAACTCGAGACCTGAAGTAAAGTATTAGGGCTACAATAAAATTATATAAAAACACAAGTATAACATTATGAAAAACACAAGTATAATATAACAAAATAAAGTATTTCACTCATATTTATAAATACGTATAAGTAAAAAGTACAATTAAACCTAACACTACACTATCATTAAATTAATTAAATAAATTACCTACAATTACCTAAAATAAAATACAATAAAATAAACTATTTTATAATACAAAAAACAAACAAACACTAAATTACAAAAAATAAAAAAGAATTACAAGCAGTTTAAACTAATTACACCTAATCTAAGCCCCCTAATAAAATAAAAAAAGCCCCCCAAAATAAAAAATTCCCTAACCTATTCTAAAATACAGAAGTAATCAGCTCTTTTACCAGCCCTTAAAAGGGCTTTTTGCGGGGCCTTGCCCCAAAGTAATCAGCTCTTTTGCCTGAAAATAAAAATACAATACCTTCCCCCAACATTACAACCCACCACCCACATACCCCTACTCTAACCCACCCAAACCCCCCTTAAAAAAACCTATCACTAACCCCCTGAAGATCTCCCTACCTTGAGTCATCTTCACCCAGCCGAGCCGAATTCTTCATCCAAGCGGAGCAAGAAGATGTCCTCCATCCGGTAGAAGTCTTGATCCAAGCGGCAAAGAAGAGGTCCTCCATCCGGGCGAATTCTTGATCCAAGCGGCAAAGAAGAGGTCTTCCATCCGGGCGATGTCTTCTTCCAAGCGGCATCTTCTTTCTTCCTGATCCATCTTCATCCCGCCGACGCGGAACATCCTCCTTCCCCGATGGACTAACGACGAATGAAGGTTCCTTTAAGGGACGTCATCCAAGATGGCGTCCCTTCAATTCCGATTGGCTGATTGAATTCTATCAGCCAATCGGAATTAAGGTAGAAAAAATCTGATTGGCTGATGCAATCAGCCAATCAGATTGAAGTTCAATCCGATTGGCTGATCCAATCAGCCAATCGTATTGAACTCGCATTCTATTGGCTTTTAAGGGATGGTAAAAGAGCTGATTGCTTTTGTATTTTAGAATAGGGTAGGGAATTTTTTATTTTGGGGGGCTTTTTTTATTTTATTAGGGGGCTTAGATTAGGTGTAATTAGTTTAAACTGCTTGTAATTCTTTTATTTTTTGTAATTTAGTGTTTGTTTTTTTGTATTATAGAATAGTTTATTTTATTGTATTTTATTTTAGGTAATTGTAGGTAATTTATTTAATTAATGTAATGATAGTGTAGTGTTAGGTTTAATTGTGACTTAGGTTAGGATTTATTTTACATGTAATTTTGTATTTATTTTAACTAGGTAGCTATTAAATAGTTATTAACTATTTAATAGCTATTGTACCTAGTTAAAATAAATACAAAGTTGCCTGTAAAATAAATATAAATACTAAAATAGCTACAATGTAACTATTAGTTATATTGTAGCTATATTAGGGTTTATTTTATAGGTAAGTATTTAGTTTTAAATAGGATTAATTTAGTTAATTTTAGGAATATTATTTTGTTTAATTTAAATTATATTTATGTTAGGGGGGTGTTAGGGTTAGGGTTAGAGTTAGGTTTAGGGGTTAATAACTTTATTATAGTAGCGGCGACGGTGCGGGCGGGAGATTAGGGGTTAATAATTGTAGGTAGGTGGTGGCGATGTTAGGGAGGGCAGATTAGGGGATAATAAAATTTATTATAGTGTTTGCGAGGCGGGAGTGCGGCAGTTTAGGGGTTAATACATTTATTATAGTGGCGGCGAGGTCCGGTCGGCAGATTAGGGGTTAATAAGTGTAGTTAGGTAGCGGCGACGTTGGGGGGGCCGATTAGGGGTTAATAAATATAATATTGGGGTCAGCGATGTTAGGGGCAGCAGATTAGGGTTTCATAAGTATAACGTAGGTGGCGGCAATGTCCGGTCGGCAGATTAGGGGTTAAAAGTTTTTATTAGAGTGGCAGCGATGTGGGGGGGCCTCGGTTTAGGGGTACATAGGTAGTTTATGGGTGTTAGTGTACTTTAGAGCACAGTAGTTAAGAGCTCTATATTCACGCGTTAGCCCATAAAGCTCTTAACTACTGACTTTTTTTGTCATTAGGAGTCTTGTCGGTAGATTTCTCCCAAGACTCCAAATACCAGCGTTAGGCAGATCCCATTGGAAAGATAAGATACGCAAATGGCGTAAGGGGATCTGCGGTAGCCTGGAATCGCGGTAGGGAAGTGAGCATTAGACCCTTTCCTGCCTGACTCTAAATACCACTGGGCGGTAAAAAGCAGCGTTAGGACCCCTTAACGCTGCTTTTGACGGCTAATGCAGAACTCTAAATCTAGGCGTATATTTTTATATGAAGTATACATGTATGTGGATCTGTATGTATATATGTCTATGTGTGTGTACATATGTTTGTGCATACATACACATTCATATGTAAACACACACACATATATACATTCATAAATACAAATCCACATACACAAATATATATATATATATATATATATATACAGTATATACTGTATATATACACACCTTAGCGCCCTTCCCAATCTCACACCTTGGCCCTGATGATTGAAAGTGCTACAAGGTGGTAAATTATTCCAAGGGATCTGCCGCTAGCGAGCCTGTTAAAATATTTTAAGCTCCCGACATAGCGGCATCGGCGAGAGGCATTTACTATACATGCTATTGGTCGGTGATGCTGGCTATAGATAACACCTAGCATCGCCGCCCATATTAGCGATGTATAGTAAAGGATTCCTGGAAATAGAACTGCCGTGCCTAACCACCAATCCTAATACCCATAAACCGAAGTACTCCACAATCGCAAACTAACATAACACTAATAAATATCCAAACCTCCACATAATAAATATCTAAACCTCCACATACCCACCACATGTACTTTCCTATTAACTCCTACACCGCCACTAGCGCACCACAAGTACCTATTCGATTAACCCAATGCAAACTAACCCTACTCTACCTAACCCCCCGCTCTAAACTAAACCCCCTAAGTTACTTTTTAAAAAAAGGAAAAATCTGTTACTTTAAAAAAAATATATATATATATATATATATATATATATATATATATATATATATATATATATATATATATATATATATATATTAACCCACAACCCTAAACACAAAAAAATGTTACAATAAAAAAAATATATGTTACAAAAAATAATAAAATACATTATCCAAAATAAAAAAAACACCATTAACACTAATCAACATGCCCAATAAAATAAAAAAAACTACCCAAAACAAAAAAAAATCTTAAACCTTAACACTAAAATAAATTACAATAGCCCTAAAAAGGGCCTTTTATAGAGCATTGCCCTAAAGATATTTCAGCTTTTTACAAATAAAAAAAATTACAACCCCCCCCTCTGCAAACCCCCCAAAATAACAAAATATACCTAAAAAAAACTATACTAAAAAATTTAAATAAACAAAACTACCACAAAAAAGCCCTAACTAACCCCAAAAGTTGTACTCACCGTTCGAAAATCAGGCTCCTCTTGATCCGACATTGGGCCCTCTTCATCCCCGCTCCTGGCGCGTGGGAGCCATCTTCGCGGTGGCAGAGGCGGACTTCAGTGGCCTCTTCCACTGCCTCCGCTCCGCAATCTTCATTCATGTTGGAGCCCTCTTCATCCTTGCACCGGGGGCCCATCTTCGCAGAGGTGGACTTTGGCAGCCTCTTTCGCCGCCTCTGCTCCACATCTTTTCTTAGCTCTCTTCCACAAGCACTGCTCTTAATGTGGTCACCGCCGTACACTGAATTTCTGGAAGCGAGGAACCCCTTTATATAGGGATACTGCTTCATCCCAATTGGCTGATTTTTAATTAATGAAAATTCTTATCATCCAATAAAAAACTTTCTTGTTATTGGCTTATTAAAATCATCCAATAGTGATTGACTGATTTAAAATCAGCCAATAGGGATTATATAAAGGGGTTCCGTTCTTCCTGCAGCAACCACATGAAGAGCAGGGCTTGTGGAAGAGAGCTAAAGAAAAGAAGATGCGTAGCGGAGGTAGCGGTAAAGGCGGCCAAAGATGGGACACCGGCACCAGGAGCCAGGACAAGAGGGGCCGAAGTCAGATCAAGAGGAGCCAGATTTTTGAACGGTAAGTACAACTTTTTGGGTTAGTTAGGGCTTTTTAGCTGTGGGATTTTTTATTTTTAAGAATAGTTTTTTTTTTTAGGATAGTTTTTTCAAGGTAGATTTTGTTATTTTAGGGGGTGGGGGTCACTTGTATTGTAGAGGGGGGTTGTAATTTTTTTTATTTGTAAAAGAGATTAAATATATTTAGGGTAATGCCCTACAAAAGGACCTTTTGATGGCTATTGTAATTTATTTAGTGTTAGGGTTTAGGTTTTTTTTTATTTTGGGAGGGTTTTTTATTTTATGGGGCATGTAGATTAGTGTTCGATATAATTGTTTTTTTTTATTTTGGATACTGTATTTTTTATTTTCTTGTAACTTAGATTTTTTTTTTTCAGGTAACTTAGGGGGTTTAGTTTAGAGGATGGTTAGGTGTTTCTGTAGTTTTAGTTTGAGTTGGGAATTGGTGGTTTAGGCCTTAATCACCTAACCATTTCCATACCAAGTATGTGGGTTGATTAGGTGATTATTGATGTTTTGCATTTAGTAGGCTTTAATCTCCTAACCACCCCCATACCTGTATGCGGGTTGATTAGGCGATTAGGTTAGGGCAGCTTAGGGGTTAATAGTGCATTTATCTACATTTTAAAAAATATTATTCATACTTATGTATGATGCATAGTCTTTTAACTATTTTGTGTTTGTGTTTTTTATTGTAATCATAAATATATTTTTTAATGTATTTATATGTTACAAAAGGCATTAGTATTACAATTGTATCATAACTTTTTAATTTATATTCAATACTTAACTAATATGCATTATACATGACCATACATTTTATTTCAAACATTGTAGATATATTGTAGTCAGTCCTTGCATTGATATTTCATTATTTTTTTTAATAGCAAGCAACCATTAATTATATTTTAAGATATCTACAATACTTTGGCAAGGAGATGTGGTAAACACTGGCCTAGCCGGGCTCCTGGAATTGAGCCCCAGTCCAGTGCTTCTTAAAAGGGGTGCCGATTTAACAGGGTGCAGGGGATCAAATCGCCCTTTTAGTATGCTGTTGGCAATTTGATGAGGCACCTAGAGATACCACTTGTTTAGGGGGGCTACCTTCTGAGAGTTATGGAGGACTGGAATTTAAGTGTCCCCCATTTCTCCCAGAAGGTAGCATCCCGCAAACAAGTAGGCTGCACTTTGATTCAGACACATCAACACCAGATCTATATGTTTGAATCAGTGAAGTGCAGGTTGCGAGGAGGGTAGCGGCTATGTTTGTCTCGCCAGCTGATAGCTACATCCCCCGGAGGTAGTTAGACTAGATGTAAAAAAAAAACGTAGGTCGGCAAGCAATATTTGGAGTGTGCCTACATTGAAACTATTTTATGTCTGTGCCGTGTAGGCACACTTCAAATAGCATCCCCCCCCGGCTGCAGCAAAACGCCAAAGCAAGCAGTGACAGACCGACGAGGCCAGTAGGGCAGTTTCTCGATGGTCTGTCGACGCTTTGAATATCACACATACCATATCCCGTGTGTATATATATATATGTGTGTATATATATATTTATATATATATATACTGTATATATATATATATATACACACACACACAATATGTATATATACTTTATGTATATATATATATATATATATATATATATATATATATATATATATATATATATATATATATATATATAAATTGAGTGAAGAACAAAACAATTTCTTCTATTTTTTAACATCCCTTTGACTTAATTCACCTTTAGGTTAATGATCAAGCGAAAGCCAGCACTTGAGTTTTGTTTCACACCCCATAGAAGGGATTTAGAACAACAATGCTATCCAACCAACTAGATCTTAGGGCACCTTTTGCTTGAGCACTAACATTTTACTTTCATCTTGTAATAAGAGCACAAGAATAAGAGCGATTTTGATTTAACTTGAACTTAATATTGTTGCACTCTACTAGTAATCTAAGCCTCAGTTTTCTGTCCTTTTAAACCGAGCTCACTCCTATTTTCAGAGAAGAGAGTACAGTAAATATATCTAAATTTCCTTTATTAAAATAATGGATAAGAGCATAAATATAAGAAAAAATATTTATTTTATTTATTAGCAGCATCAATATTTAATTTAAATAGTTCTCAGTTAACATATAAATAAAGTAAATACAAATTAAATAGTATAAATAAAGTAAAAAAAATAGTATAATTTGTAAAAGGTTGTTTAGCTCTGGCTGCCTCTTCTTTTACGCTGATTATTTCTTTTCCTTTTTATGCTCTTTGCACAGGATGTAGGGTTCTTTACACACCTAATTTCTTGAAGTACTTGGAACAGCTCTTTCAATGCTTTGTGGCGGATTTTTGAATCTGTCATCTGTTAAAAAATAAATATGCTGTCAGTGGCGAGCAGACAACAAAAACTTCACAGTAAACTACAAGTTATAATAAAATAACTCCCCAAAAGATCTAAAAATAATGAAATGACCCTTAGATTCCTGTTTATTAAAGGGACAGTCAAGTCAAATTTTAAACAACTTTCCAACTTTTATGAACAAATTTGGTTTGTTCTCTTGGTATTCTTTGTTGAAAGCTAAACCTAGGTAAGCTCATAAACTGATTAACTGATAAACTAAGTCGTTGAAGGACGCCTCTTTTTTCATTGCATTTCGACCATTTTTCACAGTTAGAAAGCACTAGTTCATGTGTGTCATATAGATAACATTGTGCTCACTCATGTGGAGTTATTTATGAGTCAGCAATGATTGGCTAAAATGCTGTCTGTCAAAAAGCACTGAGATAAGGGGACAGTCTTCACAGACTTACATACAAGGTAATCACAGAGGTAAAAAGTGTATTAATATAACATTGTTGATTATGCAAAACTGAGGAATGGCTAATAAAGGGATTATCTATCTTTTTAAACAATAAAATATTTCAAGTAAACTGTCCCTTTAAAGAGACATGATGTCATTTTAAAAGTGAATATTTAAAAATGTATAACTTCTTTTTCTAATGGATGATCCTTTTCTCAATAACCTTTTTTTTTTCCTATGTGAGAATTGTTTCTATCCACCAATAAACAATAGATAATAGTTGCACTTCCTGTTAATTTACAAGTTAGGAGCAATGTGAATGCAACCTTGCGTTCGCATTGCCTGGAAGCCTTGCGTTCACAAGAGAGCACTTCCATAGGCTAGCGCAGTGCAGGGGGAAATTTGTGCAGCATTGGGCAGCAAAATAAAAATATAAATGTAAATGCTTACATACATTTAAATTTATGTGTTTATATGTGTTATACATAAATATATATGTATATAAACATATATATATATATATTTACAGTAAAAACACAATCCCCATTATCCTCAATGTAAAGGCACTTTCAGTGCCTTTTGTTTTTGAAACACCGCATATCACCTCACTTTAACCCCTTATAACTGCTTTGTGCAGTTTTTAAAAAAAATAAAAAATAAAAATGCTCATATTTTTTATTTTTTTAAAATAACTGTCCACTTTATTGGGGGTGGGGGGCAAGAGGTGCCCGGTAGCTTTACCCAGACACTTATAATGGCTGATTATTTAATTTGCAAATGTGCCCCTTTACTGGCGCACATTAAACTAGCACTCCACTTGTAATCTAAATGTAAATGTATTAACAGTGTGAATTGGTGAAACTATTGTAAAATAAGGGTTACCTGTATTTCTTAAAAAAATGCAATTAAATTCATTAAAGTGCATAATTATAATTTTGTAAAAAAAAAAAAAAAAACCTATAAACTTGGATATGATAACAAAATTGAAAGTGGTTGGAGATTTGGGTAGAACAATAAATATATAAAAGAGGGATAGCCTTGCAAATGTATGGAAACTGATACCTTTGATGTCTCCAATGATAATAAATGGGCGTCATTAGTACTGCCCACAACAGCTGCAGCCATTTTTAAAATTATTTGTGTCTTTCACTATCAGCTTACGAGTTTTAATTAAAATGACTAGGTTGGGCACAACAGATTATTATTACGATTTTCGGCATTAAAAATGAGCATGTTTAGACTTGCTTATTAGTTTTTATAAAGCTATTTAGTCAGATAGACTGAGATTATTATCTGCTCACAGAAATGTTTCTGTTTCTACAATGTTTATTGTAGAGCGCCAACAGCTAACTAAACAACTTTACAATTGTAGTAAATAAATGCCTATTTAACCACAGAAACTTATAAACTACACTGCACATTCCTTAATCTGTTTAGTCTTTAGAGTGGTAAGCTTAGGAAAGTTTCATTGTGATAGTGTCTTTATGAGTCAAGAAGGAACATAAAATACCACAAGGAAATTGTTAAGTGAATTAACCACTGTTCCATTGATAAACCCCCCAGACCACAGAACTTTAGAGAATTGGGTCCATAGAAAGACACCTGCAGATATAGATAGATGATAGATTTATGTGTATATACAAATATTAACACATAAATATTTATGTATATACATTGATATACATACTGTATATAGTTACAATTGCTGCCAATCGCTGCAACACATACCCACATCGCTGTGCTTTGGTTCCGTGCCATGTATGACAGCATTAAAACAAGGTTCCCATTGGAGCCTATGGAAGCGCGCTCTCATGAGTGCAAAGCTTCCATGCAATGCGAATGCAAGCTTGCGTTTGCATTGCGCTCAACTTGTAATTACTCAGTGGAGCACAAATTTCGCTTTCACTAAAGTGATATTTTGCGCTCCACTTGTAATCTGGCCCATAGTGGGTGTTCCCAAAGGCTTAGTCTTACATTTCTATGAATACTGGTTCCTTCACACTCTCAGGTGTCTTTGGTAAACAGACACCAGAGACCTATCTGTTATAGATTATTTTTTTGACCCGTTCAGCCTTATAAAATACATAAACAATTTCTAGTATCTTTCTAGTCAAGTCAAAATTAAACCTTAATTATTTAGATAGGGTATGCAATTTTAAACAACTTTCCAATTTACTTTTATTATCAAATTTTCTGTGTTCTCTTTAAATTCTTTTTTTGAAAGCTAAACCAAGGTAGGCTCAAACTGATTTCGAAATTGTTGAAGGCCGCCTCTTATCTCAGTACTTTTTTTTACAGTTTTTAACAGTTAGACAGAGCTAGTTCATGTTGTGCTCACTCCTGCTGAGTTATATATGAGTTAGCAATGATTGGTCAAAAGAACTGAGATAAGGCATCAGTCTGCAGAGGCTTAGATACAAGATAGTCAGCAGGGGATGTCTGTCCGCCTCCTCAGAGCAGGTGGGCAGGTTATGGAGAAGCGGTCTTTAGATTATTTAACAGGGTTTCAACACAGCATTGGTTTGCACAAACGACACAGAGAAATAAAAAAACTAGTTCAAATGGCGCCTATTATTTTATAGAAACTAAAGTACTTTATAGAAATTAAACCTTTATATCTTCAGTACATAAACAACTTATATAATTGTAAAAAAAAATTGATATATTTTTTCTAAGGCTAATCTTTGTTTTTAATACATCATTATATCTAACGTATTTAAATGGATAGTAAAGTCCAAATTAAACTTTCATTATTCAGATAGAGCATGACATTTTAAACAACTTTCTAATTTACTTTTATCATCAAATTTGCTTTGTTCTCTGGGTATTCTTAGTTAAAAGCTAAACCTAGGTAGGCTCATATGCTAATTTCTAAGCCCTTGAAGGCCGCTCCTTATCTGAATTTATTTGACACATTTTCACAGCTAGAGACTGTTAGTTCATGTGTTTCATATAAATAACATTGTGCTCATGCACATGGAGTTATTTAAGAGTCAGCACTAATTGCCTGAAATGCAAGTCTGTCAAAAGATCTGAGATAAGGAGGCAGTCAGCACAAGCTTAGATACAAGGTAGATTACAGAGGTAAAAAGTATATTTCTATAACAGTATTTGTTATGCAGAACTTGGGAATGGTAAATAATGGGATTATCTATCTTTTTTTTAACAATAACATTTTTGGTGTTTACTATCCCTTTAATAATAACCCTTTATTATTCTTTGTTAAAACTTAGTTCATTTCCATACTCTCCTGGAAAAAAAGTTTCCTAAAAAGGAACATTTGGTATCAGAATTATTTTTTCTTTCTTTCTAGGCATCATCAGAATCCCTAAGGTTTAATTATGATTTTCATATCCTTTAAACCCTGATACACAGAGTGATTTCTAGAGGGCTGTAAAGCAGATGACGCCAAGGCTCAAACATCCCAAAATAAAACACTCTGGGAATAAAAACTCATTTAGGAAACATCTTACACACCTGAATTTTCTTCAGTTCATTTAGCTCCTTCAGTTTTTGGTCACTTTGCTTTAAGAAGTTGTTGTTTGTGTAGTGAAGCACCTCCTTTATGTTGTCAATGCTGTTGTTCAATTCAGTTATTTTAAGAGATTCAAACATCTTCAGATACATTGGAACAATTTGGCTCAGTATTATCTTTTTTTCTCCTGCCTGTAGAATTAAACATAGGTTAGTAACATTACCATTACCTATTTTGCTAAATGCCAAAAACTTAAAAAACTAAATAAAACAAACAAGCTATAAGTATCTTTAAAAACCCAAAGATCCATTATTTATACTTCAATATTTCTAAATATGCCAGGTATCTCCAGGAATTTTCCTGGTGGGAAATAAATAAATACATACATAAATCCTGTCCCCATAGCCCCACCCCCTTCTTTCCAAGATATAAATGTACACATTCTATAATATTAATCAGTATTGCTTCAGACCTGAAGAAGAGAGGAACCTTGAAAGCTTGTCTTTTACTATGCAATGTTCTATAAATTAAAGTATCTACCCAAGTCAAACAGGATTGCTTTGGAGACCACCCTGGAGTAATTTGATGATCATCAAACTACTTTAGAAGTCATTTGCACATCATCAGACATCATCAGACTTGTAAAGTTATCAGCTAAGGTAAAAAAGGTTTTGGGTGATCGAATGATTAATAGATTACCTTACTGATTACTTCACAAGCATGAACAGCCAGTGAATGACTCTAGAGTCATCTCATTTAAATATTTCGGCCTGTGGGCATACTTCAGGATGGCTTCTGATGACTAGTCTGGAGTCATTGATGCAGAAATTACATGCTCTGATTTGTTAGATCATTTTATTTTTGCATTACTAACCCTAGGTAACGATTGTAAATATTTATTAACCGGCTACAGAGTCAATTAGAAGCAGCAGTTGCACGTTGTCTTCAGTAATAGGCAATTTTATGCTTGGGACCTGCCGAGCTAGTGACTCCCATGTGGGACTCTCTGCTTAACCCTTTTGCAGTGCTTTAACAAATAGCTATTGTGTGTAATACAAAAATTGTCCTTTTGCATCAGAATGTCTCTTTAGTAGTAAAAGACTGGTTAATGATTACAAAGCATCATAAACGTTTCTTAAGGATTTCTCTTTCAAACAAGATGCCTCATGTGTAGGCTTGCTACCTTTTCTGGGATAAAATACCGACTGTGTTAATTAGCGAGTATACTGCATAAATCAGGAACTAAAGCTGCTAGGACTGATTTTAAATGTTAATTTTAGATTCCAATACATTTAGAAGAAATGTGACCATAATAGCATCTTATTTCTATATTTAATCTTTATTTTCAACTTTGACCTGAAACTTAAAATCACGGGCCATGTCAGTAAAATACCGGGTGGGTGGCAATCTTACTCATGGGTTTATGGACTCATTTTTGGCAAAAAAAAGGTAATGCAGATACACAACATTCAAATTCTCATATCAGTCATGTGACTCTATTTAAAAACAGGAGATTCTTCTCTTATCAATGTGTGATCTCAAGAGTATTTATTTTGGGCTAAGACAGGAGAGTATATTCTGAGCCTTCCCATATATGGTATTTTGCACTTAACTGAGTGGGAATTAATGATTTCCACCATGACTGTGTTTTGCCCATTTACACCACAGATGTAACCAAATATACCATATGATTTTTTATAAAATAAAGAAAAACAAAATACAGTAAAATGAAAATTTCAGTAACAGTACAGGAGAGCACATTTACATCTTAAAGGGACATGAAACCCAATTTTTTTCTTTCGTGATTTAGAAAGAGCATGCCATTTTAAACAACTTTCTAATTTACTTCTAATATCTAATTTGCTTCATTCTCTTGATATCACTTGCTGAAAAGCATATCTAGATATGCTCAGAAGCTGCTGATTGGTTGCTGCACATAGAGGCCTTGTGTGATTGGCTCACACATTTGCATTGCTATTTTTTCAACAAAGGATATCTAAAGAATTGAGCAAATTAGATAATAGAAGTAAATTTGAAAGTTGTTTAAAATTGCATGCCCTATCTGAATCATGAAAGTTTAATTTTGACTAGATTGTTCCTTTAATAGTAACTTATATCCAAACATAAGCATCCACTTCAATCACTTTTTTAATGCCTGAGTGCCACCATTTTTCTAATGATATGTGATGCATGTGTAAAACAAGGGGCCCTCATCTGCTTAACATGTTGCCATTGATATTATTATGTTCAGTGTATTTTATCTTTCCAACTTGAAGAAACTTCTGCTCATGCCCACAAGCTGAAGCCCTTGTACGTAAACGATTACTATGCATAATGAACAAATGTATTTTTAGTTTCAAGGGGATTTCCTTTGACTCTATTATACACATACCTCCTTCCAACTCTCCAAATAACGCAGGAAGATAGGTCCTCCATATGTTTCTTCACGATTGATATTGTTCTATAAAGCAAAAAAATAGAACAGCATTTTAAGAAAATGTAACTGTGCATAATCATGTATTCCTCAAATCAGCATCAGTTTTTTTTCCCCCAGTCTTAATCAACATTTCAATTTAAGACATTTCAGGAGCCTAAAACATATATTGCATTAATAACAACTACTTTCCAACATGACAAACGTCTTCAAGGACAGGAGATAAGAAAAATTCTATCCCCATGATTCAAAATGAAAGCTAAAACTTTTGATGTGCTAGCCTACATTTAATGGACAACATAAATATATAATTATATTTTCTCATCTAGTTGCATGATATGACACACCTCTAAAACAAGGAAGAAATAACATAGGGGTTACATATCTTAACAACAACTTTCATTTGTCAGAACATCTATAATTGGGATATACCTGCCCAGTTTGTATGTGTTGCAAAAAGGCCAGATTAAAAGTATCTCATTGGGACAGATTCACTAACAGCAGCTCCAGCCTCTCCATGGTCATCAGTATTATTTTTTGCTAATTAAATCTCACTAAACTCTCTGTCCATTAGTGACTACGCTATATATAATATTATAGGAACTGTCAGGAGCAGAAAGGCTGCAAAATATTTGAGGTTAGTGAATATACTGCGCATTTTCGGTACAAAGACGCAGGTAGTTTTGCAGGAATAACTGAGCTCCAGTTAAGTGATTTCTTTCTAAGGCAGAGTTTCTTTTTTGCAGCCATCGAGAACTAGGGTTTAACACCTCTAAACCATAAAGACAGAAACAGCAACATATGCTCTGCAGACCTATAGATTTGTATTTCCTCCTGCAAAGAACAGTTTATATGTCTCTTATGCAGGCAAGAAAATGATACATAACTGTAGAAATAAAATGTTTATCCTTAAAATAAAAAATGCTTACCAATATAATAGTAATTTGTATTCTAAAGCTACATCTTCATTAAAATTTGAATGCTTCTATTCATTTGCCTAAAAGTTCACTGTTATCATTAAACATCAAAGTTAGTCTAAAATATTACTACACCTAAATACAAAGTCAGATTTAGTTGACGTCAGGTTAATACATATCTTGCATATACATTTCATACTTACAAAGTATTTGTTCAGGCGGTCACAGTCTTTGCTTACTTCATTGAAATCTACTGCAAATGCTGCAAAAAGTTGCAAAAAGAAATAAAAGATAGCACAATGAACATATGTGTTAGGATGTTTCATTGTTCCTGAAAGTATCCTGGTATTGTCGTAGTGATTAAATTAGTGTATTAGAATCAGGTTTGTTTACTGATCTGATCTTGTTTCTCTTGTAATAACCAATGTCTTTCATATCATATGCAGGTGGTATTTATACTAAATGTACAATTTTAGCACGTCAAAATTACTCATTTTCACAGGCTGAAAAAGGAGGAGATGGTGTTAGATAGGCGGTGTGATGATTCTTGGTTTTTCATAAGCTGGTTAGTGGGTTTTTTCTATGCTGCTTTTGTTTCCTTTAAATGACAAAGTGTTAATACATAAACTATGTGTCCATCTTTGCAAAAGGTCTGGGAAAGTAAGGAATCTCTAGAAAGTCTATTTTCTTTAATGTGGTGTGGAATGGAATTTTATGAAATGCAAATGTTTTTTAAAAAATTATGACATTTTATATTTTTGGTTGTTTGTGGTTAGAAGATAATTAGTGGTCACTTTACAGTTTTTTTAAAAAGCACATATGATTTAATAGACAATACCAAATACAAGATACTAGTAAATGTGGTCAACATTATAGGAAACATTTTGCCCCTGATTTCATATAATTACTAAATACAAGTTTATCAGGCTATTTGTGTGCAAGTACTGTATGACAAAGGAACATTTCAGCAGAAACAATCAGCTCTTATGTATGTTTATTTAAACACGCTAAGTTTGATGTCTTATGTTCTTATGGTTGCTTGATGGGTAACAACTACACATTTGGATTACCCAGACTCCATTTTCAGACATCTAGGTCCCAATCTTTTATACCCCACCAGAGGGCACAATTTTGAAAGTTTGATACTCAGGGCCAGGTCAAGACATTGACACCATTCAACTCTCTACACACTTCAGTCTAAATCTAACCAGAGTTAGCTGTCTCAAAGATTTAAATTCAGCAGATTAAAATTTCATATAAGAACATGCAGATGAGTATTATATAGAAAATAATGTCTCTGTCAATACACTATTATTTAGAATGTGCTCTCCCTGTGTGCTACCCCTGCCAAGTGCTGCCTGGGTCACACGGCACTTCCTAGACTGGCCCTAGAAAAGAGGTTATAGCAGTCAGAGCTGAATCGCTGCCAATATTTTAGTGTGATGGAACAAGGCTGCATGTTCCACCCAAAAATAATATTTAACAGACAAATTAAAAACAAAATTAATATAAACACTAAAACACAACTGCTCCCTAATATTTAGGGAGGCACATGGATCATTTACTTGCATCCACTATGATTTGGCTTTTATCACTATACCAGGGTCTCTTTGGATAATCAAACTTTTCAGATTAAAATGTAAACCCAATTTAGTTCCACCCACACACTGCTACAATATACCACATATATACAACAGATACTTCAGTAGTTGTCTTATCCAGTTGTTAAATGTTGATTTAATAGGGAGGGTCATTATACATAAACACCATTATACTCTCCCAATCGACTTCAATGGAGAGAGAAAAGTGGGAAAAAAACTAACAACCATACACGGGTGCTAACCTAAATCGCCATAAGACCCCTACTCTAATAATCCCTAAACAGCCACATAGCCCATTGCAAAGTGGCCACTAAACTATTAACCCCTAAACCGCCCCCCCACATTGCAAAGTAACCTACACTATTAACTCCTACACCACCATAGCCCCCAGATCTTAACCCCTAACCTAACAACCCCTAAGTTAACCCAAAATAGACTAACCTTACCTTTAACAAGAAAAACTAACTATTTTTTTTTTAAATACCTGAAAAATTAGAAAAAAATAACCTAACCTTTAAAAAAATAAAAAAAACTTCCTTTACTTAAAAAAAACTAACGTTACAAAAAATAAAAAAACTAGCATTACAAAAAATAACAACCAAATTACCAAAAATAACAAGAGTTATGTCTATTCTAAAAACCCCCAAAATAGAAAAACATATTCTAACACTAAACTACAAATATAGCACTTAAAATTGCCTTTTGTAGGGCATTGCCCTGAAGTGAATCAGCTCTTTTTCATAACCCCCCAAAAAACACTATAATCTTCTAACATTAACCCCCTAAACAAAAAAAAACCTATTCTAAAAAGTGCCCTGAAAAGGGCATTTGGCTGGGCATTGGCTCTTTTGCTGCCCATAAAAAAATCTAATCTAAAAAAAAACATCCAAAAAACCTAACACTAAACCCTGGAAGTGGTACTCATCAAAGATGAATCCAGGCGACGGCTCTTCATCTTCATCCCAGAGGTGGTCCATCTTCATCCTGGCAGTGTTCCATCTTCCTATCTTCATCGCGGCGGCAGTCTTCATCCATCTTCAGATCTTCAACACAGAGGTCCTCTTTTTGCGGTCACCAGATGCACACTGTTTTTTGAATGCGATGTACTTAAAATTGAATTCACCCCTTTTATATAGGGGTACCCTTGCATTCCTATTGACTGATTTTCATGTTAAAATTCAAATCACCCAATAGAATGAGAGGTTTCGTAAAAAGTTTGAATGGTAAATGCAATTACGACCGCACAATTGCATTTACATTCACTTTATATTATAAGTGAACATTACAGGTCAAAGCTACCCATAGAAAACCACCACCAAAACCAACCAAATTACAGCGAGTTCTCTGTAATATGAATTTGATTGTAAAGAATACAAGGATCTCGTGATCACGTTTACGCCTCTTATGCTAATGATATCGCTTCACTTGTAAACTAGGCCTTAGTTATATATTATAAAATGTTTATGAAGTTTTATACCCCAATAAGAAACACAAAAGACATAATTCATGAATGTATCAAACCAAAACTTGACCATTTTGTGGACATACATTTTGAGATTCATGAAAGTTTGATGACTATACTAAATGAGTTTTCCTTTAATACTTCACTCTGTCTATATTACCATATGAATTTATAATAGAGATTTGATCAAACTCCTTAAGCACCCATAATGGCATACAAATCAGCATTTTTTATGTTTCCTAAGGTCATACAATCCACAGAAAGATACAAGCAAGAAAAGTACACGTCATTCTTAAAGGGACAGTATACACCAATTTTCATTTAACTGCATGTATTAGACACTACTATAAAGAATAATTTGCACAGATACTGTTAAAAAAAAAGTCCAGTATAAAACCTTTTAAAAACTTAGAAGCTCTGAATTTAGCACTGTTGATTTGGTTCAGCTGGGACACCCACTGAAAGGGGCTGAGAGCAGACCCTTCTCCCTCCCCCTTCCCCTACACTAAACTTTGGAGTTTGGTTATTTAAAAATAAGCAAAACTAATTTTTTACAAAAGCACTCCCAGATAGGCTATATAAATGGAACATCTACAAAACATGTATGCAAATACAAATCTAGTGTCCAATGTCCCTTTAAGCTAGAGACAAACAGAGCACCATTGTGAAAACACAACTTGCTTTTACTCTTTATACAAGCTACCGTAGTCTAAAAAGACACTTTTCTTAAACTGTTCAGCTTTCGTCACAAGAATAAACTTGTAGCGGGTTTCATTTGATTTTGAGTTTGAGTTTGACAAATTGGGGTTTTCCAATTGCTGCTAGAACTGGATATTCATACTCCAGACTTCTTAAGTCTGGCCCTGCTGCATTCTACACTATTGTTTGATAACTTTAGAAGCACATTTATATATGTCCCTAATTGGCCTCAGTAGAGGAGACGAAATAGGAAGCTTTAAAAATGGTACTGCAAAGCAATGCAGTTGAGGCAAATTGTGGGGGCGTTTGGACATTGAAAAAACAAATTATTCAAAAAAGATCATTTAATTTAATATAATTAAAGACTATTTAAAAGATGTTTAATGTAACATTACATGAATTCCATTAATACCTTTCAATGGCTAATACTCTACAATGAACCCTATATGTCCTAGGAAAGTACTGAATTACACCATTCAGTCCTGGACAGTTTCTAACACTGTGGCACTATCAGCTTTATTATTTTGTATGTCCAAGAACTGATATTACAATCTCTTATTATTATTTGACACCTCTTGCCTAATTTTCAGACAAGTAACTATTTTTCTAGAATGTGGTATGCACAAAAGTGTGAAACGTGCAGCCTAAGGCTATATTAAGCATAAAGAGTATTGTATTATCACTTCTTTTTTTTGTAACAGTTAAAGGGACAGTGTATCCTACATTTTAACCCCTTTATTTGTTCCCAATGATATCCATTTTACTTGCTGGAGTGTATTAAATTATTAACAAATAGCCCGTTTACCTTTATATCAACATTTGAAATAGCTGTTTTTACCTGTGCTATCCCTACCTATGCTGCAAGTTTCCATACTTAAAGGGACATTCCAGCCAAAATTGGAATCCATGTAGATGCATTTCAGTTTTGAATAGAAGCATTTTTTAATAAACATGTATTAGCAAAAATCTGTTTAATAAAAGTTATACTATTTTAAAAGAGTGTTCAAGTATGTACAGTGCATTAGCATTTTAAATACAGCACTTGATCAGAGGTCGTAAGGTGCTTGTAACATCTGGTTAAGACTCAATTTGTTAATTGCTGGTGTGATACAAGCCCCACTTGTGTTCTGAGCAGCTGCATTATTTTAAATGCTGTTGCACTGAGAATATCTAGCAATGCTTCACATGCACGTGCAGAGAAAAATGCTAACACTAAAACAGCTATAACTTTTAATAGAAGCATTTTTGCCAATACATGTATATTGCAAATATGTTTCTATTCAAAGATGTGGTTCATCTATGCGCATTTAAATTTTGACTGGAATGGCCCTTTACTGTAAGTATAGCCTAAGGAAAAGCTTTGCAAATACAGGTGGCCCTCGGTTTACAAAGGTTCAATTTGCACCGTTTCAGAATAACAACTTTTTTTCCAGTCATGTGACTGCTATTGAAAAGCATTGAGAAGCAGTGCATTGCTTAAAATAGCCAGTAGGTGGAGCTGTCCGCTTGTGCTGCAGCAAAGATATGCAAGCCAAGCAAGCTGAAATTAATCAGTTTAACAAGACCTGAGCTATCGAGCAGCTTGCAAAGGAAGCTTCCTGTCTATAAATCAGTCCAGATTGGAATGCATAGAAAGAACTGTTTGCAGAAAAATGCAAGTAAAGTCTGTGTTGTGTGATTATTTTATTAGGTTTATAATGCTGTTTAGCATAAAAAGTCTTCATTTCAAAGCTTTAAAAATAATGTATTAGCTGTTACTTATGCCAATTTTGATAGGGGCCTGGAACCTAATTCCCTCACTTCCCATTGACTTACATTATAAACTGGGTTTCAATTTACAACGGTTTCGATTTACAACCATTCCTTCTGGAACCTAACCTCGGCTTAAACTGAGGGCTACCTGTATAGCCAACAGAATACATTACACTCTCAGTTCTCTCTAGTATTGGGCTTTGGTATACAGACCAAGATAATATAAAGAAGCATGCATGCATGCAGAAAGTGATAATAAAATAAGGAGATCTTATTTCCCTGTGTCTTCAAAAAACAAAAACATCTATTTCATATACAAAATAAGCCAAAAGAGGTTATTTCTCACACATTTTATACTCTGCAGCTGGTATAACAAGTAATTGGAAACACGTTAAGGGAAAAACTATTTTACAGTGCAGTATCCCTTTAATTCTTGAATTTTGAAGATTATTTTAAATATTTTATCAAAATAAATGTTTTTTGTTTAAATGTTTTTGGATATATTATTTCCATTATTATTGTTTTTTTTAATTTTTTTTATTGTTTTTTTAAAATATTTATATTATATATTAATACAAATAAGATACATTTTATGTAGTGCTTGTTTATTGTGCTTAATTAATTCATATTATTGTTATTTTATTTTTTTGTTGATTCATAACAAACTCAATTGAACTATATAGAGTGAAAATACGCTAGAAAGCTGAGACAGGTCTAATATTTATCCGCAAGAAAATCCAATATTCTTTTGCTGAAATCAAAGCTTTTCCATACTTACCTACACTTTTATATATCCGAGTGAAAAAATAAAATAAAGAAACCTCTAGAATACTAATGTCTTGATTCTAAAAAAGGAGTGAAATACCACATCAACTGTGCCAGGGGTAGAACTAATTTCTCTCAAAAAGCACTTAACCTTAGCACTGATGACAATTTTTTGGAAGCAAATACAAATCAAACAGGGCTGATTCCGATGAACTTAAAATTTAATTCACTTCTAGTTTTACATATGTTTTTTTCTAAACAAGCCCTATAGGGATAAATGCCTTTAGACATGTACAAGGAACATTCCATGTTTTAGCTAGAAAAAATAAAAAAATAGAAATAGAAAAATAAACTATGCATTTAATATGATTTTAAAGTGATGGTAAATTTCAGACTTTAAGAACGCTGCAAGGGAAAATATATTAATGTGTTATTTAAAAAAAAAAAAAACCCTGTATATATATTTTATAATAAAATATTTATAACCCTACTTGGTATCTTCTGTTCCTCCAACCCCCTTCATTTCCTTTTTTGGCTGGGCTGTGAGATAGAGAGCAGTCCCACCTACTCTCTACATAGTGTTCGGCTTTCAAAGGGCTGGACTTTAAGTGTCATATGACACACACAATGATTGGATGTTCATTGGAATTGTCATAAAAAAAGAGCTCATCTCAGTGGGCCCGGCATAACATTGTGATAGAAGCATTACTACAGGCATGGATTTAACCCTTTTCACGGACAGATAAAAAAAATGTACACATATACTTTTTTAATGGCAAGGATTACATGTATGGAATTTGACTTTCAGACTCTTGAGAATGATCTTGTAGCACTGCTGCATCCTTTTAGATAATCTTGGCTGACTTCAAAAGAAAGAAAAGAGAGAGACTAAATAGCACTACTATCCGGTGTACTTGAGATGCTCTATAATAATTGAGGCAGGTAATTCACCTTGCTATAATATTAGAGTTAGGTGCTGTGTACTTTTGGACTACAAAAGAGGGGTTGATTCAATACAAAGATTGAAGCGTGTACACTTATTAGCACTCACATCTCATGGTGATGTGGCTTTAAATTTAGAACCTTTAGTGCCAAAAAGGGGGGACGGTCTGTGCCGTAAAAATAAAATATAACCTTTATTAGATTTGTTAAAAAAGATTCCACAAAACAAACATAAACATATATATATTAAAAACACTTAATGTTGAAAAGGATAATATCACGAGGATTGAAATGCTAAACGTAGCTATCTGTAAGGAAAGTTATCTTCAGGCTTATGGTTAGGGGTATTCCTGGTTCCCTGGATGTCTCCTGGTTATAGCTGCTGCTATATGTGATATATAATGCTTGTGAAAATAGTGGTACTATTATCTTGTTCAAATATTATAGTTATTCGTAGTCTCAAAAATCTTTTGAAAATAGACTTATTTTACAGTGTAGTACCTATAAATGTAATTGTAAATGCTTCTCGGGCATGTGCTTAGGGTTCTTTGATATTAATGCTGCTAACGCAGTGATACTTATTAATGTATAGCACTAGTTATTGTGATACTGTTGCATTATCACTTTCTGGACATATAGTTGCTATCGTATGCTTGTTATATACCTCCCCTTTCAAAGGGTTAATTTGGCTAAGTTCTTAATGTAAATATAATAACCTATTGAATTTTCATAATTAAAAGGTATGCCCTAATAATATTGGGTATGTATTTTTCGTTATTTAGCATAAATATTCTGCTGTTGTAGGGCTGTATGCAATTTTCAACGTTAATACGAATGTTGCTATTAGGACATAGCGTTATACAAGTCCACACAGTGTGAATTGTATCTAGATTACTAGTCTATGTTTTCATGGAGGTATTTGTTGTTTATCCCTCAGTCATTTATACTGTGCGTTGTGCAGATTAACACAATATCAATTTATATTCGGATTATTCCGATTGTTAGGTTGTGTTTTTCTGAGGGTATTTGGCGCATATACCCTGGTGCTTGGTGCCAACAATATCAAGTATTTCAATGCTATGGATATCTTGCACTGATATCAACAAATGTACTGCTGTTAGCTAGAGCTTTAGTACGATTGGTCTTTTAATTTAATAATTTCATTCATCATTCATACTCAAATGCCCAAGAGCTGCACTATGTCAGCAACTATTAGTTAAATCTCATTTGCATAACTTGCTATAATCGTAAGATATACTATCGTTAGCTTTATATTTATAGTTAGCTTAATATTTTCATTTGTGTGGCGGTCCACCTTGCATTCATACACTTGGCTTACTAGCCGTTCTATACTGCTTAGATGTGGACTAGTCACTATAATAGTTTTCTAGTGAGCTAAGCTATAGTAATTTCCTCAAAAACGTAATACACCTAACTTCAACCTTTTAACTTATAACTAGGCAGTGCGCCTTCCGTAATTGTACCGTTAAGGTTTCAGTGGTGTAACTAAATACTATATCCTTATTCCAACATTAGCTGATAAAAAAGTTTGGCTTAAAGCCTAACAACATATTCAAAGCCCTAACATGTTTCGCCACCAACGTGGCTTTCTCAAAGGGTCCCTGAAACCTTAACGGTACAATTACGGAAGGCGCACTGCCTAGTTATAAGTTAAAAGGTTGAAGTTAGGTGTATTACGTTTTTGAGGAAATTACTATAGCTTAGCTCACTAGAAAACTATTATAGTGACTAGTCCACATCTAAGCAGTATAGAACGGCTAGTAAGCCAAGTGTATGAATGCAAGGTGGACCGCCACACAAATGAAAATATTAAGCTAACTATAAATATAAAGCTAACGATAGTATATCTTACGATTATAGCAAGTTATGCAAATGAGATTTAACTAATAGTTGCTGACATAGTGCAGCTCTTGGGCATTTGAGTATGAATGATGAATGAAATTATTAAATTAAAAGACCAATCGTACTAAAGCTCTAGCTAACAGCAGTACATTTGTTGATATCAGTGCAAGATATCCATAGCATTGAAATACTTGATATTGTTGGCACCAAGCACCAGGGTATATGCGCCAAATACCCTCAGAAAAACACAACCTAACAATCGGAATAATCCGAATATAAATTGATATTGTGTTAATCTGCACAACGCACAGTATAAATGACTGAGGGATAAACAACAAATACCTCCATGAAAACATAGACTAGTAATCTAGATACAATTCACACTGTGTGGACTTGTATAACGCTATGTCCTAATAGCAACATTCGTATTAACGTTGAAAATTGCATACAGCCCTACAACAGCAGAATATTTATGCTAAATAACGAAAAATACATACCCAATATTATTAGGGCATACCTTTTAATTATGAAAATTCAATAGGTTATTATATTTACATTAAGAACTTAGCCAAATTAACCCTTTGAAAGGGGAGGTATATAACAAGCATACGATAGCAACTATATGTCCAGAAAGTGATAATGCAACAGTATCACAATAACTAGTGCTATACATTAATAAGTATCACTGCGTTAGCAGCATTAATATCAAAGAACCCTAAGCACATGCCCGAGAAGCATTTACAATTACATTTATAGGTACTACACTGTAAAATAAGTCTATTTTCAAAAGATTTTTGAGACTACGAATAACTATAATATTTGAACAAGATAATAGTACCACTATTTTCACAAGCATTATATATCACATATAGCAGCAGCTATAACCAGGAGACATCCAGGGAACCAGGAATACCCCTAACCATAAGCCTGAAGATAACTTTCCTTACAGATAGCTACGTTTAGCATTTCAATCCTCGTGATATTATCCTTTTCAACATTAAGTGTTTTTAATATATATATGTTTATGTTTGTTTTGTGGAATCTTTTTTAACAAATCTAATAAAGGTTATATTTTATTTTTACGGCACAGACCGTCCCCCCTTTTTGGCACTAAAGGTTCTAAATTTAAAGCCACATCACCATGAGATGTGAGTGCTAATAAGTGTACACGCTTCAATCTTTGTATTGAATCAACCCCTCTTTTGTAATCTTGGCTGACTGTATAGCTTTAAAGAACCAGGCCCCAATACATCTACTGACTAAAGCCCTAGTTTATAAGATTGTGTATTGGTTACATATCTGAGAGAATAATGCAGCTGTCTGACCTTGTTTCACTTAAAATAGTAATTTTAGTAGAAAGCTATACAAATTGTATAAAGGAGAATCAAATATATCACTTACCAAATACCTGTCACGAAAAGCGGCAAGCAAAAAACATATATTTCAATTCAATAATGGAATCCAGCCTTAAATAGGAACGTAGAAAATACTGTATTTATACCACAACATGGTTATAAAGGATTTTCTACGTTCAAATCTATCATTATTGAATTGAAGTTTACATTGGAGTTGGCAAGCCCAGGATTCCAGGCCTCAAGTCTGTTCCCTGTGAGAACATTCATTGACAAGAAAAAACATGTTAACATTGCACCAGATTTTTGGATAGTGAATAATGGTTTATTTTTGATTAATACAAAAATTTATTTGGGTGCTAGTTATGATGAGAAATACAAGCTAAATATTCTATGTTATTCTGGTTTCATAAAGTTATCCCTGCATATGCAAGTGTTCAAAAACCTCTGTATCTAACAAAGACAAAATATCCAATACCCAAGGAGCACAGTACAGATTTGAATATTTGCAAACGTTTCATCATAATTTTAATAAAATTTATATTTTTGAATTTGTATAACAATATTCACATTTTAAATCTATAGTAACAGTGACACTATAAAATACTAAATATTGGCCATTTTTAGGTGAACTCATGGGTTTATGGGACTAAAGAACTGAAAGACCTCAGAAAAACCACATAAAAGTTTATATTTATTGAAAGTTCAGGTCCCATACTTTTCAAAAACCTGCTAGAAATTCATAAAGCACAATAAAACCTGGTAAAAATAGTGTTAAGCTTAGATTTTCAGCTTTCAGGATTTACCATAAATAAGTAATTCAAAGGTTCTAACAAAATACTTCAATCTCAGTATGTGTGGTCTGCAAAGTGCATCAAGTAGGGAGCTATTATCCTCAACTGTTATAGAACTCTCACCAATATCATATAGAGTCATGAATTCCTATTTTGCTACTTACTATCCATGTAACCCATATTATTATTATTAGCAGAGCCTGCTAAGGGTTTATTACCATCAACATTTAACAATAAGGGGATGATTTATCAAGCTCCGGAAATAGAATTTATGAAGCAGCGGTCTAAAGTCCGCTGCTCCATAACTTGTCTGGCTGCTCTGAGGCTGCGGACAGAAATCTACCGGATCGAATACGATCGGGTTGATTGACATCCCCTGTTAGCGGCTGATTGGCCGCGAATCTGCAGGGGGCGGCATTGCACCAGCAGTTATCAAGAACTGCTGTTGCAATGATAAATGCCGACAGCGTATGCTGTTGGCATTTATCGATATGCAGCGGACATGATACGCTACATTGTATCATGTCCGCTCGCACTATGATAAATATACCCCTGAGTCCTTTTCATGTTAGTTAATTCACACCTATAACAGCCTAATTGATGATGTTTTTCTATTTTCTTTCTCATTTGATTGATCTATGACATTCACAGACATTTTAGTCTAATAAACCATTTTTATTTTTAACCACAATTTTCTTTGTTTTACTTAGTGGGCTTTCAATTATAAATAGAAGTAATGTTTTAATGTTTTTATTCACATTTTTTCTTAGAGTATCAATTTGATATATTTTATCATTCATCATATCATTTTAATTGATTTGCCAACGTCGGACTAGATTACAAGTAGAGTGCAAAAACATTGGCGCCAGTGTTCCCTCTAAGACCAGTTTTGTGTGCAGCCCAGCAGTGAAACAGTTAATAAGAGAACCATACCTTCCAGTCTGCATTGTGCAATGTTTGCGGTGTGGTTACTTGATTAACTGTTTCACTGCTTGGCCGCACAAAAAACTGGTCTTAGAGGGAACAGTGATTGGCGCTATTGAGTGCTAACCTCGGTCAAGTTAAATCAATTGCTCTCATATTACAAGTTGAAAGTAAAATGTCAGCATGCAAGTGAAAGCCTCAGGCTTGCTAACATCTGGAGGTCGGACAGGGTTGCTGCGCTATCACCCTTGCCCTATAGACTGACTTCTATGGGGCACGCTACAAAAGCCTCTTTTGGTTTTCACTTGCTCACTAACCCAAATGTACACTAGGACAACTGCGCTATAAATATTACTCCACTTGTGGGATATAAGCTGCTATACTTAAATACAACTGATGCTCCCTTAGTAGTGTCAATGTATTACTCTATATTTAGAGAGAGATTGGTATTAAAATGGTATAGGCATATGTGATATTGGTATAATAATAATGGTATAATGATATAGGCATAAGGTTTATTGGTATAATAATAATAATAATGGTATAATGATATAGGCATATGGGTTGTTGGTATAATAATAATAATGGTGTAATGATATAGGCATATTGGTTATTGGTATAATAATAATGGTATAATGATATAGACATATGGGTTATTGGTATAATAATAATGGTATAATGATATAGGCATATGGGTTATTGGTATAATAATAATGGTATAATGATATAGGCATATGGGTTATTGGTATAATAATAATGGTATAATGATATAGGCATATGGGTTATTGGTATAATAATAATGGCATAATGATATAGGTATATGGGTTATTGGTATAATAATAATGGTATAATGATATAGGCATATGGGTTATTGGTATAATAATAATGGTATAATGATATAGGCATATGGGTTACTGGTATAATAATAATGGTATAATGATATAGGCATATGGGTTATTGGTATAATAATAATAATGGTATAATGATATAGGCATATGGGTTATTGGTATAATAATAATGGTATAATGATATAGGCATATGGGTTATTGGTATAATAATAATGGTATAATGATATAGACATATGGGTTATTGGTATAATAATAATGGTATAATGATATAGGCATATGGGTTATTGGTATAATAATAATGGTATAATGATATAGGCATATGGGTTATTGGTATAATAATAATAATGGTATAATGATATAGACATATGGGTTATTGGTATAATAATAATGGTATAATGATATAGGCATGTGGGTTATTGGTATAATAATAATGGTATAATGATATAGGCATATGGGTTATTGGTATAATAATAATAATGGTATAATGATATAGGCATATGGGTTATTGGTATAATAATAATGGTATAATGATATAGGCATATGGGTTGTTGGTATAATAATAATAATGGTATAGTGATATAGGCATATGGGTTATTGGTATAATAATAATGGCATAATGATATAGGCATATGGGTTATTCCTGGCATATATGATTTGTCTGTCCCCAATTTCAACCCATTTGGAAAAATATTTTTTGGGTCAATATTCTAGATACTTTTAAACTATCTATTTTCTGAAAGAAGCTTTGCTTCCTCCCATGTTATATTCTCTCAGCAATGATTACATTATATTAGCAAATTATCTGTCTTAAGAGTACTGTGGTTATTACAGAGTCCCAGATGTATCAAGAAATGGCTTGAACCTAGTACATTGAAAAAGTTGATTTTGCACAATGCATAAGTAAACTCTTCTTTCTGAATAGTCAGATAAGTAAAATCTGATGAATAAAATAATTTAATTTTACATCTCATTTGTTTAAATAAAAAGCAAATGTTTGACAAATTTCCTCTTTCAAACTTATTGTTGAATGGTTGCTGAACATTTATTTTTTTGCAAACTAACGGCTAGATTACGAGTTGTGTGTTAGGCTGAAAAAGCAGCGTTAACAGGTCCTAACACTGCTTTTTCCCTACCGCTGCTATTATGAGTCTTGCAGGTTTAGGGGCACCGCACACTTCTTTGACCTTACCACAAAACGACTTACGTAAACTTCTTAAAGTCTTTTTTCTATGGAACTTCCATAGCACTGATATTACGAGTCTGTCCTGGGAGACCAAAAAGTGAGCGGTACACCCTCTACCTCCAAGATCTGTAACGCATTTAAAAAACCTAACACTAACCCCCTGAAGATCGACTTACTGTTCTGAAGATCGGACATCCATCCTCAAGGAAGCGGCAGAAGTCTTCATCCAACCGAGCCGAAGTCCTCAACGAAGCTCGGAGAAGTCTTCCTCCGAGCCATGCGAGGTGGTCCTCCAGACGGGCAGAAGTCTTTATCCAGACGGCATCTTCTATCTTCATCCATTCGACGCGGAGCGGCTCCATCTTAAAGACATCCGACGTGGAGCATCCTCTTCATCCGGAGTCTTCTTACTGAATGATGGTTCCTTTAAGTGACGTCATCCAAGATGGTGTCCCTTAGATTCCGATTGGCTGATATAATTATATCAGCCAATCAGAATTAAGGTAGAAAAAATCCTATTGGCTAATGCAATCAGCCAATAGGATTGAAGTTCAATCCTATTGGTTGTTCCAATCAGCCAATAGAATGCGAGATCAATCCTATTGGCTGAATTCTATCAGCCATTCGGAATCTAAGGGACGCCATCTTGGATGACGTAATTTAAAGGAACTGTCAGTCAGTAAGAAGACTCCGGATGAAGAGGATGCTCCGCGTCGGATGTCTTGAAGATGCCGTCTGGATGAAGACTTCTGCCCGTCTGGAGGACCACTTCGCCAGGCTTGGATGAAGACTTCTCCCGGCTTCGTTGAGGACTTTGGCCCGGTTGGATGAAGACTTCTGCCGCTTCCTTGAGGATGGATGTCCGGTCTTCAGAACAGTAAGTCGATCTTCAGGGGGATAGTGTTAGGTTTTTTTAAGGGTGTATTGGGTGGGTTTTATTTTTTAGATTAGGGTTTGGGCCGCAAAAAAGAGCTAACTGCCCTTTTAAGGGCAATGCCCATCCAAATGCCCTTTTCAGGGCAATAGGGAGCTTAGGTTTTTTTTTAGATAGTATTTTATTTGGGGGGTTGGTTGTGTGGGTGGTGGGTTTTACTGTTGGGGGGGTTGTTTGTATTTTTTTACAGGTAAAAGAGCTGATTACTTTGGGGCAATGCCCCGCAAAAGGCCATTTTAAGGGCTATTGATAGTTTAGTTTAGGCTAGGGTTTTTTTTTTATTTTGGGGGGGGCTTTTTTATTTTGATAGGGCTATTAGATTAGGTGTAATTAGTTTAAATATCTTGAAATTTGTTTATTATTTTCTGTAATTTAATGTTTGTTTTTTTACTTTAGCTAATTTAATTTAATTTAATTTATTTAATTGTTTTTAATTTAGTTAATTTATTTAATTGTAGGGTGTCATGCATATTCCTTTCTATATAGAACTGCCCCTTTAACTGCTTGCAATTACCATAAATACCAGCAATCCACACTCACTCATTGCTTGGTATTGTTCTCTACTTGGACCAGTCCTGAGCTGCACACCTTTCCTGCAATTCCTGCAGCAACCGCTCATTGAGCTCTGTTCCTGTTTTCGCTCCAAACCAGAGCTGGGACCTGCTCCGCTACCGGAACTGCGGCCTCTGTGACGTCACACGCCACTCTCCTGCCGAGACTGGCTGCCTCCTAACCGCTTACCGCTACTCATCCTACTTGCGGTTCCTCTCATACCCAGACTGCAACTTAGGTATTCAAGGTACCGATACTAGGGGGTTATTTTCTTGCTTATATTTTCACCCTGTGTTATGCCTTACACACTTGCGCTTATTCGTAAGTACACCCATTTTACTTGAGCTCATGTTATATAAGTATCCTCCATTTTTTCTGTTTTGTGCACAAACATAAATTCAGTTCGTGTTAGTTAACCTACTTCTCCAAAAAGAGGCTTAAGCATCTAGTTACACTGCTGATTAGACTATTCCTGCATTTGTCAGCAATAGTGTTGTGCTGATGCTTATCTAATTTTTTATTTTGTTTTTTCTTCTTCACATATTAACTGCTTCTTGTGTGTGTGCTAGGTTGCCACATATTACTCATGTGTAATATCTGTGTGACACCCTGCTACACACTTAGCTACACACTATATTTATATATATACCTATTTATCAGTAGCTGTGGTCCACTCTAACACATGTTTCTTTTCCCTGACATTACAGAAATACTAAGCCCACTAAAAATGGACCCAACTGATATGAATACACACATACAAACACTAAGCAACAAAGTAGACTTATTGACTGAGGGTCTTACTGCTTTAAAACTTGAAAATGATAATTTAAAAACTTATATCAAGGAGGTTGTTGATAGAAAACCCCCTCCCTTAGAACCCCATATTAGTTCCCCTGAACCTTTCTCAGGAGATAGAAAGATTTTTAGGGAATTTAAAAATTCATGCTATTTACTTTTTACTCTTAAACCCTATACATATCCTACCGATAGGGTAAAAGTTATGACTACCATCTCCTACCTAAGGGCAGAGCCAAGGGCATGGGCAAATAGTTTTCTGGAGCACAATGATGACATTCTTAATTCCTTAGACTCTTTTTTCTCTGCCTTATCACAAATTTATGAGGATCCCTTTAAGCAGCAAACAGCTGAAAATGCCATGAGGTCCCTAAGGCAGAGGAAGAGAGACGTAGAGGAATATATAGCGGAATTCAAGAGGTGGGCTCCCGACACCCAATGGAACAACTTGTCTCTCCGAAATCAATTTCGGTTAGGGTTGTCAGATGCGGTTAAGGACGAGTTATCTCGCACCCAAATACCTCCCACTCTGGAACAACTTATAGACCTATGTATATGCATTGACAGAAGGCTTAGGGAAAGACATCACGAACGGTCTAGCCATGACTCATTCTCTAGACCCAGGCTCACAAACAATCCACCCAGTACACACTCAAAACCCCCTCCAGAGCCTATGGATATCGCCTTCTTAAGAGGACCCCTAAGTTCCCAGGAAAAGACAAGATGTCGCACTCATAACCTGTGCATGTACTGTGCCTCTGAAGAGCATGGGATAAGAGAGTGCCCCAACCTCACTCGCCAAAGAAAGGGTAAGCTGTTGACTCCCTATCATTCAATTAAGACTGTCCACAAATGTAACCAGTATTGTAAAACCACTCTTGTTTTACAGTGGGATCAAACTCGGGTGACCATCCCAGGGATTATTGACTCCGGAGCCTCCCTCTCTTACATTGATAAAAGTTTTTGTGAAACTAATAAAATACCCTTGCACAAGAAACTGTCTCCTGTTCATTTGAGAGGAATAGATGGTGAGGTCTTGTCCACAGGACCTGTTCTGTTTGAGACAATTCCTATTTTAATGTCAACAGAGTGTCACCATAGGGAGTATATCAAATTCGATGTCATTACCTCACCTGACTTTCCTCTAATTCTAGGGCTACAATGGCTTAGGCAACATGATCCTACCATCACTTGGTCATCCCTCTCTTTACAGTTTACTTCAGATTACTGCAAGACCACCTGTTACCCTCAATTGCTACTTCAACCATCACCCGAAGGTGTACAAACAAATGTGCCCCCTGATTATGAAGATTTTTCTGATGTGTTCAGCAAGAAACAATCAGAAAATCTTCCACCACACAGGCTGTATGACTGCCCAATCGATCTCCTCCCAGGGGCAGCTATTCCTTGTGGGCACATCTTCCCTCTGTCTAAACCAGAACTGTTACATCTTAGATCCTACATTGAAGAAAACCTTAAAAAAGGTTTTATAAGACCATCAACCTCTCCTGCAGCAGCAGGGATTTTTTTTTGTTAAAAACAAAGATGCCTCCCTAAGACCTATTGTGGATTATAGGCAGTTGAACAAAGTTACTATAAAAAACCGTTACCCCTTACCACTTATCAGTGAATTAATTGAGCGTCTAGAAGGCTCCAAAATCTTCACCAAGTTAGACCTTAGGGGAGCCTACAACTTGATCAGGATGAGGGCAGGAGACGAATGGCTGACTGCATTTCGTACCCGTTACGGGTTATACGAGTATGTAGTCATGCCATTCGGTCTCTGTAACGCTCCTGCCACCTTCCAACATCTGATAAATGACATTTTCAAGGATGTCCTGGATACCTACGTAGTCATTTACCTTGACGACATTCTCATATACTCCAAATCTCTAGCAGACCACAAAATCCATGTCCGCCAGGTATTGACTAGACTCAGAAGTAACTCTTTATATGTAAAAGCAGAAAAATGCATCTTTCATGCCAGCAGTATAACATTCCTTGGATACATAATATCTGATAAGGGTATACGTATGGATGACACTAAAATAAAATCTGTAGTAGATTGGCCTGTCCCTACTTCCAGAAAACAAGTTCAAAGTTTTCTGGGATTCGCCAATTTCTACAGAAAATGTATTAAAAATTACTCCTCTCTTGCTAAACCTCTTATTGATCTCACAAAGCAAAATATAAAATTTTTCTGGTCAACTGTCGCTCAAGATACTTTTGATTTACTGAAATCACAATTTACCTCTGCTCCCATTTTGCGCTACCCGAACCCAGAACTCCCTTATACACTTGAAGTAGACGCTTCTGATTTTGCACTTGGAGCCATCCTCTCACAACGACAATCACTACAACAACCATTACATCCTGTAGCCTATTATTCTCGTACTCTAACAACAGCAGAAAGAAATTATCCAATTGGCGAAAAGGAACTCCTGGCTATCAAGGCTGCATTCGAGCAATGGAGGCACCTACTGGAAGGTGTTACAATGCCAACCATAGTTTATACTGACCATCGAAACTTACAATTCCTAAAGTCCACAAGAACGCTTTCTGCTCGCCAAGTTCGCTGGAATTTATTCTTTTCACTCTTCAATTTTCTCATTACCTACAGACCTGCCAGGAAGAATGGGAAGGCAGACGCCCTATCCCGACTTCCACAACCATCACTGGAAACTACCACAAGCCAACACGTTATTCCCGAAGAAAACTTTCTTCTGTTCATGGTTGATTCTGGACCTTTGTTAAAATCTGAACAAATGAAGGATTCCTCCAAACCTGAACATCTTTTAACAATTAACAACCAAGGACTTTATTGTTATGGGAACAAACTATATCTTCCTCCATCTCTACTCTCTTATTCAAATCCGCTCACGACTCGTCTCTAGGGGGACATTGTGGAGTAACTAAAACTAAGGAACTAGTACAGAGATCTTACTGGTGGCCAACCTTATTAACTGATGTGACACAGTTCATAAACTCATGCCCCACTTGTACCGTATCTAAAAGAAACAAAAGACCACCTTATGGACTTCTTCTATCGATTCCTACACCTGATAGACCCTGGCAAGAAATTGCTCTAGATTACATTGTGGATTTACCCATTTCTGACAAAAACACCATTATTTTAGTAGTAGTGGATCTGTTCAGCAAAATGATCCATCTTATACCTTGCCACAAGCTCCCCACTGCAGCAGAAACCATACAACTACTTTTGAAACATGTCATCAGGCTACATGGCTTGCCTAAGAAAATCCTGACTGATCGAGGGTCCCAATTCACCAGCGCCCTGTGGTCTGCCTTCTGCAAACAGTTTTCCATTGATAAGTCCCTTTCTTCCTCCTACCATCCTCAGATGAACGGACAGACAGAACGTTGTAACCAATGGGTAGAACAGTTCCTAAGAACTTATTGTCATACAAATCAACATTCCTGGTCCCAACTACTACATTTCGCTGAATTCGTTTTTAATAATACTCTACATTCTACAACTAAACAGACACCCTTCTATGTCAACTATGGTTTCCATCCTTCCTTCCAATGTTTGCCTGAACTGGTTTCAGATCATTCCCATATTTCAGACTTAACTTCCACCATCAGTTCAAATTTCGTTTCTGTCAAACAAGCAATTGAAGATGCAAAGATTATACAAAAGAAATATTACGACCGACGGCGCACTCCACCACCTACATACAAACTAGGAGATCTTGTCTGGCTTTCCACAAAAAATCTACGCTTGTCAACTCCATCCAGGAAGCTTTAACCTCTCTTCATCGGACCATTCCCTATCCAGCGGATCATCAACTGCAACGCTGTTCGTCTTACATTACCTACTACACTCAGGATACATCCCACCTTCCATGTATCATTACTCAAACCTTACCGAACCCTACGTAACCAACCTGCAGATGCCACACTACCCCCTGTTTCCATAGACCCCAACATGGAATATGAGGTTGAGGATATTCTGGATGCTAGACGTTTCAGGGGTGATCTTCAATATCTCATCAAATGGAAGGGATACTCCAGTGAACACAACTCTTGGGAACCATCCACCAACATCTCAGCTCCCAGATTACTCTCCAGATTCCATCAAAGACACCCAGAACGTCCAAGACTTTGAGCATCGGTGCTGCTCCTGGAGGGGGGTGTTCTGCCATGCATATTCCTTTCTATATAGAACTGCCCCTTTAAGTGCTTGCAATTACCATAAATACCAGCAATCCACACTCACTCATTGCTTGGTATTGTTCTCTACTTGGACCAGTCCTGAGCTGCACACCTTTCCTGCAATTCCTGCAGCAACCGCTCATTGAGCTCTGTTCCTGTTTTCGCTCCAAATCAGAGCTGGGACCTGCTCCGCTACCGGAACTGCGGCCTCTGTGACGTCACACGCCACTCTCCTGCCGAGACCGGCTGCCTCCTAACCGCTTACTGCTACTCATCCTACTTGCGGTTCCTCTCATACCCAGACTGCAACTTAGGTATTCAAGGTACCGATACTAGGGGGTTATTTTCTTGCTTATATTTTCACCCTGTGTTATGCCTTACACACTTGCGCTTATTCGTAAGTACACCCATTTTACTTGAGCTCATGTTATATAAGTATCCTCCATTTTTTCTGTTTTGTGCACAAACATAAATTCAGTTCGTGTTAGTTAACCTACTTCTCCAAAAAGAGGCTTAAGCATCTAGTTACACTGCTGATTAGACTATTCCTGCATTTGTCAGCAATAGTGTTGTGCTGACGCTTATCTAATTTTTTATTTTGTTTTTTCTTCTTCACATATTAACTGCTTCTTGTGTGTGTGCTAGGTTGCCACATATTACTCATGTGTAATATCTGTGTGACACCCTGCTACACACTTAGCTACACACTATATTTATATATATACCTATTTATCAGTAGCTGTGGTCCACTCTAACACATGTTTCTTTTCCCTGACATTACATAGGGTTAGGTTAGGTGTTATTGTAACTTAGGTTAGGTTTTATTTTACAGGTACTTTTGTATTTATTTTAGCTATGTAGTTAAAATAAATACAAACTTGCCTGTAAAATAAAAATAAACCCTAAGCTAGATACAATGTAACTATTAGTCTAACTAGCTAGTTTAGGATTTATTTTTATTTTGCAGGCAACTTTGTATTTATTTTAACTAGGTAGAATAGTTATTAAATGGTTATTAACTATTTAATAACTACCTAGTTAAAATAAATACAAATGTACCTGTAAAATAAAACCTAACCTAAATTACAATTACACCTAACACTACACTATCATTAAATTAATTACCTAAACTACCTACAATTAATTACAATTAAATTAAATAAACTAAAGTACGAAAAACAACAAACATCTGATGGGGGGCTGCTGATGGGGGGCTTTTTTATTTTATTAGGGGGATTAGAGTAAGTGTAATTAGTTTAAAAATCTTGTAATTATTTTATTATTTTCTGTAATTTAGTGTTTTGGTTTTTTTTGTACTTTAGATAATTTTATTTATTTGTAGTTAATTGTAATTTAATTATAGTGTAGTGTTAGGTGTAATTGTAACTTAGGTTAGGTTTTATTTTACAGGTACTTTTGTGTTTATTTTAACTAGGTAGCTATTAAATAATTAATAACTATTTAATAACTATTGTACCTAGTTAAAATAAATACAAACTTGCCTGTAAAATAAAAATAAACCCTAAGCTAGCTACAATGTAACTATTAGTTATATTGTAGCTATCTTAGGGTTTATTTTATAGGTAAGTATTTAGTTTTAAATAGGAATAATTTATTTAGATTTCTTTAAATTATATTTAAGTTAGGGGGTGTTAGGGTTAGGGTTAGACTTAGGTTTAGGGGTTAATAAATGTAATATAGTGGTGGTGGTGTAGGGGGGGCAGATTAGGGGTTAATAAATATAATGTAAGTGGCGATGGTGTAGGGGAGGGCAGATTAGAAGCTAATAAATATAAATGTAGGTGGCGATGGGCTCTGGGAGCGGCGGTTTAGGGGTTAAACACTTTATTTAGTTGCGGTGGGGTCCAGGAGCGGCGGTTTAGGGGTTAATAGATTTATTAGAGTGGCGGCGGGGTCCAGGAGCGGCGGTTTAGGGGTTAATACATTTATTAGAGTTGCGGTGGGCTCCGGGAGCAGCGGTTTAGGGGTTAATACATATAAAGTAGGTGGCGGTGGGCTCCGGGAGTGGCGGTTTAGGGGTAAATACATTTATTAGAGTGGCAGTGGGCTCCGGGAGCGGCGGTTTAGGGGTTAATACATTTATTAGAGTTGTGGTGGGCTCCGGGAGCGCCGGTTTAGGGGTTAATACATTTATTAGAGTGGCGGCAGGGTCCGGGAGCGCCGGTTTAGGGGTTAATACATTTATTAGAGTTGCGGTGGGCTCCGGGAGTGGCGGTTTAGTGGTTAATACATATAATGTAGGTGGCGGTGGGCTCTGGGAGCAGCGGTTTAGGGGTTAATACATATAATGTAGGTGGCGGTGGGCTCCGGGAGCGGCGGTTTAGGGGTTAATACATTTATTAGAGTGGCGGTGGGTTCCGGGTGCGGCGGTTTAGGGGTTAAAACATTTATTAGAGTTGCAGTGGGCTCCGGGAGAGACGGTTTAGGGGTTAATACATATAATGTAGGTGGCAGTGGGCTCCGGGAGCGGCGGTTTAGGGGTTAATACATTTATTAGAGTGGCGGTGGGCTCCGGGAGCGGCGGTATAGGGGTAAAACAGTATAGTGCAGTGTGGGTGTTTAGTGACAGGGTAGCAAAAAAGCTGTGAAAAAGCCGAAGAGCAGCGAGATCGATGACTGTTAGTTAAAGTGAATGTAAATTTTGATGTTTAAGTGCCCGGTTTTTAAAACTTTGATTAAAAACAGGGGCACTTTAATTCATCAAAATTTACATTTCACTCCTGTTGTGACAAAAAACTTACCTTTTAAACTTCACAGCAGCTGCTGCTTCCTCCGGTCTCACAAGCCATTTCTGATGTCAGAAATGATTGATAGGTCATCCTCCAATCACAGATTCCCCCCCCCGGGGATTCAGTGTCTGATTCACTGCTGTGATTGGAGGAAGCCAGATACCTCATTTTAGACCCAGGAAGAGGCTTTGAAACAGGTGGAGGAAGCTGGAGCTGCTGTGAAGATTAAAAAGTAAGTTTATTTTCACAACAGGAGTGAAATGAAAATATTGATGAATTAAAGTGCCCCTGTTTTTAATCAAAGTTTTAAAAACCGGGCACTTTAGCATCAAAATTTACATTCACTTTAACAACAGTTCGCTGCTCATCGCCCCGTACTTGGTGTGCGGCTTTTTGACAGCTTTTTTGATAATTTTGGAGAACGTATTCAGGTCCGCGGCAGCGATGTTAGGCGATCTTAGGCGAGCGTATTGGTGCTGTCGAATGCAGGTAAGTTGACAGGTTGATAAATAGAGGCCTATAACTTTAACTATGGGATCAAACTATGTTGTTTTAAAAGAGCAAGATGTCTGAAAGCATTCATATGATTTTATTGATTATTTCAGTTTTCATTTGTTTACCTTTAATTGTTTAATTTCCATGATTCACATACAAATTATTATTATTTTTTTTTAAATGCTTTATTAAGAAATCGTGAAACATTACATTGATAAAGGTAAACAATAGTTATACAACCCAAGGATCCTGTCTAGATTATTCTCATATTGGTCAGAAGTTGGCCTGTGGGATATTTCAGTTTGTTCGGCCTGCCGGTTAAGTTCCTTTATTGTAATATCATCTCTTTTACTTTTGTATGAGATTCCAGGACCAGCCTTGTGAGTTTTAGATCCATTCAACATTGTCCATTCCATAGGTAATACAGAATTGTGGGTTTTTATGAAAACTTCAAAACAGTAACATGGTAACAATAACTTATTAACACAATATCATAAATGATTTTGTGTATACAAATATATTTCAGATGGTGGTCATATACCCTGACATGCACAAGCTCATGTGCGCATGTAAATAAGAGGTACAGTTGTGAGTGTTGAAAGAGGTGGGAAAAAGGTAATGGGGGGAGAGAGAGAGAAGTGAGAAATAAAAGGGGGGATGAGGAATGTAAGCAGGGGAAAGAGGAGCTTAAGCCAATATCTTTATGGCAATGGTGACCTGCTGGCTTAGCTTTTCTACTTGTCTGTATCCTAATCAGTCACAGGGAGGTTTCCAGATCTGTAACATACATTCATGGATTTAAATTTTGTCGTCTATCATGTAACAAAATTTTTGTAGTTGTAAGTATCTGTCAGTTTGGTTTTCACAGTCAGTTAGCAAGGGGTTGCCGATAGCTTTCCATAGGTTTATTAAGCATAAGGAAGAAGAGGTTTTTTTTTTGTTTCTCTGTTAGTTTGGGGAGGCCATGGAAAAGCAGGAGATCAGGTTGTCTATTGAGGGTAATGTTTAGTTTAGATTCTATTGTATTTAGAACTGACTGCCAGTATGGCTCTATGAGCTTGCAGTCCCACCAAATATAAAGGAGGGTGCCCTGTTCCCCATAACCACACCAGCATTTCCCATCCGCCTGCTTATATATTTTTTTAATTTTGTCTGGAGTAAGATACCATCTGGAAAGGTATTTATAGTTGGACTCAAGAACTTTTGCTGAGACCGAAGCTTTTCTGTGGTTGTGGAAGTTTTTGCACCAATCCCTGTCACTAGAAGGATGTATAAGTTCTCGATTCCATTGTCTGATGTAGCTAGGTAAGGGTGCCTCTTTATGTGATATTATCAAGCGATACGTGATGGAAATGCTTTGGAAATTGGGGCAGTAAACAGAGTGATTCTAGTAGAGTTAACGGTCTGGCTAGGTTTTCCTGTTTTTTGTGAAGCAAGATAATGTTTTAATTGCATATGAAAGTTCCAGGTGCAGCTAAGACCTGTATTCTCCAGTTCTTCTCTTTTTTTTAAGTTTTTTATCTGTTAGTATTCTATGGAAAGTTACTTGGGATATTTGTGTTTTATCCAGAGTTATGCGTTGTGTGTTTGTAAATGGTATATCCGGGTTGTCTATATAAGGAGTGAGTGGGGAAGGATTCGAAGATATGTGAGGATGATCAACTAAGGTTTATCCCATTGTTTGAAGAATTTCCTCAAGAATGGGTAATTGTTTATCAGTTTAGGCCTGGCTTTAGGTGAAGTCCAGCTTAGAGGACCCATGTTTTGTGCGTCAAGTATTGTTTAACCTATCTGAACCCATGTTTTATCATGTGAGTTATTACACCATTCTACTTGATGTTGGAGGTTAATGGCGTGTCTATATATTAAGAGGTTAGGGATTCCCAATCCTCCTCTTTCTTTGGATTGGTAAAGTATATGCCTTGCTATGCGTGGTTTTGTTCCTTTACAAATGAACCTCCATAACTCCCTGTAAGCATTGTAAGTAGTTAGTGGGAAGCAGGATTGGAAGGGTCTGTAGATAATACAAAATGCGAGGTAGGAAATTAATTGTAACTATCCCGACTCTCCGCAACCAGGATACTGGTTTGTTTCTCCACGAAGAGAGATCCCTAGTGACCATAGCAAATAAGTTTATATAGTTTGCTTCAAAGAGTGAATCTGTTGTTGGGGTAAGGTTAACCCCTAGATATTAAAGTGTACGTGTTTGGATACGCATCTGGCTCACGTTGGAGAGTTGGCATAAATCTGCTTGAGGAAGGTATATGTTGAGAATTTCTGAATTAGTTTGATTTAGATGAAAATTAGACAGTTTACCATAATCTTTGAATTCTCTTAAGGCCTCCGGGAGTGAGATCAGTGGGTATTTAATGGATAAAAACAAAAAAAACATTGTCCGCATATAAGGACAGTTTGTGTTCCCGGTCCCCTATTTTAACTCCTGTTATCTTTTTGTTTTCTCTAATTTTCTGTGCTAGTACTTCTATTGTGAGAGCAAACAGAAGCGGCGACAAAGGGCACCCTTGTTGGGTCCTGTTAGTGATGTTAAAAGGTTTTGATAGAATATTGTTAGTTTTGACTTGTGCTGAAGGTGTGGTATAAAGGGAGACAACCTTGTGTATACAATGTTGGTCAAATTTCATCATCAACAGGACAGCCTTCAAGAAAATCCAGCTGACCCTGCCAAAGGCTTTTTCTGCATCAATTGACACTACTATCATCAGCATTTTATTGCATTGGGCATAATTCACCAGAATGGTAGCCTTTATGGTGTTGTCCCTTGCTTCACGGCCAGGGAAAAAAACGACCTGGTCTGGGGATATTAAATTAGGTGAGAATTTATTTAATCTAGTGAAGAGAATTTTGGTGAAGATTTTTATGTCGACAGTGAGGAGTGAGATTGGTCGAAAGTTTTCCGGGCGGTTTGCTGGTTTTCAAGGTTTTGGAATGGTGGTGATATGGGCTGTTAACATGGAAGAGGGAATCCTTGTGACTCATCAAGGGAGTTAAATAGGGAGGCTAAATGAGGGGCCAAGATAGTTTTAAATAGTTTATAATATTTGGCACTAAAGCCATCTGGGCCAGGACTTTTTCCTGCTGGTATGTTCTCAATGGTGTGTAGCACTTCTTCTGTAGTTATGGGGGCTGCAAGTACTTCAATGGCCTCTTGTGTCAGCGAAGGGAATGCAATAGAGTCCAAATAGGCATTAATATCTGGAGGGGCCAATTGTTTGTCTCTGTTCTTTAACAAGTGGTTAGGGTTCTGTAGGTTTATAGCTGGGCTCTCTGAGCATGTGGTATTATGTCGGTTAGTAATGGAATGGATATGAGTTTTCATTTGTTTCCTTTTTAGAGCTCTTGCTAATAATATTCCTGGTTTGTCCATCAAATTCATAAAATGTCTGTTGTATTTAAGGGCTATTTTTTATGCTCTTTTGAATGAAGTTCTTGTATTTCCATTCTAGCCTGTTTGAGTTCTAATCTAACTGATGAATCAGAGGGTGTCTTTTTGTGTTTGATTTCTAAATCATGTATTTTAGTTAACAGGGATGTGTATTTGATTCTTGTTTGCTTGACCAGGTAGGCCTTTTGTTTAATAAGTTCCCCTCTTAACATGCATTTATGGGCCTCCCATATTGTGTAGTTTGGGGTTTTGTCAATGTCATTAAGAGTGAAATAGTCATTAAGTGTGGATTCTATCTTTGTTCTAATCACATGATTAACTAACATGAAGTCGTCAAATCTCCATATAAAAGGATGATCTGGTATAGTAGGTCATCTCATCTTACACAGCACAGGGGCATGGTCTGACCATGTCATGGGAAGTATTTGCATGTGTGTAACAAGGGCTAGAGTAGATTGGTCAGTAAAAACATAATCAATTCTAGTATATACGTCGTGGGGGTGAGAAAAGAATGTGTAATCTCGACGCATCGGATAGGCAAGTCTGGCATTGCATTGTTTAATAATCTTCTTTGAGGAGGATGCTGTTCCTCTAGAAGTGTCTAATTGGGGATCTAAGGGAAGGTTAAAGTCTCCGCCAAGAATCAGCGCTCCCATTTGTAATTCTAAAATTTTGTTTGTGATAGTGGTCATGAATTTGTTTTGATGTTGGTTGGGGAAATAGACATTAAAGGGGCAGTATACACTCATTTTTATATAAATGCATGTAATAGACACTACTATAAAGAATACGATGCACAGATACTGATATAAAAATCCAGTATAAAACTGTTTAAAAACTTACTTAGAAGCTCTCAGATTAGCTCTGTTGAAAAGGTAGTAGGAAAGCCCACTGCAAGTGGGAGATAAGACACCCCCCCCTCCCCCTTCCTTTGCATATGATAAGACCCTTTACACAAACAGGAGCAAGCTTGAGTAGGTAGCTGAGGGTATTCTCATAAAACTTTGGGGCTTGGTTAGGAGTCTGAAAACCAGAGCAATGTTATTTAATAATAAGCAAAACTATACATTTTTAAAAATAAAACAAAACTTTATGGGCAATTTAAATAGATAATCTACAAAACATTTATGCAAAGAAAAAAATGAGTGTATAATGTCCCTTTAGCTAATGTTACCGGTCTGTTGTGGAGTGGGCCTACTACTATTAGAAACTGACCTTCTGGGTCTTTTTCGACATACAAATACATTTTATACAGTTTGCTAGTTTTATTGGTTACACCAATTTCAATATCTTTAACGGTCATGTTTTTTAGTGTAAATATCTAACTATGAAATCTAAGATTATAGATTAATGATTCTAAAAAATATGCAAAAAACATAAAAGTAGGGGACGCTAAATCTAAGGAAACAATTTCAATATAGAAATAAGAGGTAAAAAAGATAAAAATAAAAATGTATATCCATGTGCAATAATGAATAGAAAATAAACGATCTAACGAGTGATGAAAACTCACAAAAGAAACATTGATAACAACATTTGGAAACAATTTAAAATTTGTAACAAGGAGATAATAAGTAATTGTTATGAATCTTTGGTGATGATTTAAGTCAATATGTAAGCAGCTTTTCTTGTAACCGGTGGTGATTCAGTGTAACTAAAATGTAAAAGCAAAAAGAAAGCGCCTCATGGTGCAGTATTTCCAAACAGTGTAAAGCAATGCAGAATACAACAGGTGAACAGGTACTCACAAGTGTGATGGCACTCTTAACGAAAAAAGTGCAAACAGGCAGGTTGACCATTAACAGCAGTCAGTATGCTGTGACCACGATATCCTGTTTTTTGGCAGAATGGACTGACAGAATGTGCAGATGGATTAACAAATCCGGAGTAATGCCCAGTCCGATTCCCAAGGACTGTCAGGGCTGCGGTTGATGGAGCCAAAACAAATAGGCCACAGTAAAAGAGAAGGCAACAGGTGGAGCAATTGGTTTGCTGAACTAGCGTTATACTTCTCTTGATTTTGCCAGGTAGATCAGTATGAGAGTTCATAAAAGAGCTAAAAAAATTTGAGTATGATAAAACATATATTTATTGAGCTAAGAAACGCGTTTCTTGGCCACAATGCTGTGGCCGTTTTCCTCAGGCTTAACGCCAAGAATCAGCGCTGCCATTTGTAATTCTAAAATTTTGTTTGTGATAGTGGTCATGAATTTGTTTTGATGTGGGTTGGGGAAATTGACATTAACTAATGTGACCGGTCTGTTGTAGAGTGGGCCTACTACTATTAGAAACCGACCTTCTGGGTCTTTTTCGACATACAATTTTTTTATACAGTTTGCTAGTTTTATTGGTTACACCAATTTCAATATCTTTAATGGTCATTTTTTTAGTGTAAATATCTAACTATGAAATCTAAGATTATAGATTAATGATGTTTGGACTATTCACAAGCAGACAATTTTTGGTGTAATAGAAAATATAAAAAAACACAGAGCAGATCTCACCATTAAACTAAAAGTTGTACCCAAGTTAGAAACAATAGCTAGAATGGCCATTTATGATTGCAATTAAATATCTGGATGTTAAAAATTGTTAATTATAAAATTACTCATACTTATATGAAATTATATGAATTTTCACAGATTACAAGTGTTAATAATATATATAAATATATATATATATATATATATATATATATATATAGTAATCGATATATATTTTTCAAAAAATAATCATTTATAGATAGAAATATTTATTTACAAATAAAAAAAACCATTTTATTCTATGTGAAGAACATATGAATGTATCAACTCGCTAACCTGGCCATGATAATATTTTTCCTTTGAGTGCAGTTAGTACGAGCGAAACATTATTTAGTGTTATTTAGTGTGCCACTTGTAATCTGGCCCATTATTGGTTAATTAAAAAAAAAATGCATTTATACCAGTTTGGCGTTTTTTTCTGTAAAAGCTGCCCTTTAAAAAGCATATTATATGCATCTTTCTTATTATTTATGTATGTGTTTTTATCTAGATTTCCTTGTTATATAATTTTCCTTTTTCGAGCAGTTTACTAATTCAATCTTTAAATGGCTTAGAATAACTTTTTTTTAAAAATTAATAATGAATTTTTCACATTAAAATTCTGATGTAATGGAAATTAAATCCCATAGATAGATAGATAGGTAGATGGATAGACAGACAGACAAACAGATAGATAAATAGACAGATAGAGAGAGAGAGAAAAAAGAGAGAAAAAGAGAGAGAAGGAGAGAAAAGGGAAATAAAGAGAGAAAAAAAGAGAGAAAGAGAGAGAGAAAGATAAAAAAGCAAGAGAGGGGGCAATGGTCATGGCCGGCCGCAATTTTTGAGCTTGCAAAAGAGATCAAAGAAATTCATAGATTATCCCATAGAATTTGCAGCATCACCCTTTGTTACAACTATATTTCGATGCCTTATCATCTACGGAACAGATCTTAATTGAATCATTGCTGTTTTAGTGACTCTTCTGCTCTGTTTTGGATTGTTTAATTTCTAGACGGTAGCCTACCAAGAAAATGTATCATCCTTCCCCCGGCAGCACGGGTCAGGCTGCAAACAAGCAGGGATATACCGACTGCTGAAAGGGATTACATGAGCTAAACTGAGGGAGACATGGAAATCACACTGCTTTCGCTTCTTAAAAATTTGAATGACTCTCTGGATGATTACTGTGCACAGCTATCCTGGGATATCACTGACTGTTTTGGCATGCATGCACACAATCGCAAGAATGGCAATTCACCCTCACCCACATGGAGTGGAGATCTCTGCGCTTGGAAATACTTACAAACCATTAGAAACCTCTGACCAGGTTCGAGACGGGAAGATTTCCGTAAACCGTAAGCCGGCAGCGGAAGTTCCCCCATTAGCGCTCAGAGGGTCTGAAATGTGAGTCTGTGGCGGATGACACCATGAGCTTGTGGCATCACGAGAACAAGACCCAACTTTCCTCAGCAGGCATGACGGAACACTGCATGAGTATTTAACACGGCATTGGACTTTGCCTTACCCAGGAACCAGCGTCTTTACTTATGCATCTGATCATCCTTAGTTAAACCTATAGTGTGTCCGCCCTGTTACCTTATTTGCAATACATCCAGTTCCATGCGTTGTATCTGAGAGATATATCTACTTATATCTATGCACTTTGTTTTACACTGTGGATGGGAATTTATTCAATGCATAACCCCTAGCAGAGCCCTTTGTGAAATGGAAGCTAACCCCTATATTGTAAGCCTACTAGGGTTTTTGTAGTAATACCTATATATTGCCTATATCCAAGATACAAGTACTCTACTGAACTTTCTATAAAGCCGGTTGGATCCTGCTGTCAGCGGCCGGGATGGCGGTCTTTGACTGGCGCTCATCTACATTAAATAAAATAAAACTAGTACACAATCTGTTTCATAAATATATTCCTAGGTTAATACTGCTTGTGACACTAAAAGAAGGCTTGGGGGTGGTTTCCCTCAATATTGGTTAAAATTGGGTATAACACTATTTCCTGTCCATCCACTTCCTTACTTATGAGCATTACCACATTGAATACACGCTTATGCCACTATGGATTGTATATGGTCCCCTGACATCATATGCCTTTTGGGTTTATCATCATAACCATAAGAGGCATATCCATGGAACTACTAATTACCAGGGGTCCCTAATTGTAAATAACACTCTCCAGTTACTCCTACATTTCAGATGTCCATGTTTCTTTACTTCCACCTTCTATTATTCACCTTATTCAATTTTATTCCAATATTCATCTCTTTTATTATTGTATTTATATCCCAAACATCCATACAATATTACATTATATAATTTCATTATTATTTTACTATTTAATTTACTTTATCATCTAATGTTACATAATTTACAGTAAAGAATTGTACCTCTCATGTAAGATTGTATAATATTACTCTAAGTAATCCAGTCTAAAGTATCATCCTACTAGGTAGTATATCCTAATAAAGAGGTACTTCAGTAATCTTGTTAAACAAAATAAAAACCTAAGATATCAATATAAGTTCGGCAATGTATATTTGTGTACCATACTAGAAATTTGGTTTGCCATATTTGCACCAAGAAAAGTTTTCACAGTACTTCTCACATGTTATGATTCTTATGTATAAAGTCAACTAACGTTTTTTTTGTTGTGGAGATAGTATTCATTTTGTCATGATATGAAAATTGTGTTACTAATTACCTTAATAAAAAACTTATTTGAAAAAAAAAAAAAAAAAGCGAGAGTGAAAGAAAGCAAGATAAAGGCCCCGATAATCAAAACATCGGCACACTGATATAATAGAATAAAAGGGGCGGACCTGCAAAATGCCAGCGAATGGTGATATGTCTCCCATAGGAGATAGAGGAAAATGCTACATCATCAAAACATTGTCGACATCGCTACTCATAGTCACTTTCTGTGGGCAGGGGGAGGGGCCGTATTTGAAGTGTTCCTACACAGCACAGACAGTGTGCTCACTGAAACCAAAAACGTTTTCTGTGTTGGAGCACTTCAAACAATACCTTGTTGACCTTACTTTCCCTAAACATACACTAATTGCCTCAAACTGTAAAGTCTCACAACTGAAAAGGTGGCGAGACAAAAATGGCTGATACCCTACTCATAACCTGTACTTCAGAGATTGGAATATATTGCACTGCTGGCGATGTATTAAAAATAAAGTGCCGGTTAAATTCCCTGGAACGCCCGGCTAACTCCCTAACACTGCCTACACCTATGTCATGTCTTAGCTACACTCCTCTGGGAAGCCCATCTAACTCCCACAGGCCGCCTACACCTATGTAATGTCTTCCCTATACTCCCCTGGAACGCCCAGCTAACTCCCACTGATAAAGTACACAAAAAACCCTCCCTATTATAACTATAGGAGCTATGTTGCTACATTTATTTACAATGTTAAAATTATATGCATTGGCATGTATAATGCATATTATTTTACGTATTGTATTTATTTTAAAAAGTAGTTATTTTTACTTGTTCATTTTATTTTTTAAACATAAATTTTAGAGATGTGCATTAGTTTTCAGATGGTATGCACATTCTTCACGAAATCGGATTTTAGTTTTGTTTTAATGAAAAGAATATCCGAATGAATGCAACAGCAAAAACTAAAGAAAACAAAACATTACAAAAAAAGCACTACCAAAAATATAGAAAACCACAGTTATTCCTGCACTAAAACTAAAGCCTCCTTTAAAAAAACAATACACCCCAGAATAAAAAGCCCTTTACTAACATTAAACGTTATTATATAAATAACCCTTAGAAGGGCTTTTTATAGGACATTGCCCTAAAATGATTTTAGCTCTCAAGCAAAATACAAGCCCATTCTACAATAAAACTACACCTATATCACAATACACTGTGCGTCGGGTGACCTCATGAAGAGGACATAGGGACAGACAATCAGAAGATAAGAAGAAAAGAAGATAAGTAGACGCATCAGGTGGAAGATAGATGAAGACTTCCCCAGTGATGCGGTGACAGAAGATGGATGAAGATAGAAGAGGACCGCTTCCTACAAGGAGATCAGCCCCCCCCACCAGGATGAAGATGGGCCATGCCATTAATAGGAGCAACGCAGTTGACATGCACATAGGAGCTGGAGTTAGGTTCATGAGTATAAACTTTGGGGTTTAGTGTTAGGATTTTTTGGGGGTGGGCTTTTTTATTTTTAAGCTTAGGGTTTTTTTTTTTTTTGCATTTTAGGTTTTTTTATTATAAGATTTTTTTTTACAATAGGCAATGCCCTATAAAAAGCACTTCTAAAGGCAGTCTTTTTCTAGAATATGTTTTTTTTGTAGCTTAAGATTTGTGTAGGGGTTACTAGGTTAGGTGTAGGGGTTAATAGGTTAGGGGGTTTATTGTGCTGGGGGTTGTGGTGGTGTAGTGTTAATAGGTTAGGGGGTTTATTGCATTTGGGGGTTGTGGCGGTGTAGGAGTTAAGTAGAATAGGGGGTAATGAATTGTGATATTGGCGGTTTAGAGGTTAATAGGGTAGATGGTTTGTTGCAGTATGTTTTGTCGTATTAGGGGTATAGTTATTAGGCTCGGTGTAATATATTCAAAAGGGATCCTTTACGATACATTGCCAATGTCTGCGTCAGTGCTGGCTGGAATCTATTGTCAGCATAGCTGTCCATTGGGATGTATAATAAAATGCCTCTTGGTGATGCCGCCTGTTAACATAGATGTCGGCAGCTTTGAATATTTTGCCAGCTCGCCAGACATTGCAGCAGTTCCCCTTGGAATATTTTTCCACTTCACAGCACTTTCGATCATCAGGGCTAAAGAAAGAGATAGAAAGATAGATAGATGGGGGGCGTGTCCAAACAGTGTACCAGCATGGACGCATTTTCTGTGAGCTCTGCTTAAGATCCTCTTTAATCCGCTGATTGAGGAGCTACAACAGCAAAAATCAACTACATAACTATTCAAGCAATAACTACACCTCAGTCTGAGGCCATATTTATGTGCTTGATTGCTGTTTTCATGACTACAGGACTACAGATCGGCAGTTTAACAACCCAAGGCAGCGGCCTATATCTGGGTAGCGTTCCCCCCCGGTCCTACCGGGTTATCAGTGCTGGCAGAACACGGCTGCCTTACTGCATATATCTAAACGACCAAAAGCCACGACATACCTCTCTTGGGTTGACAGTCTGGTGAGACCTTACTCTACAGTGCACCCGCTTGAAAAATATCACAAAATGGCGGCTGAATGGGAAATTGAACTAATGCAACACTTAGATCAGCGCTTTGCAAAATTAGACCAAATGCTGCAGAAGCTATATCAAAGCTCCCTACCTAGAGATTTTGAAGAGCGTATACAGGCAGGAGCGCCTGAACAGATCGATCTGCAAGCAACTACCTATGATAAAACTCAGAAGGCACAGGCAATAGCGCAGCAACGCTCCTTCCCGCACGATCCTCCTAACAGAGCAGCGGACAGAGGGCTAAGTAAACCCACTCAAGAACACCTAGGCTCTCCTGCTTGCACAGACGCTGGATGTTCAGAAGCCTGCAGACATAAATAAAACTGTATTCTTCGATCCAGCATCCCCGTACAGCAGAGGCCACTATCTGTGGCAAAAGAGACCTCCCACGAAAAGACACTACAGACACCTAAGGACATATTTAAACTATACAAGACAGGAACCTTACAACACGCAGTCAACAGTGGATTGCCTTTGGACAGCGGCGGCCACTTAACTTTTGTGCCCACGCTCATGAATCACCGGCTAGACATACTCCCCACAAGAGACTTATCATCCACTGGAAAGCGCAACATGTGGGCTCTTCATAACTGCACCGATCAAACGAGCACATATTTTGAAGTGGGTTAAAGATTACTTCTCCTCGGCACTTCAAATACTGCCCGCTGCAACAGCTACCAGTAAGACATTATTGGAGGCAAATAAACTCGATTTACGTCCCAAAATCTGAATATGAAAAGAACCTATCACTCCCAATACTTTTATGACACGCTGTTTTGATTCACCTAGCCCAGACGTGAGTAATTGCAATAGACTACTGAATATAGGATAAAAACGGAGGGCAAAAAAAAAAAAAAAGTATTACTGGAGTATAATATGTAGTGAACTTATTATTGTTAATTGAGTTGTACATAGTTTGCAGACACTACTTATGTTGACCCACCTTCTGGGGAGTGAGCGCAATTTGAGGGAATTGTAGGGCAGGGTTTGAAGCGGGTGCAGTTTATGTCAGTCTCGGTCAATGTGTTATAACCATGATCTCTTTGGGTTCATACAAGTAATATAACTCTTGCTGGTCACAATATGGTCTCCTACAAAGGGGTTGGCCCATCATATGTATATAGTATAACTCAGATACAAATGCCCCCCTTCACCCAACTTAGGAGTTAAAGGAAATGTCCCCTTATACATTATTATTATTATTCTTTATTTATAAAGTGCCAACAGATTCCGCAGCGCTGTTCATAGGTAACAAAGATAAAAGGACAGTACAATATGAGACAAAATTTAACAAACAAATACAGGAGGAATTGGGAGCCCTGTTCCCGTGGGAACTTACAATCTAAATGGGTAGGAGGGTGAGAAACAGGAGGTGGGGACTGCAAAGGTGGGAGTGATGTTAGTGTGAAGTTAGATGAGGGCAACTATTAGGCAAGTGGAATTCATTAGTTACTGATTTGGTTATAGGCTTCCCTGAACAAGAAGGTCTTTAGGGAGCGTTTAAAGGAGGAGAGGTTGGGGGAAAGTCTGACAGCACGAGGAAGTGCGTTCCAGAGGGTTTGTGCCGCACGAGAGAAGTCCTGTAGTCTAGCATGAGAGGAGGTGATGGTAGAAGAGGCAAGGAGTAGATCGTTGTTGGATCTTAGGGGACGGGCTGGAGTATATTTGTTGATGAGTGAGGACAGGTATGGGGGGGCTGCATTGGTAAGGGCTTTGTAGGTCAAAGTGAGAATTTTGAATTTAATTCTGCTGTGAATGGGGAGCCAGTGAAGGGACTCACAGAGGGGTGCGGCAGATACAGAGCGTCGGGAGAGGTGGATTAGCCTAGCAGAGGCATTTAGGATGGATTGAAGGGGGGAGAGGCGGGAGAGAGGAAGGCCAGTTATACATATTAATCAACCACCCCATGATACATCAACTGAGTGAAAACAATTATAATGCCTATCACACTTGTGCAATGCTAATAGTTGTCTACGTCACTGGCCTGCAACCAGCATAAATATATTCTTAATGTGTTCAGTTATGGTTTCTACTTTATCTATCAGGAAGCAAATTTGTTACTCTTTTTCTATATTATGGACTTCTGTTGCAATACAGGCTTATAAGAGACCGACATGGGTTCCGTGTATGTATGGTCATAACGATCTAAAAGCTACAAGTTAAGAAGTGCACTGAGATAGTACTATGCAACTCTTGCTCCACTCACAGATGTCTAATAATAATCATAGTTACATATTTGGACATTTAGAAATGAGACAACCTTGATGTAAAATGTGAACGTGCATTGCAAGACATGTATATCTACAATTTGTAAAATTGCTAACGTTGAAAAGTTTGTACCATTTGATTACACTTAAATAAAGCTTTGGAAAAAAAAAAAAAAGAAAGAGAGATAGAGAGAGAGAGAGAGAGAGAGAGAGAGAAAGAGAAAGAGAGAGTGAGAGTGTGTGAGAGAGAGAGAGAGAGAGAAAGAGAGAGTGAGAGAGAGAGAGAGAGAGAGAGAGAGAAAGAGACAGGAACAAAAAGACAGCAAGAGATAGAGAGACAGAGAGTGACAGAGAGAGTGACAGAGAGAGAGACAGGGAGAGAAAAAGAAAGAAAGAAAGAAAGAAAGAGATAGTGAGTCATAGTTTTTGCCTCTTCAAATATTTCACTTTCTTTATATCTTGCCAATTTTCAGAAATCTTCACAAAGTATTGAGCTGATTCAGCTAACATAAAATAAAACCATAGTGGAACATGAAGACACAACATTTTCGAATGCGTCTGTGGCATTTTGTGAAACTATTCACACCTCTTACATCAGCTGGCACATTACCTAAAATAAACTTGCTAAAATCCTAATCATCCTTATCATAGGGTACTCTACTGTGAAACCACAAAATACTTACATTTGATATGTGTTTTCCTCTCTTGTGTCATCAAATCTTAGTATCAGTATTGATAGAAAGCAGCACAACATTTTAGTTTACACTTCTAAAATTTAATGCAAGTTAAAAATGGGCACGTGGAGTGAAAATGTGGAAGTATTTGGGAACACTTATGACAACATTGATTAGTATGCACATTGTGTCAATTATAGGACAGTAAAGTCTACATTATACTTTCATGGTATAGAAAAAGGGGGTGCATATAGAAAGAGAGAGAGGGTGCATTCAGAAAAGGTTCCTAGAAAGGGAATGTGTCCGCATGCCATCAGGCCTCCCAGTGCAGCATTGGCTGCCAGATTTTAGCATTGCACGAGCAAACGATTTTGCAGCCCCAACCCCTGCTATTGTGCAGCTAAAAAAAAATTTCAGATAAGTTTGTTCATGAACATATTTCAGACACAGTTCTTCTGTCTTATTTTTATTATTTCAAGATGGTTACCTTAACATAAAACTTGCCACTGACTTATAGGGCTCCATTTACCAAGCAGCAATAGCTTCCAGGCCTGCTGCCACTTAATCTATCTGCAACACTTTAGGTGGCGGATAGCAATCATCTTGATCTGATTGGATTGGGATGAGTGACAGCCCCCTGTTGCTTGCATTTGGCAGTGCGCAAGTAGGGGGCAGCATTGGACAATCAGCGAGGCTGGATGAACAAGGTTCAAGATAGTGAACCTCATCTGACCGGCCTTTTGATAAATGAAGCGCTAAGACCTCTTCTCATGACATTTACCCTTCAAAATATGTCTTCTTTCAGATGGTTTCTTTCTGAATTAGGAAATAAATAAAAAACAGTTTAGTATTTCTCTGACCCTGCTAAGTGTATTTTAGTCCATTAGAATAGTTTTGCAAATGGTTTCCAAATTCAAAGTCATTCCAATCCATTGGAAATTCACCAAAAACAGTTATCAGTCACTTGTTAAGGGGGGAATCCTGTCACTCACAATTACTCTCTAAGAACTTATTTTGAAATAGTTAGCTAGCAGTAAAGGAGTTAATTATATGGAAATTTAGGAAACATACATATGCTGGGGATTAAAAGCTGCACTACTAGACAGGATCAGAGAAAAAGTTGTTTGTTTCCTTGCTGATTTTATGTTTTTGTTTGTTTGTTTGTTTTTTGGGATTCATGAGAAGCTAGCCTGAAAAATGAATTTATTTTACTTTTATGCAGTTGCAGGTTCAAGTGTACTGGAGTAAAACTCTTGCCTGAACTCCTTAACGGTACAGTACATTGGTTTATTGTGGTTTGCTGAAAACAAGTTGTCTTTACGTACCAGATCTGTTATGCAATAAAAACTATAATTGTTCAATTAAAATTTGCGCTTTACTGGCTCTGTTTATGTTCTGGTACATCACTTTTCAAACAGTTTTTTTATTATTTTTGTACTTTTTCTATTACAGCATTCTTTCCCCTCTAAAACACATTTTGGCTTGTTTCAAGGGGCATAGCTTGGGTATTCATATACCTTTTTTTTATTTTTTACATTTTTTACATATTAATAAAGAAAATAATATCCTGCTTAATAGAAAGTTGTAATATAGCTCAAAAAATTTTTTTTTAAAAAAACTATGAAACTTGTACTCAATAAAAAATAAAAAATAAAAATGAAATGATCCAAAATTAAATAAAACTGAATTGCACTCTGAGTAAATGTAAACAACAACCCCATGTTAATGTTATTTTGAATTTATATTTGTGCATTGGAATTCATAGAATTGAAAGCAAAAAAGCCATCAGAGTTGAATATGCAAACTCTACTGGACTGGAATGGGGGGGTCTATATCTACTAACTATTACTAGAGCAATATTTGGCCTCAACTGACACTGACAAATTTTAAATTAAATATGTTACAATACAAACAGATATCAAACCATGTAATCATCCACCCTCACAAAAATGAAAATTCTGCAGTTAAATTAATATTTATTTATTTATATGTATTTATAAAATGTTTTACCAGAAAAGAAATACATGGCGATTTTTCTTGTTTTAAGTATGATATGGGATATGCTAGCAATACATTACATATTGTACACATAGTTACATTTTTAAATAGCTATACACAGACACAAGGAAGGTCTTTTTTTAATGTACAGTCTTTACAAGATTAATTTGTTTGTAAAGATAGAGAGATTTTTCTTAAGGGAAGATATAAGGGCAAGCTTCCAAAGTCCTTCTGAACCGCACACGTGCAAGCAGAGTTGGAGCCATATCTGAATATTAGTTTGTGATTGGTTAGCAGGGATTCTTTTGTTCTGGGGTACAGGGAAATCAGTGAAATGAACAAACATAAAACTATGTACTAATTTGACAAAATAAAGCTGCATTTTTAATTGTAAAATTATTCTCAGATATGAAGGTTCAAAATCATGTAGTTTGCAATTTGTGTTTAGTGGTCCTCTAAGTGTTTCTGATTGTCTGGGGTGAGAAATGGAGTGTCAGGGGTTATTTAAGACAGAATTAAATGTTTGTAGGTAATACGATTGGTCAGAATTTAACTTCTGAGGGTACTGACATGGAAATGGTATGTAAACAGTGCTAAAACAAATAATACACCAGAGATATGCAGAATTAAAACTACAACTAAAATGATACTTAACTAAAACAATTTTTAATTAAGGCTATAAAGCGCATACAACAATTCATCAAGGGGCCTAAACCTTGGATGGGCCACCCCCAGTAACACTAACAGCTTGGCTTGCAGAAGAACATATTTGGCAAGCCTTCAAATTCGCTTATAGGTATGATCCACCACCCCTGCCAGTAAATCACTTGCTTTTTCTACTCCCACCAACATGAAGAGAACTAAAAAACCCCTGAAATAAAAGAATACAAACAAATTGCTCTATAAAAACATCATATGATTGTCCTGTTAGTATGATTTTCATTCTTCTAATGTTTACAACCATTATAAGCCACATTTCCTCAAAATTCAATACTATAAGCCAAAGCTTCTAAAAAATCTGGCATACTATTTTAGTACAGAAATAATTAGTTATTACCATAAAACCCAAGAGACTTAGTAAATTATTTAATAATACAAATATTTGCTATTAAAAATTGAAAAGAGGAGATTTTATAATTCTCAAAATGGAAAATTTGATGAAAAAGTAACAGTCCAAATTAGTAAGCAAGCAACCTGCAAATTTGGTAGAATAGCACAGCTGAGTAGCCAAAAAAACCTTTTTTCAAGAATCAACTTTATTCTTTAAATGATTAAATTTGCAGATCTTTTGATTTCACCCAGGTAATGTAAAATGTATTTTTCTCTGCATACAAAATATAGGTTTTCTCAGTAGTTCATTGTATTTTCTTTCTAGTATATATACAGTGTATGCTTGTCAGTTTGTTCTGCTTGTTCATAGTAGATGGCGTTATATATTTAGGGCCAGATTACAAGTGGATCGCTAAATGTCGCTTTCATGAAAGTGATATTTCCACTCCACTGTGTAATACCAGCGCACGCTAATGAACGCTAGTATTACAAATTGTCAGCTTGTGTTCACATTGCTGGGAAGCATTGCGCTCACAAGAGTGCGCTTCCATAGACTCCAATGGGAGCCTCGTTCTGATGCCGTCAGAGACAGCATCAGAACCTAAGCGCAGCAAAGGGGGTAAGTAGTGCAGTAATGGCAGCAATTTTATATATACATGTATATGATTATATACATATATATTTATGTGTTAATATGTGTAATGGCTGATTAATTATCATGCGCCCGTTTGCGTGCTTGCAATAATTTAGCACTCCACTTGTAATCAAGCCCTTAGATAATAAATTTTTAATTAATTAATTAATTAATTAATTAATTCCAATATATATACAGTATATACAGTATAGTTTTAAGAATTTAGTGCGCGTATTATATTTTGAAAGTAAAATGTTTGCATTTGAGCAAACGTCAGTGCTTGCTAACTTCAGGACTTTGGATATTGCGATCCCACAAAAAAAACTCCCCATAGACTTCAATGGTAGGTGTAAACTGGAAAAAAACTAACACTTATCGCTTGCGCACTAACACTGCACTGCGTTAGACCAACTGCGCTAATCCAAAGGTAGTTATGAATATTTTACATTCCAATGTTCTTCATATAGAAGAAAGTGTTGTATTTATTTTTAAATATATCTATATATATTTACTTTTTTTGTAAAATATATGAATATGTTTATGTGTGTGTGTTTATGTGTGTGTATTTATATATCTGTATATGTTTATGTGTGTATGTGTGTGTATGTGTATATTTATATATGTGTGTTTGTGTATTTATATATATATATATATATATATATATGTCTGTGTATCTGTAAGGTTATGTGTGTATGTATGGGTATGCATGTATTTTTATATATATATATATATATATATATATATATATATATATATATATGTGTGTGTGTGTGTGTGTTTGTATTTATATATGTATCTGTGTGTATATTTATGTGTGTATGTTTATGTGTATGTGTGTATTTATATATCTATGTGTGTACGTTTGTATTTGTGGGTATGTAGGTATTTATACATGTGTGTGTATGTATGTTTATGTGTGTATGTATTTATACATGTGTATGTGTGTAAGTTTATGTATGTATGTATGTATGTATATATTTATATATGTATGTGTGTGTATTTTATGTGTGTATGTGTGAAGTGTTTAATGTTTAAAGGACTATTAAATACAGTAGACTTATATTATCAACAAGTGCATAATAAAAACACAATGCATAGCACTTATTCTGAATTTTAACTAAGCAGATTTCAAAATTTACTTACATTTTCTGTTTCCTTGTATCATGTGACAGCCATCAACCAATCAAAGACTCATATACGTATACACTCTGAACTCTTGCACTTACTCATTAGAATTTGTGCATATAAAAAGCCTGAGCACAATTTGATAATGGAAGTCAATTGGAAAATCTCTTAAAACTGCATGCTCCATCATAAAAGTTTAATTTTCACTTTAGTGTCCCTTAAGTTTTATTGAAATAGTATAGCACAGAACTAAACTCTATTGGATTAGCACATGGGCAATATACAGCATGAATTTTATTGTAAAGTCCCATAGAAGTCTGTTATGTGAGGGAATTAAAGTATCCACAGTATCCAGCAAGAAGGTGTAATGTCAGTGTGCACTAAACTCTTGCAACCCCCCCCCCCCCAAAAAAAATAAAAAATAAAAAAAAATAATTTATCTTTGGACTTGTAACATGAGAGCAAAAATGGAAGTGGGAAATATTGCCTTCCAGCAATGATAATGCCCCTTGTTAATTTTTAGTACTGAATATTTGCTAAAAGTATTAGTTTATTAAACAGTGTATTTTAAATTACAGACAAAGCAGGCAAATAAACCAAATGGATTTGATTGGTTTTGAATGTGAAGATAGGTGACTGCTCAGCATTAATTGATCCAGAAAACTTTTTGAAGATGTAATATACCTGAATGAAGCGCAGTATTCACAGAAAATAAATCTATTTGAGGTCATTAAATTGCAGCTTGCCTTTTTTAATTATCTACCTATCTACCTCATTATTGTTCCTCAGCAATTCTGTCTCCAATTTCAAAGTTCCAGCTACTCAATATTAAAGGGACAGCATACACCAATTTTCATATAACTGCATATAATAGACAATACTATAAAGAAGAATATGCACAGATACTGACCTAAAATTCCAGTATAAAACCTTTTTTTCCCAGTTTAGCACTGTTGAAAAGGTTAGACTGGCACACCCAGTGAAATGGGCTTGAAAGCAAAAAGAGCAGACATTCCCCACCTCCCCTGCATATGAAAAGACCCTTTACACAAACAGGAGCAAGCTGGAGTAGGGGAATGTCTGCTTTGGGGCTTGGTTAGGAATCTGAAAATCAGCACAAGGTTATTTAAAAATAAGATATCTAGATATGCTCAGTAGCTGCTGATTGGTTGCTGCACATAGAAGCCTCATGTGATTGGCTCACACATGTGCATTGCTTTTTCTTCAACTTAGGATATCTAAAAAATGAAGCAAAATAAATAATAGAAGTAAATTGTAATGTTGTTTAAATTTGTATGTTCTATCTGAATCATGAAAGAAAGATTTTGGGTTTAGTGGCCCTTTAAGCACAAAACTTATAGTAAATCATTTTCAATAATAACGCTAACTTTTTTTAACCTTCATCTTTAACAGAAACTAAAACCTAACTACTTTAATTAGACCTGCAAGTGGGACAGCAGGACAGGACTCCCAACCAATAAAAATACTGTAAGATGCTGCAACCAATGAAAGTCCTGCAAAAAATGTTTGGCAGCTCTACTTCTATTTAAAAAAAAGTGATCATAGGCTCCTTAAAGACTGTATTCTTGTTCATCTTCAATAGCCAAATAAAGGTATTACCACTCCGTAAATTTGGTATTTTTTCATAAAGAATATTTATGCTCATGTATTCGCCCTGATTAACACAAATCAATTAAATTATGTTATTTTAATCAACATATTAAGCTACCAATGGCAAAATATAAAATAACACCAATTCAACAGTTGTTAAATAATATTTGGCCAAATTGACTGAATCCAATTGATTAATACCCTGTATAATAAAGCTGAGCACTAACTAATATAATACACCTGTTTTTTAGGTTATGGAAAACCACAAGGAATCAATGAATAGATTGTTTAAGAAGCTGATGGAAAAAATACCTGCTATAAGTATAGTGGATTGGAAATGTATGTAGGGGGTGATCGGAGTTTAATTTTCATATGATAATACGGAAAGGAAATCTAAGGAAACACAAGGAAGAAACTATCACATATCATTACTGCGGCTTGGAGTTTCCAGTAACTTGTACAGCTCAATTACTCTCAGTTTCCACATGTAATTTTTGTTGCATTATTGGCAAAGACAAGTCAACAAATCTATCTAGTAGCATGACAGACAATCAAGTAACAGGAAGATGTGGTAAAAGTGTCAAGTTAATAAAGTTTATTTTTCTTACTGAGCTCCATAATAGTTTTTTAATTGAATTTTTATTTCAGTAGTAATTTTCTTGAATTTTATCATTACTCCTTTTTAAGTCTGTTCTTAAAAGATACAGGAGGCTATGCTAGGAAGAGTAAGATGATTTCTTGTAAATGAACAACTAATTATTTTTTTACTTTTTATTTGCATAATTGCCCCAAAATTTCTTTTGCACACCTTTTTTTAGTATTACTTTATAAAAACATGCAGAGTAATTGAAAGCGATATTATAGTATACACTATAGCACCTCAATAGTTTGCTTTGCATGTTTACAATAAATGTCTTTTTTAGGTAATCTGTTTGTAATCATTTTTCTTTGTACTGCTAATAAACCAGAACCTCAAAGTTAGAGGGTACATTTTATTGAAATTTGAAACTCTTATCCTGGATTAATTGGAGCTAGGAATGTTGATCTTAAAACCCTAGACCAGGGCTCAGCAACCTTGGCTCTCCAGTTGTTTTAGAACTACATTTCCCATGATGCTTGTGTCTTTAAGCTGCCTAAGCATCATGAGAAATTCAGTTCTAAAACATCTGTAGAGCCAAGGTTGCTGACCCCTGCCCTAGGCCAGTGATGGCAAACCTTGGCACTCCAGATGTTTCCGAACTACTTTTCCCATTATGCTTAGGCACTCTGAAGTCCAGTCGAGCATCATGGGAAAACGTAATTCTGAAACATCTGGAGTGCCAAGGTTCGCCATCACTGCCCTAGGGCCATAAAGTTTATTCAGATTTCGTTTAAAATCTTGATGGAAATAACTTTCAGATGTGTATCATCATTGTAAACCATTGTGATATCAATGTTGTATCTTGACTTTATTTTTATTTATTTTTTTCTGTACATTTTCTCTTTTGGAAAATCTAATAAAATTATTTTCAACAAAAAAAAATTATATGCTTTTTCTGAATCATCAATAAAAGTTGTGTGTCCCTTTAATTATGAATACATTACAATAAATCACAATCTAAAAATCCTATAAAAAGAATAGATGAAATATTGAAATTAAAACACACTGTAAAAATGTATCCTTTAGTCACATAAAAAATTGTAGCTAAATTGTTCTGCAAAATTGTATTTTATGGAAAAATTAAAATTCGGATTTAAATTATACAGGAAAAAAACAATTTTAAGGGACAGTCTGCTCCAGAATTTGTATTGTTTAAAAAAATATATAATCCCTTTATTACCCATTCACCAGTTTTGTATAACCGACATGGTTACATAAACATACTTTTTACCTCTGTGATTATCATGTATCTAAGCTTCTGCAGACTGCCCCTTATCTCAGTGCTATTTACAGACTTGCATTTAAGCCAATCAGTACTGACTCATTTGTAACTCCAGGTGAGTGAGCAAAGTGTTATCTATATGGCACACATCAACTAGCACTGTCTTGCTGGGAAAAGCTAATAAAATGCACTTAGATAAAGGTGGCCTGCAGGGGTTTAGAAACAGGCAGATAGCTTTTTAAAGGCTATAAGGCATATCAATATAACAATGTTGGATGTGCAAATCTTGGGAATAGGTAGTAAAGGTGTTATCTAGATTTTAAAACAATAACACATTTGGAGTAGACTGTCCCTTTGAAGAGCACAGTAGAAATTATAACAAAACTACACTGCACATGCAAAACTCCTCTGTGAAAATCACAAAATTTAAAGTGTATTGCTTTCCTTATTGTTAAATCAGTTTCTAATGGGTTTGTGGTCTAAAAAGTAATGAAATCGCCATATACAAACGTTGGCAGTACAATGAGTCATACAGAAGAGCACAGTGAATTTAAATGTGGCACCATTTTAGCATACCACCTCTGCCACAAGTTAGTTCAGGAAGTTTCTGGCATACTAGATTTTCCCTGGTAAACTCTAAGTGCTATTATTGTGAAGTAGGAGCATCTAGGAGCAACAACAGTCCAGCCACGAAATTGGAGACCATGCAAACTCACATAGCTGAAGCGTGTAGTGCGTAGCAAGTATAAATAGCCTATCATCTGTTCCATCACTCACTACAGAGTTCCAAACTGCCTCTGGAAGCATTATCAGCAAACCAACTGTGTGCTTGGAGCTTAATGAAATGGGTCCATATGGCCAAGCAGCTGTATAGAAGCCTCACATGTGTAATACCAAGCATCAGTTAGAATGGTGCAGGCCACCGCTTGACTCTGGAGAAGTGGGAATGTTCTCTGGAGTGATGAATCATGTTTCATTATCTGGCCGTCTTATGGAAGAATCTGGGTGTGGAGGATGCCAGGAGAACATCAACTATTGGAATATACATATAGTGCCTACTATAAACTTTGGGGGAGAAGGGGTAAAAGTCTTGGGATGTTTTTCATGGTTTGGACTTGGCACCTTAGTTCCAGTGAAGGGTCATCTTAATGCAACAGGATACAATAACAGTTTAGACAATTGAGTGCTTCTAACTTTGTGGCAACAGTTTTGGGAAGACTATTTCATGTTCCATCATAACTGTGCACAAAGTGAGGTCCTTGAGGACATGATTTGACGAGTTTGGTGTGGAAGAAGTCAAATGGGCTACATGGAGCCCTGACCTCAACCCCATTGAATACCTATGGGATTAACTCAAGCCACAATTGCAAGTCTTGTACAACATTAGTGCCTGGCCTCACAATTGCCCTTTTGGATAAATGGGGACACTCCTAAATCTTGTGGAATGCCTTCCCTGGAAGAATGGCAGCTGTTATAGCCACAAAGAGGGTCCACCTCAATATTTAATGCCCATGGTTTTGGAATTAAATGTCCAATAAGCTCATATAGGTGTGATGGTCAGGTGTCCACATACTTTTGGCAAAGAATGGTTAATTCCTGGTAAAAAAAACAAACAAACAATCATGGTGTAAAAATGAGGGGCTTGACATTTAGCACATTTAGAGAATCTTTTAAACTAGGGATGGGAGGAGAAAAATTATAATTTATTGAACTAGCTCAACAGGCGTACATTATTAATTTATGTATTTATATAAAATAATAATGGTGGTGCAGACCCAAAACACTATATTAATTTATACTAACAAAGATAGATACCAAGGATATATCAAACCTTGTATTAAAGAATGGGAATCAAGCACTCTTCAAAATATATTCTCAAAAAATCCCTTTTTATTCAAATACATTCATAGATAGACAAAATCCATTGCTGTGGCATAATAAACACACACAAATACCCTATACAAACATCAGTGCAAAAATACAAATATTAAAAAAGGCAATTCTGGCATCCTAGATTCACAGTTAATACCATACAACACCCTGCTGCACCAGACCCTGTATGTAAACAGGCTAACGTCTGGGCAGGTTAACTATGCATGTAAACAAAAGAGTAGTCACAAGAGAACTGTTCACCACCTTTAAAGAATGTCCTTCTTTAGAAAGTACTTGGTAAGTGCAAGGTTAGTTTCTAGTATTGCAGAAAATACGTTAAAGCAATAGTCATTCCAGCAACAAGCACATATGAGATTGAGCAGCTGAATAAAGTGCAAGCAAGCAGCTGAGTAAAGTGCGAAAGTAAATGCAGGTAGTAAATGACAGAAAGCAAGATAAATTCTGTTACTTCAAAGTACGCGATATGGTAAATAACCAGCCTCCTTTCCCAATTAGCCAAACACATAGGTTATTACTGAAGATGTAAAATCAGTTTTCCACAATACAGACAGTCCGGATAGCAAGCCCTGTCAAGCAAGCTTCTACAATTGTGGTTCTGTATCTGTCATGGTTAATACCTCTCCTTTAGATGTTGGCGGGTGCTTGTTGAGACTTCAAAAACCTTGCAACTGTCCTGTCGCTGCAATGTTATAAAGCATAATAGCCCATACTCAGGTTGTTTTGTTGTATGAGTACAAACAGTTCATCAAACTACGAATCTAGTGTCAGATCGCCTTTAGCCATCTCCTATGTACGTTTCACTCCCATTGGCCATTGGATTTTGTCTATCTATGAATGTATTTGAATAAAAAGGGATTTTTTGAGAATATATTTTGAAGAGTGCTTGATTCCCATTCTTTAATACAAGGTTTAATATATCCTTGGTATCTATCTTTGTTAGTATAAATTAATAGGGATGGGAGGAGGTTCACTCCAAACATAATAGAACTGACAGATTTTTCCATGAATATGATACAGTTGGAATTTGCACTCTCACAAAGCAAAACAATTATAGTTACCAGGGTGCATACACATGTTCAGTAAGAATAAAAATCAAAAGAATGTATAATATAGCATAACTAAGTGAACATTATATATAAAAAAGCAGTGATGCGATAATGCTGTTACTGTGTAATCAAACAATGATCATATCCATCAGCTTAATACCAGATGCTACTGCATAATCTTCATATTTGACTCAGACTAGACGAACATAGGGATAAGAATCATATCATCTAAAGAGTATACTAAAAGCAAAACTGGTATAAAAATAGCAAAAGTTTTTACCAAACCGAGCATGAAAAGCTCTACATACAGCGTACTGAGCCATGGTACAGTGTTGATACCCAAGGGAGGAGCAACCAGCCAGCATCACAAATCAGATGTCATACCGTACACGCCTATCAGTCTAAACACAGTAACAAAAAGTAAATACATGTAAATTAATGTGAATAACCATCCACAGTTAATGTAACTATCAACTAATTATGTATCAAATAGATTATGGCATGACGGGACATTTTTCATATTTAGTAGTTTAAATAAAATATATATATGAGTTGTATTGATGTTTTAGAATATTTTAGTACATCTATAATAATTATTTACATTAATTATTAATATTTATCAATATTTTATATTTAAGAAATACATAACAAACCTTAATATAATTCATGTCGGGTTAGCAAAGATGAAGAATATGTGGCCTATTTATCAAGCTCCGTATTGAGCTTGATGCCCCGTGTTTCTGGCGAGCCTTCAGGCTCGTCAAAAACACAAGTTATAAAGCAGTGGTCTAAAGACAGAGATCGGCGGAAATCAACCTGATCCAATACGATCGGGTTGACACCCCCTGCTAGTGGCCGATTGGCTGCGAATCTGCAGGGGGCAGTATTGCACCCGCAGTTCACAAGAACTGCTGGTGCAATGATAAATGCCGACAGCGTATGCGGATCATGTCCGCTCGCACATTATAGGCCCCTTAGTGTACTCCTGTCAGGTTTTGCCCACATACTCCCCGACGGAAGTACACTAGTTCTTTATATATATATAAAATCCAAAATGAGAGACCACACTCATAGGTCTTGTAGTTCCACCAAAGTGAAATGTATTCCCAACTGGGAATAAATTTCATTTTGTTGGAACTACAAGACCTATGAGTGCGGTCTCTCATTTTGGATTATAAGTATATTTATGTACCGGCACCTAGGCATGAAATAAAGAGCGTGAGTGCTTGGTACAGGAAACTTGGCTATATATATATATATATATATATATATATATATATATATATATATATATAGACACAGGTATATGTATATATAGCACGTGAGCAAGTGAATGTCAATTTTGATGCTAAAGTGCCCGGTTTTTAAAAATTCGATCAAAAACAGGGGCACTTTAATTCATCAAAATTTACATTTCATTCCTGTTGTGAAAAAAAACTTACCTTTTAAACTTGACAGCCGCTCCAGCTTCCTCCACCCGTCGCAAAGCCTCTTCATGGGTCTAAAATGAGGAATCCGGCTTCCTCCAATCACAGAGTTGAATCAGACACTGATTCCCCTGGGGGGAAGCCGTGATTGGAGGATGACCTATCCATCATTTCTGACGTCAGAAATGGCTTGCAACGACCGGAGGAAGCTGGAGCAGCTGTCAAGTTTAAAAGGTAAGTATTTTTTCACAGCACGAGTGAAATGTAAATTTTGATGAATTAAAAGGCCCCTGTTTTTAATCGAATTTTTAAAAACCAGGCACTTTAGCATCAAAATTGACATTCACTTTAACATGTGTCGGATTTTGCTTGCGCGCAAAAGTTGTACTTTAAACTTGTGTGCTATACTGAGCGGGTAAAATCTTTACTTCTACTGTGTTATTGCTCAAGCAAAACGGCTAAATAGAGCACCACTTGTAATCTGGCCCTCAATGTCTGAAAACATTATCGAAATGCACCTTGAAAAAATGCTATAATATGATGTTATGTAAATGTTATTTTGTTGTTGATTTTTCTGGAACCTGTTTGTGTTTAATGCTATTTATTTAACCAAATGTTTATTATATGCTTTATTTGATGGCTAAATTCTTTCAGTGTTATCATCTGTTACAGTTTTTACCTTTTCCCCCTTATAATGCTTTAGAGAGAGGTTACTCTGAAATCTAAATTACAAGCACCTTTCTCTAATAAATAAGTAAAAATGGTCTCATATTTTAGGAATGATTTTCAGTACAATATAAAAAGAAAAAACTGATAGAGAAAAATATGAAAAATATGTATTTTATTGTATCAAATATTCAGTATTATATTAAAAAAATAAAAGTTTTATTGCTAAATAAATGCAATGTCAAAATTGTATATATTTATTTCTCTCATGCTGATCAAAGCTGTTTCTTTTGAATATTTTTTCTGATTCCTCTTTCTTAAAGCCCTTCCTAGCTCTTCTTCCAACGTTTAGTATATTCACTAGTAGACATCTGTGATAATAATAAGATTATATATATATATATATATATATATATACATACATATATATATACATATATACATATATATATATATATATATATATATATATATATAATACATGCTTTTCTTTGCTTTATAGTAATTTTCTTTAAATTTGTCAGTCATCTCCACAAGTTATTTTTTTTTTTGTGTGTAAAAGTTAATGTAAAACAACTGTTGTGGACAAGTTAATCAGTCTGTAAATGGTTTTAGTCCTGTCATCAGTAGCTGTGTTTGTGCATTTATTTTATTCTCTTTTGTTACTGCATAAATAGTTATAGTTTTAGGGGTTTATATTGTTAGAAACATAATTTTGGGACATTGAATAATAAAAAAAAAAACAGGGACATTTCACATTACTGCATTTTATTTATGGATACTTGAAATAACTCTGTATACAACCCCCCTCCAAACAAATGGGACCTTCTGTTGTTAAATAATCACCTTGGTAGGATGGTGTAGCCATTGTTTTAGTTATTTTTATATATATATATATATATATATATATATATATATATATATATATATATATATATATATAATATATATGTATATATATATATATATATATAATATATATATATATATATATATATATATACTGTGCATTGGGACAACATACAGTTCATGTTTCAAATTTTAATAAAAATGGAGTTACAACCAAGAATTTGTCTGCTTTTCAAAATATGAGGGAGAACTTAAACTTCTGCCTGCATTTCTTATGTATTGTATTATTACCTGCTCTAATTAAGAAATAAGTATGTTACATTTTTTTATACTTCTTCATGTTTGTAAATTGAGTTATAAAACTATCTTAAATTACCTTATATTTCTTTATGGTGATTCTATTAATTATAGTAAAACTGACTTGATCCCTACTCAGCAAGGGGCTTGGTTGCTCCTGATTGGATTAGTTAAATGAACATAAAACTAATTTTGAATTCCCCATAAAGACCCAGATTACAAGTTGTGTGCTAATGTTAGCGTGGATAGCGATAGGCAGTATCGCTGGACTGCACTACAATTAGCACACAGCTTGATATTACAATAGATTTACCAATGAAGGTTTAGAGTGGCCGACATCAAAAGCCCAAATTGCGCTTGAAGAATTACCTGAAGACCTGAAGTTAAGTGTAAAGGGACGATTTATGAATGCCGCAACTGATAATACGCTGGAATCTCGCGTCAAATTACCCAAAGCCGTACTTGATGAGCGTGTTTTTGACAGCCTTTGTAATAAATAAGGCCATCGTATGTAGATTCGCGGCAGCAATGTCTGGCAAGTATTTTGACTCTAGCGAATGCGTCGAGATTGACGCAATGATAAATCAGCCCTTAACGGCTGGATGATTGAAAGCTCTCTGGGCTGGCAAGATTATTAAAGAATGCTCGCCAGTCCTATTTCCCTGGTGGAATGATCTAAAGCCACTTTTTACCCTGAAAACAGGGTGTCTCGCTAAGGGTGTATATTGCATTTTGATATGAAATGTGCACAACAAAATTCATATTTTAAACATCATACAAAACAAAACATTTGAACCATTCACACAAAAATAAGCAGGGAAAAATTGTATTGTTAAGGTGCATCAAAAATCGTAACAAAATTCTTCAATCAAAAATCGTATGGTAACAAAAAAGTAAAATTTGTACGTAATTTGCAAAGGAATAAATCAAATTAAACATGCACGGCGTAAATCGTAATTGTAGTACACTGGATGTGCAAAAATCACACCGAAATTTGAACTTATAAATACAAAATGCAAAGCGTAATTGCTGTTTTTTCGTAAAATGGTCTGAACATGGGCGTATATGAAAATGTCTCTCTAATCTCAACGTAATTTTATAAAGATTTTCGCACTGCAAATCTCACAGTATTTTCTCGCCAACTTAAAGGTGGCAAGCTTTTCTCAAAACAATACGAACACTTATAAACCCAAAAGAAAAACAAATGCATACTAAAATATAGGCAAATGTAAGCAGCATAATGTGAGTTATATTGGCTGCAGGATTTAAATTTTAAAGTGCTCCCCCTGCTCCCTGCTAACTTCGCACTAAGGAGCGAAGTTTCCCTAACCAGCGAGCTTCAATACTTTTAATAGGAGCCATCTCGCCACTCGCAGGGACTGCCCCTTTTTTACGATCATTGCACCGGGGCAGCCCTGCGAGAGTCAGCAAGAAAAAGTAGGTTTGAGCTGGTGAAGATTATATCATCGAGCCCTAAGAGTTAAAAAAAGTTTCGCTGGAGACTTCCGGTGAGCGGCTCAGCAAGATGGCCACTGCTTCACACTGCTCTGTGAACGAAAATTGCTTTTCAAAGAATTGTGGCTGAATCTTAAGTCATCCAGCACTCCCTTGACAATAATTGTGTCCGGGAAACTTATAGGATCAGGAAGCTCCAACTCCTGGCCACCGAGAAGGCATATAAAAGAAAATTAAGCTCACTGGCGTTTTGGGAGTGTTTGCTCTGACAACACACAAGATGGAGCGCACTATTTCCTCCCTCATTGATATTTTCCAACCCCTGTTTGACTCCCTAACAACTGCCATGGAAGAGCTCCTCTGGGAAACGCGAGTGTTTCATACAACAGACCGCTTGAAAACTACCTCTGCCGGCTTGAAAGTACCGCTACAGATACCAACAGGCAAGATGAATGCCGAGGGGGTCGGCAAGTGCAATACGCAATACCCTACTATTGTTCCTGAAGAATCTGATTCTACATCTGGAGAATGGCCTTATAGCTTGAGGAAAGAATCGGATGACTCTGTCTCATTCTCGCCCTGGCACTGCACTTCTATAGCAAGCAGCTCCAGCAAGAGCGTCGATGTCTATGGCTTTATAAGTCTCACCGTTGATTCTCCCCAGCCCCATGGTTCTCCACTCAGCACTTTACTAAACCTCAGCGTTACAACCGGACACCGCCTTAGCCTTAGACTAAAAGAAAGGCTGGATCAGCCGAGAGCTGGAGTGGGATGATAACACACAGCAAGAGAAAACTACTCAGGATTAGGACATTCCTTTTTGTGTATTGCAGCACCTGCAACTAACTCATGTCCAAATACTTTAAATGGTTATTAACTTTGACTTGGTTTGTTTGTTCTGGGAACGAGACCGCTGCTCTGCTGCCTGTAGATCGATAGCAATGGGGCATGCATACACCAGAGGGGCCATTAGGATCACTAGACACTGTCATCTTATCTAGCTCCCGCTCAGGGATTGCTTATTATAGTTGACAGTGATGCAAACACATTTTATTTATCAGCCTTATGTATTTCTCTTACACTGAATTGTGTCACGTTGTCCTCCTGGAATAGCAGAACCTTACTGTATTATAACCATCGCGCTACAGAAACTTCAACTTAAACCTAATTCTCTTTTATTCATATTTGTGTCTTCCCTCTCCCATTCTCCTCCTTGGGTTGATGTGCTTTGTTTATTGTTACCCCCCCTGTGTACTTGATGGACATACTACCTACTGTGTTATAGTCTTTTATTACTGCAAGATAGGATGTGACATTTAGACAAAGTGGCGGGAGTGTTGTCAATGTCTTACATATAAACCCTTTTAATGTGTCAAACACCAGCTCCCATGCATATTATGGCTATTATGCTTGATGTCCAGCGTTGTTAGACCTATTGCCCTGTCCTGCTACACATGAAAAGATCTATGTCAGCTAAAGGCTGCTAGTTTAGGAGAGATCAAATCTATAACCACTTGAGTTCGGCACCTGATCTTTTTCTGTCATGTACATATAATTTCTACTCAATTAGTGGCAAATCTGGCTGGGGCAACTACATTTAGCTTGCAGGATAGAACCTTGGGGCGAATATCTGATTGTATGTTTTATTGACCGCAACCCCGACTCGTCAAACCTATGGGATTCAACAGACGCAGTGGTATTGCTGTTTGGATATATTGGATGTATTGGTTTTCTTTTCTACCCTGCGTGGTATGATATCATATTATGTGGTTGTCTATGCTGTTGGATATAAATAAAAATTAAAAAAAAAAAAAAAAAAAGTTTTGCTAAACACATGTAAAATACATTAAAATAAAGTATTGCATATATATACATTTTCAATAAAAAAGGTCATTTTTATATTGAAAAAAGTTTGCAAATGGGTTAGAAAAAGCATATGGAATATGGAAAGGTGTTTGTCTGGAAAGCGCTCATTTATGTCTAAATATATATATATATAAACACACTTTTGAGCCCTTCCCAGTCAAATACCTAAAAATATAAAATATAATTTGTAATCAATTTCAATGTTTCTACGTGTTTTGAATAGAAATACTTGAAGTTCCTATGCACTTTTCATTTTTGTATAGATGTTTCTATATATATATATCTGTATATACAATATATGTCTATATCTATATAGTCATATAGATATATAGATATAGAAGTGTGAAGATATGGACTAGCGCCTACTCTGTACCCTATAGGCTTGAGGGGGGGTGATACCTAGTAACCACCAATAGGAATCGACTAAAAATGAAAAAAAAAACAAGCGCCTACCAGAGGAGGCAAAGGGATATGAAGGTGATGGAAAAATATGTATTTGTATTTATTTTTTATTTTTGATACCACCACACAGGAGTTTATTTTAAGGACATTTTTTCTTAAATTTTCTTAAATTCCCTTTCGGGTCCCCGACCCTACACCATTGGAACATTTGCATATTTGGACTTAATTTCTCTCTTTTTTTGGAGCCTGTGACTCATGTGATAACCCATTGTTTTTATTATAGTTTTTATACAGTTTTTATTACAGTTTTTATTACAGTTTTTATTACATTATTGTTATTAGATTTCTGTACACTGTATGCAACATTTTATTGTATAAGATTTCTTCATGGATCCATGAATTGTACCCATTTGTTTTATTGCATTAATATGTGTAAATTAAATTAAGTTTTTATATCACATATTTTAACATCACCTTCATATCCCTTTGCCTCCTCTGGTAGGCGCTTGGAGATATATAGATATAGCTATATATTTAACATTTTTTTAAACATACAGGGAGTGCAGAATTATTAGGCAAATTAGTATTTTGACCACATCATCCTCTTTATGCATGTTGTCTTACTCCAAGCTGTATAGGCTCGAAAGCTTACTACCAATTAAGCATATTAGGTGATGTGCATCTCTGTAATGAGAAGGGGTGTGGTCTAATGACATCAACACCCTATATCAGGTGTGCATAATTATTAGGCAACTTCCTTTCCTTTGGCAAAATGGGTCAAAAGAAGGACTTGACAGGCTCAGAAAAGTCAAAAATAGTGAGATATCTTGCAGAGGGATGCAGCACTCTTAAAATTGCAAAGCTTCTGAAGCGTGATCATCGAACAATCAAGCGTTTCATTCAAAATAGTCAACAGGGTCGCAAGAAGGGTGTGGAAAAACCAAGGCGCAAAATAACTGCCCATGAACTGAGAAAAGTCAAGCGTGCAGCTGCCAAGATGCCACTTGCCACCAGTTTGGCCATATTTCAGAGCTGCAACATCACTGGAGTGCCCAAAAGCACAAGGTGTGCAATACTCAAGAAATATCTCAAGACTGATTTTTCTAAGGTTTTATGGACTGATGAAATGAGAGTGAGTCTTGATGGGCCAGATGGATGGGCCCGTGGCTGGATTGGTAAAGAGCAGAGAGCTCCAGTCTGACTCAGACGCCAGCAAGGTGGAGGTGGAGTACTGGTTTGGGCTGGTATCATCAAAGATGAGCTTGTGGGGCCTTTTCGGGTTGAGGATGGAGTCAAGCTCAACTCCCAGTCCTACTGCCAGTTTCTGGAAGACACCTTCTTCAAGCAGTGGTACAGGAAGAAGTCTGCATCCTTCAAGAAAAACATGATTTTCATGCAGGACAATGCTCCATCACACGTGTCCAAGTACTCCACAGCGTGGCTGGCAAGAAAGGGTATAAAAGAAGAAAATCTAATGACATGGCCTCCTTGTTCACCTGATCTGAACCCCATTGAGAACCTGTGGTCCATCATCAAACGTGAGATTTATAAGGAGGGAAAACAGTACACCTCTCTGAACAGTGTCTGGGAGGCTGTGGTTGCTGCTGCACGCAATGTTGATGGTGAACAAATCAAAACACTGACAGAATCCATGGATGGCAGGCTTTTGAGTGTCCTTGCAAAGAAAGGTGGCTATATTGGTCACTGATTTGTTTTTGTTTTGTTTTTGAATGTCAGAAATGTATATTTGTGAATGTTGAGATGTTATATTGGTTTCACTGGTAAAAATAAATAATTGAAATGGGCATATATTTGTTTTTTGTTAAGTTGCCTAATAATTATGCACAGTAATAGTCACCTGCACACACAGATATCCCCCTAAAATAGCTAAAACTAAAAACAAACTAAAAACTACTTCCAAAAATATTCAGCTTTGATATTAATGAGTTTTTTGGGTTCATTGAGAACATGGTTGTTGTTCAATAATAAAATTAATCCTCAAAAATACAACTTGCCTAATAATTCTGCACTCCCTGTATATATATATATATATACATACAAAAAATAAAAAAAATTGGCTCCCGAGAAGAGGGAGGCAGACAGCTACTCAATTGCTCCACAGGACGCATCACAATACCTACAAAGGCCTTAACCCGACCATGGTAAAAGGGTAATATTGGAGATCTGGAGAGCGATGTGGCACCAGGGACACGTAAGTCTGTAACGGATACTACATACCAAACGGACATTCAGAAGGAGGGTAAGACAGAATGGCAGATACTGCTTTACTAACCACGCTGAGAGAGTATATATATATATAAAATAAAAACAATATAAAAACAATATTTTCTTCTAAGTTAGGAACATAGGAATTTAAAGTATTCTAACACTCCTTTGGATTTAGTGCAGTTGGTCTAGTGCAGCTTCGGGTTAGAGCGCAAGCAATAAATAGATAACACTTTCTGTAGAGCGCCCCATAGAAGTTTATGGGGAGAGAGAGATAGCGCAATATCGCAATATCTGAAGTCCTGAATTCAGTGGGTCTGCGTCTTTCACTCACGCACTAACCTTTTACTTTCAACTTGTAATACCAGCTCTAACCTGGAAGCGCTAATTTTTTATCTTGAGTGCTGTTATCACTCATGAGCAATAAAAATGTATCACTCCACTTGTAATCTTGGACAGAATGATTCATTATGAGCAGTAAAAAAGTACTGTAAACTTCAGACTGTACAAGCATAACCTTGCAGTGATTTTGTTGTATCCCATTATTAATAATATTAGCTAGATTTCAAGTGGAGCGCTAATTTATTGCACGCCCAGAAATGCTCCACGATAAATAACCAGGCATTACAAGTGGCTGGTTATTGCTACCGAAAAGCTTGCAGTAGCAATTAGCTCTCAGAAAATTAACCAGAGATCAGACCTCTGGTTAATGTTTTAATTGTCCCCCAAAAAACATGTGAGGTCCCTTTAAAAAAAAAAAAAGCAAAAAAGCAGTTTTTGGGGGCTAAAGTTGGTGGGAGTGGGGTGTTAGAAAAAAACAGCACTGAAAAGTGCCTTTACATTGCGGTCTATGGGAACTGTGTGTTCCCTGTAATATATATGTATGTGCTTATATAGATATATATTTACAGTATGTGTTAATATGTGTATATACATATTAACACATAAATATATATATGTACATAGTCATATACATACGTATCCTATATAATAAAAGGACAAGTGTGTTTGTCCGAAGCTGTCATGCGCAGTAGAGACTGCGCACGAGGACAAACACACCTGGCCTTCTAACTGTCTAGAATGATGACTTCCCCGGCGTCGCGTGTGGCAGAGTGGGCGTGGCCGGACGGGGCCCGGCGTGACATGGGCGGGGCCGGGCGGGGCCCGGTGTGACGTGGGCGTGGTCGGGCGGGCCAAATGTGACGTGGGTGGAGCTGGGCGGGGCCGAGCGTGACACGGGAGGGGCCGGGCCAGATGCTGGGTGTGTGGCTGTGCACAGTGAGTGATTCATAAGACAGAGAGCTCTAAAAAGAAGGGGATATTGAGAGCAGAAGAGGGGGATAAAGAGATTGGGGAGAGTGAGCAAAAGAGATTGGGGAGAGTGAGCAAAGGAGAGTGGGGAGAGTGAGCAAAGGAGAGGGGGGAGATAGCGCAAAAGAGAGGGGGGAGAGTGCAAAAGAGAGGGGGGAGAGCGCAAAAGAGAGGGGGGGAGAGTACAAAAGAGAGGGGGGAGAGAGAGCACAAAAGAGAGGGGTGGAAAGCACAAAAGAGAGGGGGGGGGGGGAGAGCACAAAAGGAGGGGGAGAGCACAAAAGAGAGGGGGGAGAGCACAAAATAGAGGGGGAGAGAGCACAAAAGAGAGAGGGGGAGATAGAGCACAAAAGAGAGGGGGAGAGAGCACAAAAGAGAGGGGGAGAGAGCACAAAAGAGAGGGGGAGAGAGCACAAAAGAGAGGGGGAGAGAGCACAAAAGAGAGGGGGAGAGAGCGCAAAAGAGAGGGGAGAGAGACAGCAAAAGAGAGGGAGAGAGAGCAAAAGAGAGGAGAGGGAGAGAGAGAGCAAACGAGAGGAGAGAGAGAGAGCAAACGAGAGGGGGAAGAGAGAAAGCAAAAAAGAGGGAGAGAGACAGCAAAAGAGGGAGAGAGATAGCAAAAGAGAGGGGGGAGAGAGAGAGAGCAAAAGAGAGGGGAGAAAGAGAGAGCAAAAGAGGGGGAGAGAGAGAGCAAAATAGAGGGGGAGAGTGCACAAAAGAGAGGGGTGAGAGTGCACAAAAGAGAGGGGGGAGAGTGCACAAAAGAGAGGGGGAGAGTGCACAAAAGAGGGGGGGGAGAGAGCGCAAAAGAGGGGGAGAGAGCGCAAAAGAGAGGGGGAGAGAGACAGCAAAAGAGAGGGAGAGAGACAGCAAAAGAGAGGGAGAGAGAGCAAAAGAGGAGAGAGAGAAAGCAAACAAGAGGGGGGAAGATAGAGAGCAAAAGAGGGAGAGAGACAGCAAAAACATAATTTATGTAAGAACTTACCTGATAAATTCATTTCTTTCATATTAGCAAGAGTCCATGAGCTAGTGACGTATGGGATATACATTCCTACCAGGAGGGGCAAAGTTTCCCAAACCTTAAAATGCCTATAAATACACCCCTCACCACACCCACAAATCAGTTTAACAAATAGCCAAGAAGTGGGGTGATAAGAAAAAAGTGCGAAAGCATATAAAATAAGGAATTGGAATAATTGTGCTTTATACAAAAAAATCATAACCACCACAAAAAGGGTGGGCCTCATGGACTCTTGCTAATATGAAAGAAATGAATTTATCAGGTAAGTTCTTACATAAATTATGTTTTCTTTCATGTAATTAGCAAGAGTCCATGAGCTAGTGACGTATGGGATAATGACTACCCAAGATGTGGATCTTTCCACGCAAGAGTCACTAGAGAGGGAGGGATAAAATAAAGACAGCCAATTCCTGCTGAAAATAATCCACACCCAAAATAAAGTTTAATGAAAACATAAGCAGAAGATTCAAACTGAAACCGCTGCATGAAGTACTTTTCTACCAAAAACTGCTTCAGAAGAAGAAAACACATCAAAATGGTGAATTTAGTAAAAGTATGCAAAGAGGACCAAGTTGCTGCTTTGCAAATCTGATCAACCGAAGCTTCATTCCTAAACGCCCAGGAAGTAGAAACTGACCTAGTAGAATGAGCTGTAATCCTTTGAGGCGGAGTTTTACCCGACTCGACATAGGCATGATGAATTAAAGATTTCAACCAAGATGCCAAAGAAATGGCAGAAGTTTTCTGGCTTTTTCTAGAACCAGAAAAGATGAAAATAGACTAGAAGTCTTTCGGAAAGACTTAGTAGCTTCAACATAATATTACAAAGCTCTAACAACATCCAAAGAATGCAATGATTTCTCCTTAGAATTCTTAGGATTAGGACATAATGAAGGAACCACAATTTCTCTACTCGTGTTGTTAGAATACACAACCTTAGGAAAAAATTCAAAAGAAGTTCGCAACACCGCCTTATCCTGATGAAAAATCAGAAAAGGAGACTCACAAGAAAGAGCAGATAATTCAGAGACTCTTCTGGCAGAAGAGATGGCCAAAAGAAACAAAACTTTCCAAGAAAGAAGTTTAATGTCCAAATGAATGCATGGGTTCAAAAGGAGGAGCTAGAAGAGACCCCAGAACCAAATTCAAACTTCAAGGAGGAGAAATTGACTGAATGACAGGTTTTATACGAACCAAGTCTTGTACAAAACAATGAATATCAGGAAGATTAGCAATCTTTCTGTGAAAAAGAACAGAAAGGGCAGAGATTTGTCCTGTCAAGGAACTTGCGGACAAACCTTTATCTAAACCATCCTGAAGAAACTGTAAAAAATTCTCGGAATTCTAAAAGAATGCCAGGAAAAATGATGAAAAGACACTAAGAAATATAAGTCTTCCAGACTCTATAATATATCTCTCTAGATACAGATTTACGAGCCTGTAACATAGTATTAATCACAGAGTCAGAGAAACCTCTTTGACCAAGAATCAAGCGTTCAATCTCCATACCCTTAAATTTAAAGATTTGAGATCCTGATGGAAAAAAGGACCTTGCGACAGAAGGTCTGGTCTTAACGGAAGAGCCCACGGTTAGCAAGAGGCCATCCGAAAAAGAATCCATCCATGCTGGAGCTACCAGCAGAACAAACGAGCATTCCTTCAGAATCTTGGAGATTACTCTTGGAAGAAGAACTAGAGGCGGAGAGATATAGGCAGGATGATACTTCCAAGGAAGTGATAATGCATTCACTGCCTCCGCCTGAGGATCCCGGGATCTGAACAGATACCTGGGAAGTTTCTTGTTTAGATGAGAAACCATCAGATCTATTTCTGGAAGTTCCCACATTTGAACAATGTGAAGAAATACCTCTGGGTGAAGAGACCATTCGCCCGTATACAACGTTTGACGACTGAGATAATCCGCTTCCCAATTGTCTATACCTGGGAAATGAACCGCAGAGATTAGACAGGAGCTGGATTCCGCCCAAACCAGAATTCGAGATACTTCTTTCATAGCCAGAGGACTGTGAGTCCCTCCTTGATGATTGATGTATGCCACAGTTGTGACATTGTCTGTCTGAAAACAAATGAACGACTCTCTCTTCAGAAGAGGCCAAGACTGAAGAGCTCTGAAAATTGCACGGAGTCCCAAAATATTGATCGGTAATCTCACCTCCTGAGATTCCCAAACCCCTTGTGCCGTCAGAGACCCCCACACAGCTCCCCAACCTGTAAGACTTGTATCTGTTGAAATTACAGTCCAGGTCGGAAGAACAAAAGAAGCCCCCTGAACTAAACGATGGTGATCTGTCCACCACGTCAGAGAGTGTCGTAAATCGGTTTTAAAGATATTAATTGAGATATCTTTGTGTAATCCCTGCACCATTGGTTCAGCATACAGAGCTGAAGAGGTCACATGTGAAAATGAGCAAAGGAGATCGCGTCCGATGCAGCAGACATAAGACCTAAAATTTCCATGCATAAGGCTACCAAAGGGAATGATTGTGACTGAAGGTTTTGACAAGCTGATATCAATGTTAGACTTCTCTTGTCTGACAAAGACAGAGTCATAGACACTGAATCTACCTGGAAACCTTAAAAGGTTACCCTTGTCTGAGGAATCAATGAACTATTTGGTAAATTGATCCTCCAACCATGATCTTGAAGAAACAACACAAGTCGATTCATATGAGATTCTGTTAAATGTGAAGACTGAGCAAGTACCAAGATATCGTCCAAATAAGGAAATACCAATACCCTGTTCTCTGAATACAGACAGAAGGGCACCGAGAACCTTTGTAAAAATTCTTGGAGCTGATGCTAAGCCAAACGGTAGAGCCACAAAATTGGTAATGCTTGTCTAAAAAAGAGAATCTCAGAAACTAAAAGTGATCTGGATGAATCGGAATATGCAGATATGCATCCTGTAAATCTATTGTAGACATATAATGCCCTTGCTGAACAAAAGGCAGGATAGTCCTTACAGTTACCATTTTGAATGTTGGTATCCTTACATAACGATTCAATATTGATAGATCCGGAACTGGTCTGAAGGAATTGACCTTCTTTGGTACAATGAAGAGATAGAATAAAACCCCAGCCCCTGTTCCAGAACTGGAACTGGCATAATTACTCCAGCCAACTCTAGATCTGAAACACATTTCAGAAATGCTTGAGCCTTTGCTGGGTTTACTGGGACACGGGAAAGAAAAAAATCTCTTTGCAGGAGGCCTTAACTTGAAGCCAATTCTGTACCCTTCTGAAACAATGTTCTGAAACCAGAGATTGTGAACGGAATTGATCCAAATTTCTTTGAAAAGAACGTAAACTGCCCCATACCAGCTGAGCTGGAATGAGGGCCGCACCTTCATGGGGACTTAGGAGCTGGCTTTGGGTTTCTATAAGGCTTGGATATATTCCAAAGTGAAGAAGGTTTCCAAACTGATACCGCTCCTGAGGATGAAGGATCAGGCTTTTGTTCCTTGTTGTGATGAAAGGAACGAAAACAATTATTAGACCTAAATTTACCTCAGATTTTTTATCCTGTGGTAAAAAAGTTCCCTTCCTTCCAGTAACAGTTGAGATAAAAGAATCCAACCGAGAACCGAATAATTTATTACCCTGGAAAGAAAGGGATAGCAAAGTTGACTTAGAAGACATATCAGCATTCCAAGTTTTAAGCCATAAAGCTCTTCTAGCTAAAATAGTTAGAGACATATACCTGACATCAATTCTAATGATATCAAAGATGGCATCACAAATAAAATAATTAGCATGTTATAGAATAATAATGCTATGAGAATTATGATCTGTTACTTGTTGCGCTAAAGCTTCTAACCAAAAAGTTGAAGCTGCAGCAACATCCGCTAAAAATATAGCAGGAGTAGAGACAGCCCCTTTAACCTTAGGGATTTTGTCCCAAACTCTAATCTGTCAGATGGCACAGGATAAAATAGCTTAAAACGTTTTAAAAGGAGTAAATGAATTACCCAAATTATTCCATTCCCTGGAAATTACTTCAGAAATAGCATCAGGGACAGGAAACACTTCTGGAATAACTACAGGAGATTTAAAAACCTTATTTAAACGTTTAGTTTTAGTATCAAGAGGACCAGAATCCTCTATTTCTAATGCAATTAATACTTCTTTAAATAAAGAACGAATAAATTCCATCTTGAACAAATACAAAGATTTATCAGCATCAACCTCTGAGACAGAAACCTCTGAACCAGAAGAACCATTATCAGTATCAGAATGATGATGTTCATTTAAAAATTCATCTGAAAAAAGAGAAGTTTTAAAAGACTTTTATGTATACTAGAAGGAGAAATAACAGGCATAGCCTTCTTAATGGATTTAGAAACAAAATCTCTTATGTTATCAGGAACACTCTGAGTATTAGATGTTGACGGAACAGCAACAGGTAATGTAACAGTACTAAAGGAAATTTTATCTGCATTAACAAGTTTGTCATAACATTTAATACAAACAACAGCTGAAGGAACAGATACCAAAAGTGATACACTTAGCTTTGGTAGCTCCAGCACCGGGCAGCGATTTTCCTGAAGTATCTTCTGACTCAGTTGCAACGTGGAACATCTTGCGATATGTAATAGAAAAAACAACATATAAAGCAAAATTGATCAAATTCCTTAAATGACAGTTTCAGGAATGGGAAAAAAATGCCAGTGAACAAGCTTCTAGCAACCAGAAGCAATAAATAATAAGACAAATAATGTGGAGACAAAAGTGACGCCCATATTTTTTTAGCGCCAAATAAGACGCCCACATTATTTGGCGCCTAAATGCTTTTTGGCGCCAAAAATGACGCCACATCCGGAACGCCGACACTTTTGACGCAAAAGAACGTCAAAAAATGACGCAACTTCCAGCGACACGTATGACGCCGGAAACAGAAAAAAAATTTGCGCCAAAAAAGTCCGCGCCAAGAATGACGCAATAAAATGAAGCATTTTCAGCCCCCGCGAGCCTAACAGCCCACAGGGAAAAAGTCACATTTTTTAAGGTAAGAAAAAATGATTGAATCAAATGCATTATCCCAAATATGAAACTGACTGTCTGAAAATAAGGAATGTTGAACATCCTGAGTCAAGGCAAATAAATGTTTGAATACATATATTTAGAACTTTATAAAAAAGTGCCCAACCATAGCTTAGAGTGTCACAGAAAATAAGACTTACTTACCCCAGGACACTCATCTACATGTTTGTAGAAAGCCAAACCAGTACTGAAACGAAAATCAGCAGAGGTAATGGTATATATATAAGAGTATATCGTCGATCTGAAAAGGGAGGTAAGAGATGAATCTCTACGACCGATAACAGAGAACCTATGAAATAGACCCCGTAGAAGGAGATCATTGCATTCAAATAGGCAATACTCTCCTCACATCCCTCTGACATTCACTGCACGCTGAGAGGAAAACCGGGCTCCAACCTGCTGCGGAGCGCATATCAACGTAGAATCTAGCACAAACTTACTTCACCAGCTCCATAGGAGGCAAAGTTTGTAAAACTGATTTGTGGGTGTGATGAGGGGTGTATTTATAGGCATTTTAAGGTTTGGGAAACTTTGCCCCTCCTGGTAGGAATGTATATCCCATACGTCACTAGCTCATGGACTCTTGCTAATTACATGAAAGAAAGAGAGGGGGGAGAGAGAGAGCAAAAGAGAGGCAAAAAACAGGGGAGAAAGAGAGAGCAAAAGATGGGGGAGAGAGAGAGCAAAAGAGAGGGGGAGAGTGAGCAAAAGAGAGTGGGATAGAGCACAAAAGAGAGGGGAGAGAGTGCACAAACAAGATGGGGGAGAGAGCACAAAAGAGAGGGGGGGGAGAGCACAAAAGAGAGCGGGAGAGCACAAAAGTGAGGGGGAGAGAGCACAAAAGAGAGGGGGGGGAGAGCACAAAAGAGATGGGGGAGAGAGCGCAAAAGAGAGGGAGGAGAGAGAGCAAAAGAGAGGGGGGAGAGAGAGCAAAAGAGAGGGAGAGAGACAGAAAAAGAGGGAGAAAGACAACAAAAGAGGGAGAGAGACAGCAAAAGAGAGGGGGGAGAGAGAGAGCAAAAGAGAGGGGGAAAAGATAGGAGAGAAAGAGAGGGGAGAAAGAGAAAGCAAAAGAGAGGGGATATTGAGAGAGAGCAAGGGGTGGGACCGCTGTACTGCAAAAAATGGCCCGTGTACACGGGCTTTAGGACTAGTATATTTATATTTGCTGCCATCTCTGCGTGACTTAAACCCTTCACTGTGTCTCACGGCATGAGCATGAGGCTCCCATTGGAGCCTATGGAGGTGCTCTCTCGTGAGCACAATACTTCCGTGCAATGCGAACGGTAGGTCGTGTTCGCATTGCACCTCACTTGTAATACTAAGTTGAACCCAAATATCACTTTTGCAGAAGCGATATTTTGCGCTCAACTTGTAATCTAGCCCATTTTTTGTTATTTACAGAGCATTCATGTCTGTACCTAGCTGTTTTTTGTTTTTTTTTGCAGGGGAAAATGCCCTGGACTAAAAAACAAGACAGATTTTGCTAACAAAATGACAATTAAATACTTTTAAAACTTTTATTTGCAGATGTTTTACAGTGTAGTGTTGAATTGCTGACATATACTAAACACATTAAACATGTGATTTTAAAAACTTTGACACTGACATCTCATTGGCTTTTTAAGTGTATTTCTTATAATTGTATACATTTTAATTTAAAATTAAGCTGCACAGCTTCCATTATGTTTATTATTTTGTGATTTCTATATAACTAAGTAAAGGGGTTCCTGTCTCTAGAAAAGGTTTTGATGAGCTCCTTGGGGAAATTCCTTTGCTATTATTTATTGTCAGCTATGCTAAGAACATTTACTTCTTAAACCACAAAGTGGATAAGAGCAATAAAAAGACATATATTGCAATTCTCTTGACTAATTGTGATCAGTTGTGAAAATGAAACGTTGTTAGTCATTGGTACAAGCAATTTTAGTTTGCCCTATGGTTAATTTATCTTAAATCTTCAGAGTTTAGTTTTAACACCTTTTTTTTTGTTACATAATATTTACAAGAAATTGGTTTTATCTGAATGTGACAGGTAATGCAAAATAATCACTACCTGACTAACATGCACAATGCAAAACATGCAGAAGTTATATAGAATGAAGAAAGTCTAGTCTTTGGGGTACATTTATCAAATGCCGGAGGGACATGATTCGCTGTAGCGAATCTTGTCCACCCGGCATACGCTGTCGGTATTTAACCAGGGCTGGACTGGGAATAAAAAGCAGCTCTGAAAAATTTAGAGATCAGAATATTTTTCATTGAGTTAGTAGAATGTGCACACCCCATTTTTCTCAAAGGGGATTACTGAGATACTCCTTCCACCATAATTTGTTTTTCAGAATTAAATTATATTAGTTTGTATAACACAAAAGTGCCAGGTTGTTATATAGGCACCCTACAACCCAACTGCATCTATTAATCCCCCCCTTAAATTGTATCTTTCCAGCCCCAGCTGCTGAAGCCCACCGGGAAATCTCCTGGTAGGCCAATCCAGCTTTTTATTTAACATTGCACAAGCATTTCTTGTGAAATGATTGTGCAATGCTGCCACCTGCACATTCCCTCCAATCGGCCACTAGCAGGAGGTGTCAATTATCCTGATCGAATCGGGATGATTGCAGTCCGCAACCTAAAATGTCTTACGACCACTGCTTCTTAACTTAGGTTTCTGGCGAGCCGAGAAACCTTGGGCGTATAAAGCAGAATCTGCTGCTTGATAAATCTACCCTTTATGTAAACTAACACTATCTAGAGCACTGTAACACAGCTGTTTTGCAACAGTGCTTCTAACAATGTTGTGCACTTTTGAATAATTTATTTTTTTCAAAACTTCTGCCATATAGTGTTTCAGACGTGCACATTCCTGAGGCTACCTAAGAATCCACAAAGGATAACAGAAAAAAAGATTGGAAAGTTTTTTTTTTAATTATTTGTGAAAGAAAAAGAATTTCAAGTACAGTATCGTATCCCTTAGTAATCTTCATTTCATCCTTTTGTTTATACCACCCTCTATTATGCAATCTCTTTAAGGGACATTGCAGCCAAAATTGGAATCCACAGGGATACATTTCAGTTTTGAATAGAAGCATTTTTGTAACATACATTTAGTAGCAATAATGCTTCTAATAAATCTAATAATGCTTCTAATAAATGTGTATTTAAGTATGCACCGTGCACCAGCATTTTTAACACAGCACCTGCTCAGAGAGTCTAAGGTGCTTGTACCATTTGGTAATGACTCAATTTGTTAATTGCTGACATGATACAAGCCCCACTGATTATCTGAGCAGCTGCATTATTTAAAATGCTGGTGCACTGAGAATATCTAGTTATGCTTCACATGCACGTGCAGAGAAAAATGTTAACACTAAAATGGTTATAACTTTTTCTAGAAGCATTTTTGCCAATACATTTATATTGCAAATATGTTTCTGTTCAAAGATGTCCCTTTAATCTCTTGGTTTTTTTAATAACTCTATTTAGCCACCTAAGTTGTAAATTCCCTGATGGAATAGTGCATTTGACTCCTTATGTATAAATATACTAATTAATATTGCTGCAGTATATGTTGATGCTTTACAAATAAAGCTTAATAATATAGATTTCACGCAAGCCAAGCTTCACGCTTCATGTTTGTTAAAAATTTGCTTGGTAAATAGGTTTTGTCCAGAAAGTGTCTTTTGAGCAGTGTCCATGTATATACTATCAATGCAAAGATAGGTGGATCAATATAACTATCAGATGAGGGAATTATAATATTCTTATACTTGTCTGTGCTATAGATGTATGGTCAAAGGCAAAGTTTAATGATATTTTTTTTATTCTTTAGTATTTTATGTTACTGTGAGTTGTCAGGCAGCATGTTTAAAACAATTATTTAGGATTTCAGTTGGATATATTTGTGTAGCCATTATTCTAGCCCTTTTAAACAATAAAACAGAAGAAAGAGAGCGCACCTCTGACTCAAATAAAACATATAATCTATTAGATAAAAGTGCCCCTGTATGACAGACACTCAGAAGATATGTTAAAAACAGCACATCAGTTCGTGAAATACCGTTTGTGGTACTGGTGACAGCACGACAAGCACGGGAACTCTGCAGATGTCTTGACTTTTTAAAAGACCCACAGGTTTAGGATGTCTATGCCAGAATGGATGCTACGATCCACCAACGCTGATTATCCACAGAGTAAGTGATAATCTTTCAGAGAGAAAACAGACCCGCCCAGCTTGAGAGCCTGTGAAGGCAAATACGGAAGCCGGGATGGGTCAAAATACCTCAACGCGTTTCACTCCGTCTCGGCGGAGCTTTCTCAGGAGGGTGTGATAAAAACTAGTTCTGATGCTGGCTTTTTATACCCTTGTTGCTGAGTGCAAATAACTTTGATTGGCCAAATAGTCTGATATACACCCTATACAAGCGGCTAAAATAGAAGACGTGTTGGACATGGAAAACAGTTGAAATTACATGATATATCATTAATTCATATAGCACATAGAAAATACATAAAAAATTCATAAAAACATGTAATTGCACAACCGAAACCCAGCAATATTTGGAGTATTAGTCGCTCCAACCACAGAATGTCAGCAAAAAATTACTACCAAATAACAAGTATAAATTGAACATAAAATTGTAAAAACACATATTGTCAACAAATATACAGTACAATCAAATTAAAAGCAATATGTATAAAATCTATAATAGTTCATAGAAAAAAAAAACGGTTAATTCATAGAAACATCTACCAATTAGTAGTATTCCAATATATTTAAATACTAGTGGACAATGGAATATATGTCAAAGATTTTTTAAGGTCCTAGCAAACGTTAATTCTAGACAGAGAGGAGGGGTGAAGAATTATAGGGAGCCCTAAGTAATAAATGCTTGAATGTATAGATCAATGTTGAGGCCATTGGGACGCAAACTATCTAGTTCTTTGATCCAAAAGGTCTCCCTCTGTCTAAGTTGCAACAGTCTATTTGAATACCAAATATTAGGGGCCACCCACTCTACTCTTTTAACTTCCATGTCTGAAATGTTACTGTGGTGTTTTGTAGAAAAATGTTCTGAAACACTGTGGACTATTTTTAAAAAGTTTATAAATTCTGTACTTGATATTTCTCTTGGTTCTTCGTATATAGATCAAATTGCAGCTGCATTTTATCTGATACACTACATAGCTACTATTGCATGTGCATCTATCCTTCATAGAACATGTCTGTAAACCTTTGTAGTTAGTAAATTGGTGGTTATCTTTTTTCACAAGGGGGCAGAAGCAGCAATCTTTTTTTCTACATGGAAAAAGCCCAAGTTTTTCTCCCCACCATCTCGAGTTGGACCTTGGTACTTTTGATCTCAATTTAGTTGATGCCATGGTGGTTTTTAGATCTCTATTTTTCCTAAAAATGCAATCTGGTCTTTCCCCGATGGACCCTTTCAATAGTGCTAACATTTTCCAAAGCTTGTTCAAGATATTTTTGATTTGATGATGTTTAATATTAAATGTAGAAATAAACTTTAGATTAGACATCATCTTGCTTTTATTTTTATTAGTGTCTTTATGTCTTTTTAGTTTACTTCTAAAAGGTTAGTTCTACTTATATGGTTAACTTTACTAATGTTCTCATTCAATTCCTGTTCACAACAGCCTTTGAATAGAAATCTACTTTTCAATGTGTCTACTTTTCTATAGTCCTCTTCCTTCGTGCAAATTTCTTTTTATGCGTTGGAATTGGCCTAGTGGAATATTTTTCTTCCACTTGGCTAAATGACCACTATCTGCTCTGAATAATTTTTTTCGGTCTGATGGTTTCCTGTAATTTTTGACCGCTATTTTGTTTATTTCACTATCTGCATATAATATTAAATCAATGAATTTGATAGAGGTGGTAGAGGAATGCATAGTAAATGTTAAATTAGTTATTGTTATTTTTATATTTCAAGAAACTGCTTCATTTTTGTCACCACGCCAAATGATGATAATATCATCGATATAGCGGAGCAATGTTCCGTCTAATGAGCACAGCAGCACGGCCACGCATTGATTTCTATTGTCCCGCGCACTTCTAACTTACTGCCGTGCATCAAAAGGGCCCTTCATTATCTTGGAGCCCTCAGCTTTTCCTCCAGCAGCTCCTTGTGCTAAACCCACCTCTCCCTGTCAGTAAGGTTTACGTGAGATCCCGGGTCATGTTTGTGTATACCCAGTCCGCCCCCTCCCTATCCTCCAGAGCTTGGCCTCAGACGCATCGAAGAACTACTGTGTTGCTGTCAGATACCATCAGTCAGGCTTTTCCTTTCATGCTGGCTTGTCCAGCACCCCCGGGGAGCAGCGCCCTGTGAGGCTTCCGTCCAGCCCGACCGATGGCATTTGACAGTGACACAGAGTAGTGCTTCAATGCGCCTGAGGATGTCTTGTCTTGTGAACCTGTCCTGCTCCCCTGTGGAGTGTCACTCACTGGCCAAGCTCTGGAGGATAGGGAGGGGGTGGACCCGGTGTTCTAAAGAAACTGGTATACCATAGGAATGTGTATACTACGTCACTTTCGGTGACGTATTATCAGCTGTTGGAGGGGTGTGGCGCTCAATGCGCATGCGCAAGAGGCCCGACTTCCTCCAAACATCTGTTTAAGGAGATTTATTACATAACAACGGGTCACAGGATTCTATAGACCGTAATCTGCAATGCGCATGCTCACACGGCCCTACTCCTCAGTGATCCATTGTGCGCCGTCGACTTGCAGAAAAAGGTGTCAGTTGACACCAAAACATTTTGAAACTTATGTTTGGAATTTTGTAATAAAGGCTATATTTTTATATGAAGTACGGTGACTGTTACAATATTTTATTCCGGTGGGGTGGGGTGGGGTAGGGAAGGTGAGGGTGTGTGGTGTGGGTATCATGACAGTAGCACTATGCTGTCACATTTGTCACTGTTTTTAGCTCACTCAAATACACTCAAAGTGACCGCAGTGCGTGCGTGCGCAGTGAAGGCTATTAGCCTCTATAAATTATGATTACGGGCCATATATTTCCTCGACCCGTTGTTTAAATTACATCAAATGTTTGGAGGAGGTTGGGTCTCTTGCGCATGCGCATTGAGCGCAACACCCCTCCAGCAGCGGAGTCACATGACCTAAAGTGACGTGGTATGCACATTCCTATGCGGTATACCATTTTCTTTAGAACACCGGCATACACAAACACAACCGCCGGGATCTCACTAAGTAAACCTCACTGACAGGGAGAGGCGGGTTTAGTACAGGGAGCTGCGAGATGGTTTTGGAGATTGGAGCTGAAAAGTGACAGGACTGGAGATTAGAAGATGTGTGAAGACACTCAGAGTAATAAAAATAATGGTTATGATGAGAGACTTTTGTCAGTAATAAAATATGATTTTTTATGTGGCTCTGTGTGTGTGAATGTGTGTGTGTGTGTGAGTGGCTGTGTGTGAGTGGCTGTGTGTGTGTGAGAGAGTGGCTGTGTGTGTGTGAGTGTGGCTGTGTGTGTGTGAGTGGCTGTGTGTGTGGCTGTGTGTGTGTGTGTGAGTGGATGTGTGTGTGTGTGTGAGTGGCTGTATGTGTGTCTGTGTGTGTGTGAGTGACTGTATGTGTGTGTGTGTGTGTGTGTGTGTGGGGCTGTGTGTGTGTGGGGGGGGGGGGCTGTGTGTGTGGGGGGGATGTGTGTGTGTAGCTGTGTGTGTGTCTGTGTGTGTGTTGGTGGCTGTGTGTGTGTGGGGGTGTGTGGGGGGGGCTTTGTGTTTGTGTGAGTGGCTGTGTGTGTGAGTGGCTGTGTGTGTGTGTGTGGCTGTGTGTGTGTGTGTGTGTGGGTGGCTGTGTCTGTGTGGGTGGGTGGCTGTGTGTGTGTGGTGGTGTGTGTGAGTGGCTGTGTGTGAGTGGCAGTGTGTGTGTGGGGGTGTGTGGCTGTGTGTGTGAGGGTGAGTGTGTGTGTGAGGCAGAGTGTGTGTGAGGCAGAGTGTGTGTTTGAGAATGGGAGGGAGAGTGTGTGCTCGAGAATGGGAGGGAGAGTGTGTGTTTGAGAATGTGAGGGATAGTGTGTCTTCGAGAATGTGAGGGAGAGTGTGTGTGTTTGAAAATGTCAGGGAGAGTGTGTGTGTTTGAGAATGTAAGGGAGAGTTTGTGCGTTTGAGAATGTAAGGGAGAGTGTGTGCATCTAAGAATGTAAGGGAGAGTGTGTGTGTGTTTGAGAATGTAAGGGAGAGTGTGTGTTTGAGAATGTGAGGGAGAGTGTGTGTTTGAGAATGTAAGGGAGAGTGTGTGTGTTTGAGAATGTGAGGGAGAGTGTGTGTTTGAGAATGTAAGGGAGAGTGTGTGTGTTTGAGAATGTGAGGGAGAGTGTGTGTTTGAGAATGTAAGGGAGAGTGTGTGTGTTTGAGAATGTGAGGGAGATTGTGTATGTGAGTGTGAAGGAGAGTGAGTGTGTGAATATCTATGTGCAAGTTTGTGTATGTGTGTAATTATGTTTTCAAGTGCAGTAGTGCACACATTTGTTTTGGTCACATTCACTTGACAGTTGCCCAAAATTTGCACAGGTAAATTATTTTGCGCCCAGTGCTCAAAAAAATTAGAGGGAACGTTGGCGGTGATATTTTTGGATGTAATTGTAATATGGATTATTATGCCAAATATATTTTTACTCAAAAGAAGTCATATAGAGGTTGGTGTAGGATGGAGTAAAGATAGTGCCCATCACCATACATCTTATATGTTTGTAAAATTTACCCTCGAACAGAAAGTAGTTACGCTCGAGGATAAATCGTATTCCTTGTATCAAAAATGAAACTTGTTCTTCATTTAAATTAGATTTATCAAGTGCTTCTTGTGCTGCCAGTAGTCCTTCCTTATGTGGAATGCTTGTGTATAAAGCTGATATGTCACAAGTATTCCACATATCATTACTTTTCCATTCTAACCCCTCAAATGTATTGATAGTATCAATGGTGTCTCTTAAGAAAGCTGGGGGGGGGTAGTTATCAAGCCGTCAACCTCAAATACGCTGGAATTCCGCAGCGTATTTGTGGCGAGGCTGATTCGCCTTAGTTATCAAAGGCTAGAGACCGGCAAAAGTAGAATTTTGTGACGTAAGCTTTGATCCGCCGGACTCAGTCCAACACAGATCGATTCTTACGTCACTCCAGATGTTCCGCACACAAGTGCGGCACAATCTGACTACTTTTGCTAGTTATCAAAAAACTAGCAGGTACGCTCGGCACTTTTCCGGCCCAGCGTACCTGGTTTTCAAACCGCCGCCCTGGAGGTGGCGGATCCCATAGGAATCAATGGGAGTCTGACCATAGCGAAAGTTCATGTTCGCTGCTGCCAGATATCCCATTGGTTCCTATGGGAGCTGTCTACACCTAACACCCTAACATGTACCCCGAGTCTAAACTTCCCTAATCTGCCCCCCTACACCGCCGCAACTAAATAAAGTGTTTTCCCCCTAAACCGCCGCTCCCGGAGCCCACCGCAAACTACTCTATACATATTAACCCCTAAACCGCCGCTCCCGGAGCCCACCGCAAGCTACTCTATACATATTAACCGCTAAACTGCCGCTCCCGGTGCCCACCACAAGCTACTCTATACATATTAATCCCTAAACCGCCGCTCCCAGACACCGCCGCAACCTACATTATACCTAGTAACCCCTATCCTGCCCCCCCTATACCACCGCCCTCTATAATAAAGTTATTAACCCCTAATCTGCCCCCCCTACACTGTCGCCACCTATAATACATTTATTAACCCCTATCCTGCCCCCCCCCTACACCGCCGCCACTGTAATAAAATTATTAACCCCTAAACCTAAGTCTAACACTAACCATAACACCCCCCTAACTTAAATATTAATTAAATACATCTAAATAATATTTCTATTATTAACTAAATTAATCCTATTTAAAACTAAATACTTACCTTTAAAATAAACCCTAATATAGCTACAATATAAATAATAATTATATTGTAGCTATTTTAGGATTTATTTTTATTTTACAGGTAAATTTTATTAACTATTTAATAGCTTACCTAGCTAAATAAAGAGAAATTTACCTGTAAAATAAAAACTAACCTAAGTTACAATTACACCTAACACTACACTATCATTAAATAAATTATTCCTATTTAAAACTAAATACTTACCTGTAAAATAAACCCTAAGATAGCTACAATGTAATTAATAATTACATTGTAGCTATTTTAGGATTTATATTTATTTTACAGGCAACTTTGTATTCATTTTAGCTAGTTAGAATAGTTATTAAATAGTTATTAACTATTTAATAACTACCTAGCTAAAAGAAATACAAAATTACATGTAAAATAAATCCTAACCTAAGTTACAATTAAACCTAACACTACACTATCATTACATTAATTAAATAAATTAACTACAAATAACTACAATTAAATACAATTACATAAACTAACTAAAGTACAAAAAATAAAAAAAGCTAAGTTACAAAAAATAAAAAAATAAGTTACAAACATTTAAAAAATATTACAACAATTTTAAGCTAATTACACCTAATCTAAGCCCCCTAATAAAATAACAAAGCCCCCCAAAATAAAAAAATTCCCTACCCTATTCTACATTAAAAAAGTTCAAAGCTCTTTTACCTTACCAGCCCTTAAAAGAGCCTTTTGTGGGGCATGCCCCAAAGAAAACTGCTCTTTTGCCTGTAAAAGAAAAATACAACCCCCCCAACATTAAAACCCACCACCCACATACCCCTAATCTAACCCAAACCCCCTTAAAATAACCTAACACTAATCCCCTGAAGATCATCTTACCTTGAGTCGTCTTCACTCAGCCGAGCCACCGATGGAACTGAAGAGGAGATCCGGAGCGGCAGAAGTGATCCTCCAAGCGGCGCTGAAGAAGTCTTCCATCCGATGAAGTGATCCTCCAGGCGGCGCTGAAGAAGTCTTCCATCCGGGGGATGTCATCTTTCAAGCGGCGCTGAAGAAGTCTTCTATCCGGGAGATGTCATCTTCCAAGCGGGGTCTTCAATCTTCTTTCTTCAGGATCCATCTTCATCCCGCCGACGCGGAACATCCTTCTTTCCCGACGGACTTTCAACGAATGAAGGCTCCTTTAAGGGACGTCATCCAAGATGGCGTCCCTTCAATTCCGATTGGCTGATAGGATTCTATCAGCCAATTGGAATTAAGGAAGGAAAATTCTGATTGGCTGATTGAATCAGCCAATCAGATTGAGCTTGCATTCTATTGGCTGATCTGATCAGCCAATAGAATGCGAGCTCAATCTGATTGGCTGATTGGATCAACCAATTGGATTGAACTTCAATCAGCCAATCAGATTTTTCCTACCTTAATTCCGATTGGCTGATAGAATCCTATCAGCCAATCGGAATTGAAGGGACGCCATCTTGGATGACGTCCCTTAAAGGAGCCTTCATTCGTCGGTAGTCCGTTATTTTTTAAATGTTTGTAACTTATTTTTTTTATTTTTTGTAACTTAGCTTTTTTTATTTTTTGTACTTTAGTTAGTTTATGTAATTGTATTTAATTGTAGTTTTTTGTAGTTAATTTATTTAATTAATGTAATGATAGTGTAGTGTTAGGTTTAATTGTAACTTAGGTTAGGATTTATTTTACAGGTAATTTTGTATTTCTTTTAGCTAGGTAGTTATTAAATAGTTAATAACTATTTAATAACTATTCTAACTAGCTAAAATAAATACAAAGTTACCTGTAAAATAAATATAAATCCTAAAATAGCTACAATGTAATTATTAATTACATTGTAGCTATCTTAGGGTTTATTTTACAGGTAAGTATTTAGTTTTAAATAGGAATAATTTATTTAATGATAGTGTAGTGTTAGGTGTAATTGTAACTTAGGTTAGTTTTTATTTTACAGGTACATTTCTCTTTATTTTAGCTAGGTAAGCTATTAAATAGTTAATAACTATTTAATAGCTATTGTACCTAGTTAAAATAAATTGAAATTTACCTGTAAAATGAAAATAAATCCTAAGATAGCTACAATATAATTATTATTTATATTGTAGCTATATTAGGGTTTATTTTAAAGGTAAGTATTTAGTTTTAAATAGGATTCATTTATTTAATAATAGAAATATTATTTAGATTTATTTAATTAATATTTAAGTTAGGGGGAGTGTTAGGGTTAGTGTTAGACTTAGGTTTAGGGGTTAATAAATTTATTACAGTGGCGGCGGTGTAGTGGGGGCAGGATAGGGGTTAATAAATGTATTATAGGTGACGACGGTGTAGGGGGGGCAGATTAGGGGTTAATAAATTTAATATAGGTTGGGGCGGGGTCCGGGAGCGGCGGTTTAGGGGTTAAACTATTTATTTAGGTGCGGGATCAGCAGGATAGGGGTTAATAACTTTATTATAGAGGGCGGCGGTATAGGGGGGGCAGGATAGGGGTTACTAGGTATAATGTAGGTTGCGGCGGTGTCCGGGAGCGGCGGTTTAGGGGTTAATACATTTATAAGAGTTGCGGCGGGGTCTAGTAGCGGCGGTTTAGGGGTTAGTAACTTTATTGAGTTGCGGTGGGCTCCGGGGGCACCGGTATAGGGGGTAGAACAGTGTACTTTAGTGTGTGTGCTTAGTGACAGGCTAGCAATAAAGCTGTAAAAAAGCCGAAGAGCAGCGAGATCGGATGAGTGATAACTCTCACAGTCCGCTGCTCATCGCCCCGTACTTGGTGCGCGGCTTTTTGACAGATTTATTGATAACTTAGGCGAATTTTTTCAAGTCCGCGGCGGCGAAGGTAGGCGAGCTTAGGCGGGCGTATTGAACCGGCGAAGGCAGGAAAGTTGACACGTTGATAACTACCCCCCCTGGAGTGTTACTTACTAATGGCTGCAGATAATGGTCAATATATTTAGAGAGTTTATCACATAAGGACCCAATACCCAAGACAATAGGTCTTCCTTGTGGGTTGCATGGCCTTCATTTTCGGCCACACAAATAATTTTATATAGGTCTTTCTTATATTCCCTTGTGGGATTAAATGTTAGAATTAAGTAGGTGTCTTTAACTCCCAGCAGTTTAAAGGCCTCAGATAGGTAATTCTTCCTATCCTGAATCACTAGACCTCCACCTTTGTCTGTGGCCCTAAAAATGACATCATTATCTTTAGTAAGTTCTTTAAGAGCCTTCTTTTGTTCCATTGTCAGGTTATCTTTAACGTTTAAACTTTTATTGTTGGAGTTTTTAAATAACAAATCTATGTCCTGACAAACAAGCTTGTTAAATAACGATATATACTCTCCCTGATCGTGTACAGGGTAAAATATAGATGGTCTTTTCAAATTCAATGTTGGATCTGTTTAAAATCCTCATGAATACTAAAATCTAAGGGGCAGTCACTATAATCAGAATCAATTTTCAACTTAGTAGAAGATTCACATATTCCATTCTCCATTTCTAGTTCCCTCGAAATTTGTTCAGTTTCCTTGTCTTTTTAAACCCAATTTATCCATACACATTTATTCATTATCTGATCTTTTTTTGAAAAATAGTGTTTTAGTGTTAATTTTCGAATAAATCTTTGGGTATCAATGTATGTCTCAAATTTGTTAGGGAGGCGGTTAGGCGCAAAAGTCAATCCTTTTGCTAATAAGCTTACTTCAGATTTAGTTAGTGTTTTACTTGATATATTGAAAATAGAAGTGCTAGCCTCATTTAATAACAATTGTTTCTGTTTCTTTTTTTGTAATTTTGCACCTCCCCAATTATGTGTTTGTGAGGTCCCTTTTAAAGAATACATAACGGCACGTCTAAGCATAAAACATATGCACATATCTTAATAAAGCATTTTAAAAAAAGCTTTTCAATATATTTTTATTAAGAAACATAGGTACATGTCAATTTGCAGTCACTGAGAAGTCAGTACATACAAGAGATGAGTAATCCAACACAGTCTCTATATTCAGATCAACCTTAATTGACACTAACATTATAAGTGAACTAAATATCTGCAAATGTGATTTGTTCTTCTAAGCAATAGTAATTAATCAGAGCATCAGATACAAATATAATAACTATAAATATAAAGATAAAGGTCTGTTTAATAATTATCCCAGACAGTGCCATAGAAGCTTATTATCTCTGGTAAGTAGCATGACCTGTTCCTCTCATATTTTCTTTAATAATTACAATAACAAACTGAGCTAAACTATTCTGAGCGGGGACAATAAGTTTAAAATGTGACAATTATTAAAAAACAAGTATGTGATTGTGATGGACAAACTTACATACTAGACACTGAAGACTAAAATGCTAGAAAGAATGCAGCACTAATTAGGATTGTCACGCTGAAACTAAGCAGTTACTGGAATTCAGATATTAATATAATGAATATAAAAGAATTACGTTCACTGCAGTGCAATAGAAATAAGAAAGTCTAAAAGCATTGAAATCTTGTAAAGAGAAATTTACATACAACAACAGCATGTATCCCATCTAAATTTTCCAGTAGGCATACAGTCATGTGAAAAAGAAAGTACACCCTCTATGGTTTTACATATCAGGACATAATAACAATCATCTGGTCCTTAGCAGGTCTTAAAATTAGGTAAATACAACCTCAGATGAACAACAACACATGACATATAAAATAAAGCCAACATGAAGAAGCCATGTGTGAAAAACTAAGTGCACCTTATGATTCAATAGCTTGTAGAACCAGCTTTAGCAGCAATAACTTGAAGTAATTGTTATTGGTAAGACTTTATCAGTCTCTCACATTGTTGTGGAGGAATTTTTGCTCACTCTTCTTTACAACGTTGCTTCAGTTCATTGAGGTTTGTGGGCATTCGATTATGCACAGTTCTCTTAAGGTCCCGCCACAGCATTTCTATCAGGTTGAGGTCTGGACTTTGACTGGGTCATTGCAACACCTTGATTCTTTTCTTTTTCAGCCTTTCTGTTGTAGAATTGCTGGTGTGCTTGGAATCATTGTCCTGTTGCATGACCCAATTTCGGCCAAGATTCAGCTGTCGGACAGATAGCCTCACAGAGGTGTTCATGGTTAACTAAATGACTGCAAGGTGCCCAGGTGTAGCTGCTAAACAAGCCCAAATCATAACCCCTCCACCACCATGCTTGACAGTTGGAATGAGGTGTTTATGCTTATATGCTGTGTTTTTGCAAAACGTGGCACTTTGCATTATGGCCAAACATCTCTACTTTGGTCTTGTATGTCCAAAGGACATTGCTCCAGACGTCTAATGGTTGGTTAAGATGCAACTTTGCAAACCTAAGTCATGCTGCCATGTTCTTTTTAGCGAAAAGAGGCTTTCTCTTGGCAACCCTTATATACAAACCATATTTGTTCTGTCTTTTTCTAATTGTACTGTCATGAACTTTAACATTTAAAGGGACAGTCAAGTCCAAAAAAAACTTTCACGTTTCAAATAGGTCAAGTCCAAAAAAAACTTTCACGTTTCAAATAGGGCATGTAATTTTAAACAACTTTTATCACCAATTTTGCTTTGTTCTCTTGGTATTCTTAGTTGGAAGCTAAATCTAGGAGGTTCATATGCTAATTTCTTAGACCTTGAAGGCCGCCTCTAATCTAAATGCATTTTGATAGTTTTTCACCACTAGAGGACATTAGTTCACGTGTTTCATATAGATAACATTGAGCTCATGCACGTAAATTTACCATGGAGACAGCTCTGATTGGCTAAAATGCAAGTCTGTCAAAAGAACTGAAATAAGGGGGCAGTCTGCTGAGGCTTAGATACAAGGTAATTACAGAGGTAAAACATGTATAATTATAACTGTGTTGGTTTTGCAAAACTGGGGAATTGGTAATTAAAGGGACACTGAACCCAAATTTTTCTTTTGTGATTCAGGTAGAGCATGCAATTTTAAGCAACTTTCTAATTTACTTCTATTATCAATTTTTCTTCGTTCTCTTGATATCTTTATTTGAAAAAGAAGGCATCTAAGCTTTTTTTTTATTCAGAACTCTGGACAGCACTTTTTCATTGGTGGATGAATTTATCCACCAATCAGCAAGGACAACCCAGGTTGTTCACCAAAAATGGGCCGGCATCTAAACTTACATTCTTGCATTTCAAATAAAGATACCAAGAGTATGAAGAAAATTTGATAATAGGAGTAAATTAGAAAGTTGCTTAAAATTTTATGCTCTATCTGAATCCGGAAAGAAAAAATTTGGGTTCAGTGTCCCTTTAAGGGATTATCTATCTTTTAAAACAACTAAAATTCTTGTGTTGACTGTCCCTTTAACATGCTAACTGAGGCCCGTAGAGTCTGAGATGTAACTCTTGGGTTTTTTGCAATTTCTCTGAGCATCGCAGGGTCTGATCTTGGGATGAATTTGCTGGGACGTCCACTCCTGGGAAGATTGGAAACTGTCTTAAATGTTTTCCTCTTGTGAATAATCTTTCTCACTGTAGAATGATCGACTTTAAATTTTTTGGAAATGTCCTTATAACCCTTTGCAGATTGATGGGCAGCAACAATTAATTCTCTAAGATCATTGCTGATGTCTTTCCTCCTTGAATGCTTCAGACCAGCAAATGCTAAAACATATAGAAGTGGTCACACATGCTGAAGATCAATTAATCAAAGTAATTTGCTCTGTGCTTGCTGCATTGATCTGGTGGGATGCATTACAATAAATTAGTTTTAACCTAGCAGGTGTGAGGTACCATCTCAATAAGATTTTGTAGTTCATTTCTAAAATCTGTGTGGATGTAGAGGATTTATATGTGTGCTCGAAAAATTTAGCCCATATCTTTAGTTGTATTTCAATTGATAGTTCCCTCTACCATCCCTTGATGTAATTAGGTAACGCCTTATAAACAAGACCTTCAATTCTCCTCCTGGCTATGGACAGTGAGCCCTTTTGGAACAGTGTGCTGCTTACAGAGCCTCTCAAAGCGTGTGAGATGTCTCAGAAGTGTGGACCTATGCAGACATAATTTCAACAGATGTTGTAGCTGACGATACTTTGTTAGATCCTGTATAGGTTTCAATGTTCCATGTTGCAAAAAAATAGTTAAAGGAGAAGAGAGACCTAAGTCTGTATAGTTAGTGTTACCAATGGCTGTGTAAAAGCTCAGTAATAGCTCCGTATTTTGGAAGATTGGAGACATGGGGGAGAAGGGGGAAGATATTCCCAGAAATAATACTGTCCCAAATACCAAAGATGTGCCTATATAGAGGAGAGGTTTTCATTCGACTTGGTCTGCCGTTGGGAGGGAGCCAACATAAGGGAACGAGCTCAGGAGTTTTAAGGATGTGGGAATCTAGCGAGATCAATGCTTTATCCTCTGCCCCTGTGTGCCAATCCAAGATACGCTGAAGTGTGTTGGCCAGATAGTACTTGTGGGACGCCTAATCCCCCATTATGTCTAGATCTGTATAGGGTTTTTCTCGCTACTCTGGATTTATGGCTGTTCCATAAAAACTTGTTTAGAACTGTTTGTAGTTGAGTTATATATGAGTTAGGCAAATTGAGTGGCAATGTTTGCAGCATATAAAGGATACGTGGTAGTATAGGCATTTTAATGATTTGGATCCTTCCCCACCATGAGAAAGGCTTCTGTTGCCATGTTTGACAGTCTTTTTTTTTTTTTTTTAATATCCTTTTTATTGAAGACACATAGAAAAAGCAATAAGGTTACATGCATATTATCACAAAGTTACATAGACATAAGAATAAATAGGAATGTAAAATTATACATATTCTAGATCTGTAGGTATGCTTATAATAAACAGACTTGCCAATGAAAAGTATTTAAAATTTTGAAGTAAGTCAAATGCAAACAATAGTTGTGGTATATATTTCACAATATGAAGATAAAGAATGGTAGTCATGTGTCTTCCTTCTTTTTTATAATACAACAAAACAAGTTTTATTATATATAAGTAGTGTAATGAAATTGAAAATATTGAACTTAAAACTTTTAACTCGATTTGTAAGTGAAGCTTATCAGTTTCGCTTGACTAGGTAGGAGAAATAAAGTCAACATTATGGTAAAGTTAAAAGCTGCACATAGAGAAAAAAAAATGGGGTAGGTTGCGGTATTGGTTAGAAAAACCGCATAGATAGGCCTCCTTACCTAGGAGGTACATTATAAGATAGTGGTGACGGGAGGGGAGGAGGTGGCTATTGAAGTGTAGTAAGTAACTTATATTCTAATTAAATATTGGGCTAATATTATTCCTGGTTCGGGGGAGCCTCAAGTTCTATATTCATAGGGCTGACTTAGCTTATGGGGCTTAATCCAAATGCTGCATAAAATAAAGGCATAGATGATAATAGTAATGCAGGGTCTGCCTACACCAAAGACAGTGTGATAAGCTTCTGGCTAAAACTATGCGTCACAGTATAGCTATGTGCACCCCAGCAAGTTATGGGTTTACACTCTAAATCTTAAATTAGATCAGAGGAGCACCTAGTAAGATACTTGTGGACTAAGCAGCCAAACCTAATGACAAGTGATTTACAACTTCTAATCTCTTTCCAGATCTGCCAAGCTCCAAATAGTTGGGATATTAATTTAATAAGATATAGCCTTAAAAACTAATGAAACGAGGAAAGGTCGCAAGATTCAGAGCTCCGGCATAGTTTTATCTAAGAATGACTTAATGCCGGGATTTAACGTACAAACAGCTTTAGACATCTCATGATTGCCCACCTAAAGCCTCATCTCATATATGGAGGACACTGCTCTTGGTTACTTACAGGGAGTGCAGAATTATTAGGCAAGTTGTATTTTTGAGGATTAATTTTATTATTGAACAACAACCATGTTCTCAATGAACCCAAAAAACTCATTAATATCAAAGCTGAATAGTTTTGGAAGTAGTTTTTAGTTTGTTTTTAGTTATAGCTATTTTAGGGGGATATCTGTGTGTGCAGGTGACTATTACTGTGCATAATTATTAGGCAACTTAACAAAAAACAAATATATACCCATTTCAATTATTTATTTGTACCAGTGAAACCAATATAACATCTCAACATTCACAAATATACATTTCTGACATTCAAAAACAAAACAAAAACAAATCAGTGACCAATATAGCCACCTTTCTTTGCAAGGACACTCAAAAGCCTGCCATCCATGGATTCTGTCAGTGTTTTGATCTGTTCACCATCAACATTGCGTGCAGCAGCAACCACAGCCTCCCAGACACTGTTCAGAGAGGTGTACTGTTTTCCCTCCTTGTAAATCTCACATTTGATGATGGACCACAGGTTCTCAATGGGGTTCAGATAAGGTGAACAAGGAGGCCATGTCATTAGATTTTCTTCTTTTATACCCTTTCTTGCCAGCCACGCTGTGGAGTACTTGGACGCGTGTGATGGAGCATTGTCCTGCATGAAAATCATGTTTTTCTTGAAGGATGCAGACTTCTTCCTGTACCACTGCTTGAAGAAGGTGTCTTCCAGAAACTGGCAGTAGGACTGGGAGTTGAGCTTGACTCCATTCTCAACCCGAAAAGGCCCCACAAGCTCATATTTGATGATACCAGCCCAAACCAGTACTCCACCTCAACCTTGCTGGCGTCTGAGTCGGACTGGAGCTCTCTGCCCTTTACCAATCCAGCCACGGGCCCATCCATCTGGCCCATCAAGACTCACTCTCATTTCATCAGTCCATAAAACCTTAGAAAAATCAGTCTTGAGATATTTCTTGGCCCAGTCTTGACGTTTCAGCTTGTGTGTCTTGTTCAGTGGGGGTCGTCTTTCAGCCTTTCTTTCCTTGGCCATGTCTCTGAGTATTGCACACCTTGTGCTTTTGGGCACTCCAGTGATGTTGCAGCTCTGAAATATGGCCAAACTGGTGGCAAGTGGCATCTTGGCAGCTGCACGCTTGACTTTTCTCAGTTCATGGGCAGTTATTTCGCACCTTGGTTTTTCCACACGCTTCTTGCGACCCTGTTGACTATTTTGAATGAAACGCTTGATTGTTCGATGATCACGCTTCAGAAGCTTTGCAATTTTAAGAGTGCTGCATCCCTCTGCAAAATATCTCACTATTTTTTACTTTTCTGAGCCTGTCAAGTCCTTCTTTTGACCCATTTTGCCAAAGGAAAGGAAGTTGCCTAATAATTATGCACACCTGATATAGGGTGTTGATGTCTTTAGACCACACCCCTTCTCATTACAGAGATGCACATCACCTAATATGCTTAATTGGTAGTAGGCTTTCGAGCCTATACAGCTTGGAGTAAGACAACATGCATAAAGAGGATGATGTGGTCAAAATACTCATTTGCCTAATAATTCTGCACTCCCTGTATGTATTAGTTCTGTGCTGGAACCAAAAAAACAAATACCTACTCTGGAACTTCAAGGGCGACAGCCATTTTACCACCCTCGTGGGAATACACTTGCTATGGCCGACACCCACCTTATACTAGCCGAGATCGCTAGACTCCTAAATCACTATCAAAAAAAGCTCTTCCCAACTCTGAATAGTGCCGCAGACTTAGCGGAGGAATGCGAGCTTGTGATTGCGCAGACATCGGACCTGACTGAGGCAACTTCAACCAGAGGGGATATCTTGGGGCCATAGCGTCCCCCGCACACCTCCAGCTTTATATCATCTGTACCGGAGACACCTTGTAAGGCTGAGGAGAGCAACAGAGAGGCTGCAACACCCAGCATGATCTTCAAAGCTTACACGGAAGATGACCCCACTCAAATGGGCCAACCTAGACACAAGGCAAGTTATGGGGCTCGTGAGATTGCACAGAGACAATACTTTCCACTTCATACCCCCTGGCATAACCTCTCTGGGGTCCGAGCGGATAAGGTAGACTCCAGGTGCGGGGCACAGATATGGAAGAGAGGTATAGGGTAAAATGGACATACTACTTTCCTAAGTCATCTGATTTGAAACCAACACCTGAAATGCACTTATACACTGAACTACCTCACATGCTATACATCTCTATCGTATATGGCGGCAGTGGAGTGTCGCTACTATAGCTTGATATAACCCAACGTTAATATATTACAAAGCATTTCCAAGGCCGAGACACACTACGGAACCATACCCTAAGCATACTTATTGTAAATTAGCAGGCACTACTGCTTGGTACTGGCCAGCCATTGACGGTACACTTACGACCCGGATCACCAAGATCTTTAGCGACAAGCGTCCTGACAGGGATCAGCTTTTGTATGCTTACTGTTAAATTGCCATGGGCTATTGTTTACCTAGGGAACAGCAATAAGAGTTATTAATGCTGTTAAATTTCAATATCAATATGCATATGCTCCCAGGTTAATGTATCGGTTCGGAGAGCCAGCTAGAGTAGATATTACTCTATGCTACAGTTATGCAACCTAATATAGTATACCATTCTAATTTGCAGCCTGTGTTATCATATGTTTATAAATGTTCTTGTTAGACATTATTGAGGTAGAAGTTACTTCCTGTTATTTGCTTTAGGTTTTGCCAAGTTATAGATCCAGGGTACATATTAATATTAACACCAATTATCAAGGTATACTAGCCACATAATGTCTACCCTAACAATTTGCTTTTTTGTATTAGATGTATTTAATGTAGATATACCTGTATTTTACTCATATTACTATTACTTCACTGAACATTGGACACCATTACGTATAGGCAAACGTTTTTCTTTACAGTTTTGTCTCCCCTGGTTTCAGGCCCTGCTTCTTCTAGTATTTGCACGGGGTTTCTTTTCTGGTAGCTTGTCTCCAGTTATATGCACTACGGAATAATAGCTACTTATATGTGACATCTATTATTCTCACATTACTACTAGCACCTAACAGGACTCAATTAGAGGCTTAATGATTTGAATATAGAGCTTCATTTCTCTACAGCACAAGCGTGGCCAGCGGCCGAGGCTGCACTCTTATATTTATTAAGCCCCACCAAATAGCTGTTATGTAATGCTTAACTGCTCTATCCCTCTTTTTATGGTGCTACAGCTCCATTATTGTCATATAATTTATACAGAGTGTGCCGTCCGTTCCCACACCAAACCCAATTAAAGGTCCCATATTATTCTAGGGACAGTCTAACATAGTCAAGCATATCTTATACTACAATGGTCCGATTCTAACTCCTCTAATCTATTTTCGCATACCTAGGGTAATTTACCACATATTAGCCGAATCAGATCATATGGGTCGCTTGTGTAGCACCTCTAATGTACTGACTTTAACTTAAATTAATATGCCAACTATTTGGAGCCTTGCAGATCTGAAGCAAGGTTAGAAGTTATAATCTCTTTATCATTGGGTTTGGCGGCTTAGACCACATGTGTCTTGCTAAGTGCTCCTCTGGTCTAATTCAAAGCATAGAGTGCAAATTCTCAACTTGCTGGGGTGCACATAGATATATTGAGATGCATAGGTTCAGCTATAATAGACCCCATTTTGATTAAGCTCCACATACTATATCAGCCCTATTAACATAGAACTTGTGGCTTTCTTGAGTCAGATATAACACTAGCCCAATACATAATGAGAATATGAGTTACTCACTATACTTCAAGGACCACCTCCCCCCCCAACAACAAATATTACACCTCCTAATTTAGGAAGTTTAACTACACGGCTTATCTTACCTATGTCGTAACCTGCTTATTTCTATTTACATATTTTACCATACTAGTTATACCAGTTCTACTACACTATTTCTACCATTTGTTAAGTTATATCTTTAAACATAACATACCCACATACTCAATTACAATAACTATCTATATCACATATCCCATTAGATGCAACGTAACTACATACTCTTATTCAACCCTACCTATCATAACTAGCTATTATAAAAAATAAAAAAAAAGAGGTTTGTTTTGTGACCCTGAGGAGGTCTTTCTCACCCCATACTAACCTTCGCTAGCTGTTTTCCTTTGCGGATGTTTGGGTCCGAAGAGAGGCCTCTTGAGTTAGAAGGTCCACATTTAAATAGGCAAATCACCACTGTACAATGGAGTTGTTCATTAATGCTTGTTCTCCTTCCTAGATTGTTTGTATACACTTAACATTGTAATGTACTTGACATTCTTCGCAATGATTACTTGTGCATATTGTTTTTCATTTTCATTTTGTGATTTGCTTTTTGAAACCTCAATAAAAGAAAATATTAAAAAAAAACAAAAAAAAACTAATGAAACAGCAGTGAGGCTAATACAGCGTTGAGAGAAAAATATGACTAAAAATAAAACAATGACCAGCAAGTCACAGATTTTAACACGTACAAAAATATAATCGCTACTATGCGAGATACTCGGTCCCCAGAATATTCCACAACTGCTATAAAGGTTCAAATAAAAACATAGTCAGCGTGATGTATATACCAAATTTATAGGTATAAAATCTACTGATATACTAATGATATTGTCATGTAGCCACTGTATATTAATTAAGGTGGGTCTTAGGGCAGCTCCACTCCAACAGATAGGACTAGCCTGCTAAGTAGGTTCCATATGCTTCATCTGAATAAACCAGAGTGCTCACATCCTCATAATAAAGGTTATATATTTATAAAGTGTGGTGATATAGCTTTGTCTATAATAGCAACAGTATTGTCATGCGATTCTCACTGATATAAAGTAGAGCATAAGGGTAGTTGCATTCTAATTGGAAATCACATATTTCCTATTCACTTAGTAGAAACCTGGTGACTGGGCATGGGCCCTATACCCATCACATATGGTCCCACATAGCTAAAGGTTAAATATATCCAAGGGAAAGGAAAACATAAGGGGTTACTCGGTAATGTGAGTGGAAAAAATATTGTTGTCATTATATAACACCCCGATATAGCAGAGTAAGTGAGCATTGAAAAGGCAATATTCTTCAATATAAGAACTAGGCATGTGGAGGGTGTGGCCACCCAATATATCTAGGTTATACCTCTAATATTAAAAAGAGCACAAGTCCAAAAGGCCTGATATAGTTATCACCCCTCCCATATAATGGTTATATAAGCCTACAGTTAACTGGGCACATATGAGACTCAGGTAATGGGGTAAGTTTCAGGAAATACTAAGGTGAGCACATTAACGAGCTAAGAACATAAACAATAAAATACTAGTATATATGGCAAAGAAACCTTAAACAGACAGAGCTGGCTACTCATCGTAAAAGTCAAAGAGTCCAGGAAAATCAGGCAAGGCTCCTCCAAAGCTAATGTCACTCACAAGACTGCAGAAAACATAATGGTCTTAGCGAAATATAGAACCGTCCATTTAGCCAATGCCTCTGAGAACCGTTACCTCCATGTCAGGCAGCAGGAATTGCTCCACATATCGAGTGATGATTGCGTATAGTTGCACTCGCAGGATCCGCTTCAAAACCCCATGGGAGCGAGTCTTTCTAAGAATGTCCGACATTTTTACGCCATAGCCCCAACTAGGGAGAAATATATTCACAATAAGGGGTTGAGCCTCATTTGCCTCACGGAAGCTACAATGCTCCACTCATGAATAATGCTGCTCTGAAGAACCTTACTACCTTCAGGTCTCTGCGACGTTATTTGATGTCCCTGGATGGGTGGCACTATAGCTAGCTGGAGATTGACTGTCAGATGAGGCATGCTTAGAGATTCCATCTCGCTGTGAATATTTGTTTGGGCCATTGCGTTAAGCGTAGTAAGCTGAGCATTAAAGTGTAGTATCTCAGGCTTCTCGGTTTCCAACACCGGTCCATCCCTTTTATTAACTGCGTCAGTTGTCTGGGATGCATATTTGAACAAGTCCTTCCGATATTCATCTAGGAGGTTGCCAACCTCCACAAGAATATGTGTTGATATGTCCATGCTGAGAACTTAATGCAACGCCTGATCCTGTTATCAAAAGGGCACTGAGTAGCTAGGTTCTCGCTTCACTTTGGTCCCCACATGAGAAAAAAAAACATGGCTGCTCCCCAACTCAATGATCAGTAGGTTAGATATCAGAGTGTCAAAGTATCAGTCACAGAATGTCCCACCATTTAAAGTGTCAAGCCCCCAGGGCAGCTGGACCTTCAAATTCACAAAAATGGCATATTGGTATATTGGAAGAGGTCTGAACGGTCGCCAAATTTGATCTTTATGTGATAATTAGCTGGAGCTGCTGCGATGTGCGACTGTTCAGGTTCAGAGTTGGCTCCTCCCCTGACAGTCTTTTTTTAAGCAGCAGAATCTAGTTGGATTGAAATAGGGCAGATAGTTTTGGAGTTATATTAACCCCTCGATATTTGATATGTTGTTTTTTGTAGCTGGTATGGGCATATTTTAGAAAGCTCTGCGAATTTGTGAGGGTTCATGTTAATGTTTAAAATATTTGATTTTTGGCTATTAATGTGGAAGTGTAACAAACTACCGAATTCATGAAAGTCAACTAGTAGGTAAGGTATAGATCTAAGGGGGTCAGTTACGGTTAAAAGGATATCATCAGCATATAAACTAATTTTATAATTGTTGGACCCTATGCTGATTCCTTTGATTTCCTGGTTCAATCTAATGTGTCCAGCCAGTGGTTCCATTGCCATAGCAAACAACAGGGGAGAAAGCGGACACCCTTGTCTTGTACCGTTATTTATAGAGAAGGGGTCTGAATGAATTCCATTAACCTTTATCCTACCAGTAGGGTCACTGTAAAGACTGAATATTCACTTAATCGTTTGTGTACCAATCACAAAGCCTCTCAGGGTTGATTTAAGATAGGACCAATTGATTCTGTCAAAGGCTTCTCCGTGTAGGAAGAGACCAAGACTGTTTCCAAACCTGCATTTGTAGCATGATCTATCAGGTGTACTGTCCTGATCATATTGTCTATGGTCTCCCGACGTGGAATAAAGCCAGCTTGATCCACATGAATAAGCCGTGGCAGGTATTTATTTAGCCTATGTGCTAAAATTTTAGCATATATTTTTGCATCAGAGTTTATGAGAGAAATAGCAAGATAATTTACTGGATCAGTAGGGGGTTTACCTATTTTATGGATAAGAGTTATATGTGCGGACAATATGCCTTGTGAAAAAAACCCACCATCATTGTCTATTGCTTGGTAAGCTTTTACTAAGTGAGGGGCTAGAATTTGTTTAAAAGTTTTGTAGTATTGGTTTGAGAAACTGTCCAGCCCCGGGCTTTTTTGTGACGGTAAAGATTCAATTGCATGTAAAACGTCAGCCATTTCTATTGGAGCATCCAATAGATCCGAATCTTCCTGCGAAAGGGTGGGGAGATCAGCTTCCTTGATGTATGACTCCATCTCTTGTATATCCTGTGGGGTGTCTACTGGTGGAAGATTATATAGTTTTTGATAATATTCCCTAAATGTAGCAGCAATCCCTTTACTATCCTTAGTAAATGTGTTGCTGGGGCTAGATATGCAGTGGATATAAGAGTTAAGTGTTTTTTGTCTCAGAGCCCTAGCTAGTATAGTGCCAGTTCTATTTCCTTCGGTGAAATATCTATTTTTAAGATAAAAAGCTCTCCTCAGTGCCTCTTTGTGTAAATATTTATTTAACTCATTCTAGCTATAGAGAGATCTTTAAAGATTGTTGCATCCGAAGGCAAACGATTGTGTTTGTCTTCTAATTCATGTAGCTGATGTAGGAGAGTTTTATATACCTGCCTCCTAGATTTTGTTAAACTTGCCTTATGCCTCAAGAACTCCCCTCTTATTACTGCTTTATGGGCATCCCATACCACATTTGGACTAATAGCGTCACTTTGATTGAATGTAAAGTATTCAGAGAGTGCCACAGAGGTTTTTTCAAATTATAGATATGTTTTTTAACAAAGTTTCATCAAGTCTCCAGCAATATTGCATTAAGGGGGCTGATATCCACAGGAATTCAAGGTTCAGCATAGAGTGGTCTGACCAGGGTGTGGGTGAAATCTATGATGAGCCTACTAAGTGTAAACTAAGCTGGTTAAAAAAAAGTAATCAATTCTAGATGAGGTTTTCTGTGGGTGAGAGTAGAATGTGTATTCTCAGCCACTTGGGTGTTGTTGCCGCAAACATCAATAAATGAGTGTGATTTAACTTTGAATTAATGCTTTGAAAAGCTAACAATGGAACACTACTACGTCCATGTGAGCAGTCAAGATTAGGAGATAGCGCTACATTGAAATCCCCGGCCAGGAGGACAATACCCTTCACTAATGGTGCAAGGGTTTCAAGTGATTTTTTGATAACTTTTACTTGACCCTTATTGGGAGCATATATATTAACCAAAGTGACATGTTTCTTGTATAATGTGCCAACAAGAATCAGCAATCTACCCTTGCTATCGGACTGTTGAGATATGAGCTGAAACGGAAGCCGCCTATGCAATATAATACCCACCCCATTTGGCTTTGCCACATTGTGATTAAAGAATCCCAGGGGATAGTATCTGGAGGAGCACATGGGGGCCTGCGTCTGGCAGAAATGGGTCTCTTGCAGGAATACAACGTCACCCTGGTCTTTATTAAACCAATTAAGTGCTATGGAACCTTTTGTGGGAGAATTGAGAACCTTTACATTTTGGGACAACATTTTCAATTTATGGTGGTTCATTGTGCATTTCTTTAAAAGTTAAGCTAACAAAATGGTTATAGGATTCTGAAGAGTTGTGTGATATTGAGTAGTCCCCACTGTGATGGTGCGTAAAATCTTTAACTCACGGTTTGTTGAAGCATCATGTAGTACACTTTCAAAGGTAAGATTTAGGAGATGGGGAAGGGAGAGGCCAAGCCGGTTTCCTGTAGATGGAGAGAATAGATAGATACAGAACATAAGTTAGTAGAAAAAAACACACAACACACAGCAATATACAATATTTGCATTCTATTAGCAATGGTGTTATACAATTTATCACTGTGTCGCATAAGATTGTAATTAAGGGAGTGCTAATAGCTCTGTTTATAAGAGCTATGTAGAGGATAGAAAGCTTAAATATTTTTCTTTTTTATGGGTATTTGGAAAATACTTAATTAATTCCCAAAAGCAATAGTTGTTAAGGAGTCAATTTGGTTCACTAGTCAAGCAGTCTGCATTATACTGTAGAGATCAAGTTACAGCTTATCATTATGATATAACTCAACGTAGTAATAAGCGGCTAATGTCTAAAGGATACACATAGTAAATAATATATAAAATACCTCAACTGGAGGCATAAACTAAAATTAACTCTAGAGACCAGAACCCTGGCTCTCTGCATTTGTTGAAAAGGTCTTAAAAACAATAACTAACAGAACAGCAACTTACGGCCAGGATAATAATGTGCAAAGCTGGGATAGAACTGTAACTAGTCTAGTTTGGGTTTCCTGGACATATGTCTGGAAGAGTACAAGTCTCTGCGCAAGCCCCTGCACAAGTCTCTGTACGGGTCTTGGCTTCACCAATGAGCAAAGTGGCGCCATGTTCTACAACATTTGTTGATTTTCAAGTATCCGGCTGAGAAGATGTGGATCCCTTTGAGGGATCTGAGGTAAGCCTGTTCCTTTTCCTATTGACTTTAGTCCAGCATTGTCTGTGAGGTTTGGGCAATGTGTCGTCAGAGTGTTTACCACTTTCTTGGTCTTCTTGAAGCTGAGGAAGAGATGATGATGGAATATTTAGATTTTTACAGAATGTCCCCAGTTCTTCTGGTTTTCTATACATGAAGGATTGTGATCAAACAAAAAAGGAACCCCCACCTATACGGGATATTCAAGGATTGGAGATGTTGGGTTAGGTATCTTGTCTCTCTTGTTTTTAAAAGTGTGAGTGGGCTGAGGTCCTCATATATTTGCAATTGCACTCCTTCAAATTCATGAGTTTGCGACTTCCAAAGCAGCTAGTATCTTTTCTTTATCCTTATACAGTTGGAAGGATTACGTCTCTTGGTGGATCAGAGTCTCTTGGGTGTGGACGACGGGCCCTATGTGCTCTGTCTAGTGGCAAGCCATCAGTCGAGTCTGGTCCCAGGAGTGAGTTCTAGATTTTGAGGCTGAATGTTTTCAGGCACACCCCTGATCCAAAGATTTTGCCTCCTACCTCTGTTATCGAGATCCTCGATATGCGACTGGAGGTTGCCAATAGTGGAATGTTGTTGTATTAACTGTCTAGACATCATGTCAAATTCAGTGTTCATATGATCAGACCCCTCTTCTAAGTATTCTTCTCTGCTGCCAAGCTCATTTATATCCTTTCATACTTCTTTAAGCCCTTCCTTTATCAGTTGACTGACTTGAGTCATGAGTGCAGCAAAGTCCTCTTTTGTGGGTAGAGAATTAAGATCTGCTCTCGTTAAGGGTCTGGTTTGTTCGCTATATATGGAAGATTGTACAGAGTCATCTGAGTCACTAGCGTTGTCATGTGTATCTATTTGCAAAGATGGTGTGGTGTCAATAGGCTTAAAAAATTCCTTGATCACCATTTTAGGGTTTTGTGTCCCTTTATCCATTTTAGTTCCTTTAAGTGCTTTTGCTGCTTTTCTGACTGACATTCTGCCTTGAAGCTGTGTGGGAATTTGCTGAGATCTAGCAGTTACCACTCTGAGTATTAGGCAGCTTTATGGCTGTTGGATAGACAGTAGTAGATAGCTAGAGCGTCTGCTGTAGGTCAGGTAGTTACTTCAGCAGTGGTATCGGTTTGTTTAGGTGCATAAGCATATAAGTAGGCCAATAGTCATACTCTCGCTTTTAACAGGGTAATTTCCGACCCTCTTATGGTAGGTTATGGGCCCACTCACTGTTACGGTCTGATGCGCTGTCTTTTAACGTATTCTGGTGAGTTTGTCTTTCATAGCTATCTAGCTGTTGTTCAGCTTATTATTATAAGTGTAAACTGTTTATGGCAGCCTGGGCTAGCCGTGTGTGATTACCCTTTTTGTGCAGTTCATTGATTCGTCGATCTAGCTGGTGGGTTCTGCCAGTAATGTGCGGCTAGGCTGATGGTGCTTTACATGTACATGGCGATGTAGTGTTGCTGGGCGTTTCTACTTTACCAGCTCAGGTTGAGTATCTCAGCACAGGCAGAGTAGGACCGGATCCGGCTGGTGCTGCAGGCCACAATGACACACTTAAACTTTTCCTGCTGCTCTGCTTGATTCAACTTTTCCTGCAATCCGGTGTTATGTCCAGCGGTCCAACAGTAATTCAGGATTGCTCACTGGGTCGGTTGGCTTAGATCAGAGTTCCAAACCCCCCTTATGTTCGCTTTCAAATCCTGTCAGCAATGGAGCTCACAGCAGCACGTCCACCATGATGGGCTGCTAGCTCCACCCCCACACTTTCTACATCTTTTATCTTCAGCGGGGCATATGACATTCTGATCATGGGTACAGTTAACTGCGGGAAGCAAGCCTGCTGCGTCCATCCGCTTCTGGGCCTATCTGTTGCCCTTGGTCTACCGCTCACACTGTGCTTTTCACCTGCAGCTCTCCTGAACTGCTGCACTTCATCCCCAATACTCTCAGACCTCAGATCAGCACTTTGCTTTTTCACCAGTTCACTCTGGCGGGCCATCCTAATAGCCCCATCTAACGTTAATTCAGCCTCCAACTGTAGCTTCAGTGAGACCTCAGCATCTGCAATTCCTATGACTATTCTGTCTCTGATTTGCTCTTCTTTAGCAACACCAAACTCACAGAATTCAGCTAGTTCATACAGGCTGCGCACAAATGACTCCACAGATTCTCCCACACACTGAGCACGTTTGTGAAAACAAGCCCTCTCATAAATCCCATTTCTTTTGGGCACAAAGTGAGCACTGAGTTTGTTCATAACTATTTCTAAGTCAAAATCTTCCCCTTCTTAGAATGTAAAGGCATTAAACACTGGCTCCACATCTTTCCCCATAGAGTATAGAAGAGAATTAACTTGTACTTCACCACTCTCCTTGTCCAGCTTGGAAGCAATCCTGAAGTGTTGAAACCACTGACACCATGTGGGCCAAGCTGCAGGTTGAGAGAAATTAAATGGCTCACTTGGGGTAAACTTCAACATCGTTATTACTCAGGAAATAGAGAACTATAGATTTAAAATCCCACTTAGAATACCGTTCAAGCAGGCAGAACCGGATGTTCATGTAGTTCCAGAATCAATAGAGTTTATTTAAGACTGTGATCTAGGTCGTGTTTGACTTATAGCAATCCATTTCAAGTCAGTGAGCTGCTTGACTTATGTTATATAATGCAGCAGAACTGAATGCATAGGCCCTAGAGTAACAATATATATATTTCAGTAGACAAGGAATGTCACAATAATTCCAAGATAATTATATATCTAGATTGTCTTTTAAATTGTTAACTTATTGAAGCTCTAGGATCAACAAAACACAATTATTTACAGACCCAATTACAAGACTTCACTGAAGTCTGTCACAATAACGGATCCTCTAATACCACTCATAGTGAGATTGAACTGATACCGTTTGAGCAGTTATAAACCCCCATAGAGAGATTCACATTGTATTGTGATAACTATGCTAGTGGAATCATTTCTACTTTGAGAGAGTCAAGTTTGATAATTTGCTCTCATTGCAGTGTAGCTCTGAAATGCATGCATGTTATCACACATGTATCTACTTGTAACCAGTGACTAGCCAATAATAGTATTCTGTTACACTAGCATTTGACCAAGCAATTCAGAACTGAGCAAACGCCTCACTTATAACATCCAGAGCAGTTGCAATCACATGTGTTCAAGCATAACATACAGTGCACACCGGATTTTATAACCCGCACCATATGGCTGAAACCCCTATTGCCCTGAATCCATTACAGGAGGACGGCAGAGACCCGCCAAGGTGTTAGATTAATTAACCCCACTAAATGATATTTCATTTAAACTGCACAGTCCAGGGACAGTTAACAACCATATACTGACTATTTTGTAAGGGGTTTATAAACTATCCAGCCCTTGGAGGGTTGGATTGTGGGTAACACATATATGAACATGATGCGCTGAATTATATTGTGTAGGACCACTCATATACTGAAATCTATACCAGCGTATGTATATCATACAGGTGGATTGACCTTGTCTATCCACAATTTACAGAGTTTAACATATACAGATATTTTTTAAGGGGCAGAGTGAATTCAATAACATAAAGGCCCTATCTATATTAACACCAAGCCCCTCTGAATTTCATTACACAGTCAAATGATGTAAGTGTCTGGATTCTTTTAATTTGTGTGTTACCCTTATTTTATCATTTGTGTCAATAAAAGTTATATTTTAACTTATCTTATTTGGAACTATACCGCCTGTATTCAGGGCCCAGAGTGCTTACTGTGCATACTTTTGGTGGGGAAACTTTGCTTTCTCCGGCTGCCCCACTTTGTGAATTAGTTTGTACAACTTGCCATATGTTAGCCTCACTGGAGCAGCCACTTCAGGGATTATATGTTTGTGGCAAGTGTGAGCATATTGGCTCTTTAGAAACTCGTATTGGGGGGCGGAGCCTGAAGGAGTATGGAGTCGGGAGTATAGTGGAGAAACTCCATGCAGTGAATCAAGCATAGAAGGCTTTGCAGTCTGCTTGATTAGAGTATTGACTCGCAACCAGACCCCAGAGATGCTCTGAACCTCAGAGCGACTAGTGACAGCAGTGCGACTGATTTCCCTGCTTCCCTGGCCGAGTCGCAGCATAGACCCGCAGCAAAGCTGGAAGTGTCTATGCCATTTTAACAAGTCATGTGGCGATACCGGCCGGACCGTGGGGAGCTAAACAAATGAAAGAGGCTGAGGACATGCAGTGGAGGGGGATTGATATACTGTAAACAGTGAGTACCTTATTTGTTTGCACTGCAGCAAAAGGTCACAAAGCGATTGCCTAATACAGGCCACAATAAAATGTAAAGATCCTGCAGAGAAGGCCCTTATAACAGAGGGGCTTGGGTACACACAGCATTACATTTGTGGACAGCCTGTCAGCTTTGATACAGGAATGTACATACTTAGATGGCCAATATTTCAACAGGGCTTCCCCATAACGTATATACAGGGAGTGCAGAATTATTAGGCAAATTAGTATTTTGACCACATCATCCTCTTTATGCATGTTGTCTTACTCCAAGCTGTATAGGCTCGAAAGCCTACTACCAATTAAGCATATTAGGTGATGTGCATCTCTGTAATGAGAAGGGGTGTGGTCTAATGACATCAACACCCTATATCAGGTGTGCATAATTATTAGGCAACTTCCTTTCCTTTGGCAAAATGGGTCAAAAGAAGGACTTGACAGGCTCAGAAAAGTCAAAAATAGTGAGATATCTTGCAGAGGGATGCAGCACTCTTAAAATTGCAAAGCTTCTGAAGCATGATCATCGAACAATCAAGCGTTTCATTCAAAATAGTCAACAGGGTCGCAAGAAGCGTGTGGAAAAACCAAGGCGCAAAATAACTGCCCATGAACTGAGAAAATTCAAGCGTGCAGCTGCCAAGATGCCACTTGCCACCAGTTTGGCCATATTTCAGAGATGCAACATCACTGGAGTGCCCAAAAGCACAAGGTGTGCAATACTCAGAGACATGGCCAAGGTAAGAAAGGCTGAAAGACGACCACCACTGAACAAGACACACAAGCTGAAACGTCAAGACTGGGCCAAGAAATATCTCAAGACTGATTTTTCTAAGGTTTTATGGACTGATGAAATGAGAGTGAGTCTTGATGGGCCAGATGGATGGGCCCGTGGCTGGATTGGTAAAGGGCAGAGAGCTCCAGTCAGACTCAGACGCCAGCAAGGTGGAGGTGGAGTACTGGTTTGGGCTGGTATCATCAAAGATGAGCTTGTGGGGCCTTTTCGGGTTGAGGATGGAGTCAAGCTCAACTCCCAGTCCTACTGCCAGTTTCTGGAAGACACCTTCTTCAAGCAGTGGTACAGGAAGAAGTCTGCATCCTTCAAGAAAAACATGATTTTCATGCAGGACAATGCTCCATCACACGCGTCCAAGTACTCCACAGCGTGGCTGGCAAGAAAGGGTATAAAAGAAGAAAATCTAATGACATGGCCTCCTTGTTCACCTGATCTGAACCCCATTGAGAACCTGTGGTCCATCATCAAATGTGAGATTTACAAGGAGGGAAAACAGTACACCTCTCTGAACAGTGTCTGAGAGGCTGTGGTTGCTGCTGCACGCAATGTTGATGGTGAACAGATCAAAACACTGACAGAATCCATGGATGGCAGGCTTTTGAGTGTCCTTGCAAAGAAAGGTGGCTATATTGTCACTGATTTGTTTTTGTTTTGTTTTTGAATGTCAGAAATGTATATTTGTGAATGTTGAGATGTTATATTGGTTTCACTAGTAAAAATAAATAATTGAAATGGGTATATATTTGTTTTTTGTTAAGTTGCCTAATAATTATGCACAGTAATAGTCACCTGCACACACAGATATCCCCCTAAAATAGCTAAAACTAAAAACAAACTAAAAACTACTTCCAAAAATATTCAGCTTTGATATTAATGAGTTTTTTGGGTTCATTGAGAACATGGTTGTTGTTCAATAATAAAATTAATCCTCAAAAATACAACTTGCCTAATAATTCTGCACTCCCTGTATAGATGAAGTAAGTGTAATATACACCAGCTCCAATTAAAAAGAAATTAATATATCCTCACTACAGCTCATAAATAAGACAGCTATTCAGGGGATACAGTTGAGATTATATATATGCCTTTGGGGGCATGTGAGGCTTTAAGAAACAGAGGAGGTTATAAGAGAGGTATACCCTATCACAGTACAGAAACCTTAAAACCGTTAAATCACGGTCCGGCTGGACAAATTATATGACCCCAAAGATGGCGGCAAGAAAGCAGAACAAACAGCCACAAGGTGGAAAAGCACCCACAGCTAGCATTTTCTTTAAATCCTCTAAGGATGATAGATCTGTTGACACTCAAAATACCTTGCAAGATGATGATATTGACTCTGACACTCACTCCATATCCTTACAAGACGACCTTACTCCTGTCACAAAGGCAGATCTTAAGAAGTTAGTTTTGAAGCAAGATATATCAGAAAATTTTGATAAATTATGGGAGAAAATGGATACAATGCAGCAAACCGTGACTAACAGCTTTGCGGACATTAAGCAAAATATCCAAGAGTTAGGCACACGTGTTCCTTCCTTGGAGGATAATGAAGACTCTATTAGGGAGGAGGTTAATACAGTATTTCAGCAGGTTCTCTCACCTCACACCAACAAGAGATAGAACTTATTCAAGATAAAATGGAGGATCTCGAAAACCGGAGCCGCCGGTGTAACATCAGGCTGAAGGGTATACCTGAAGATATCACTGCGACTAATCTGGAGACCTATCTGACACAAATATTCCAAGCTATTACAGGAGTAGCGGAGGAGAACATGTTCCAGATGGACAGGGCACATAGAGCCCTAAGAGTGAGACCCAAAGGAGAAGCCCCCCCAAGAGGTAACTGACTTCTTTCTGACCCTTTTTTAAAAAAAAAAAAAACCCACTAGGGGTGAGGTAAAAGAAGCTGAAGTTATAAACATTGACGTGTCAAATAGTTTGATGCATACCTTTATATATAGCTGAAACTCGCAGCTACATTTAGAGATAGACTCACTAATGCTCCATGGGAATGCCAAATGATTGAGATGAAAGTTTTGGAGCTTAAAGGGACACTGAACTCAATTTTTTTCTTTCATGATTCAGATAGAGCATGCAATTTTAAGCAACTTTCTAATTTACTCCTATTATCAAATGTTCTTCCTTCTCTTGGTAACTTTATTTGAAATGCAAGAATGTAAGTTTAGATGCCGGCCCATTTTTGGTGAATAACCTGGGTTATTCTTGCTGATTAGTGGATAAATTCATCCACCAATAAAAAAGTGCTGTCCAGAGTACTGAAACAAAAAAGAAGCTTAGATGCCTTCTTTTTCAAATAAAGATAGCAAGTGAATGAAGAAAAATTGATAATAGGAGTAAATTAGAAAGTTGCTTAAAATTGCATGCTGTATCTGAATCATAAATTTGTTTTGGGTTCAGTGTCCCTTTAACGTTGCTAGTGAAGTTAATGTAATGTTATATGATCCATATGTCACCTATGCTATATTTAATGTATCAATATAAGATCACTCACTGCACAAAAGTTTTTCTACTCTTGTGGTATGTGGTTCTACATTGAAAGTGTTGGGGGGATTAAAAGTTTTAGATAGTCGAGAGGGACACATATTGTGGCTCAATCTATTAGACACATCTCACATAATGTGAGAGGACTCAATACTGATGTTAAACGCAGGACAGCAACAACCCAATACACTAAGGCCAGAGCAGATGTTGTTATGCTACAGAAAACCCACTTTACTAATGAGGTTCTGCCCAAATATTGGTCTAGACACTAATCTCTCATATCATTTGACTACAGACTCAAAAAAAGAGGGGTATCTATCTTTCTACACCAGTCTCTACAATTTAATACTGAAGAGGTAATAAGGACCCCATGGGTAGATATCTTATAGTCAGGAGTCGCACCCAAGATACACAAGTCACTCTCTGTAACGTATATGCCCCTAATGAAAAGCAAGATACATTTTTCCACCATAAAACACAATTATTAACACAATAGTCATAATCCCGAATTATATTAGTGGGGGACTTTAATGTATCATTGGCCCCGTATACGACTAAAACTACCAGTAAACTTTCCTATAAACAACATAGACATAATAATTTGGTAAAAACAATTAAAGATTTCTTATCAATGCATAATATAATAGACTCCTGGGAAGCCAAATATGGAATTACTACGGACTATACATTCTACTCAAATGCACATAAGGCATATTCCAGACAGGATTATATTTTTGTAAGCCAAACATTGACACCTAATATCATTTTATCATTAATAACACCTTGTGTGTGGTTGGACCGCTCCATTGTTCAATTAGAGATGACAGGCATACTAAACATACATAGGCAGCGTTCATGGACGTTTGACCCGACCATACTAAAATTCCAACCCACACATTTAAAAATTGCCAGAGTTCTGAAAGAATACTGGCAACTGAACGTGGGTAAAACTAATAACACGATTAACATGTGGGCAGCTCACAAACCCTATCTACAGGGATTATTAATTAAGGAGAAATAAATTGCTAATAAAAAGAGTAGAGTTGAAACAGATAAGCTTCAAATCAAAACTAAATATACTATCTGGTCTGATCCTGCAGTCATGGTGCATATTGGTAATAATGAAGGAATCAGTGGGAGATGGAGTGTCCGGGAGTTAGGTAGCAAGCTTAAAGCAAGGACCTCCAAGGTAATATTTTCTGAGATATTACCAGTGCCATGTGCAAACTCAGTAAGGCAGAAAGAGCTAAGGTCAGTTAATTAATGGTTAAAAACATGGTGTAAAAATTAGGGGTTTGACATTTTAGAGCACTGGGCTGACTTTTCACTTGGGTACAATTTGTACAGTAAGGATGGATTGCACCTGAATGACATGGTTACAGGTGTGTTGGGGAAGAGGATGGTAGCACGCTTAGAAAATATTTTAAACTAGGAAAAGGGGGAGGGTCAGTCCAAACACAATAGAACAGAAAGAATATGTGAATATGTCACACCTAGAATATCTCAAGAAAGGGATGAATTAGGAAATGTAACATTAGAAAGTTTGGAGGAAAGCGCACCAAGTAGCAGCAGAAAGTCATAAATGTATGACAGCAAATGCAAGATGCATGACGGGTAAAATGGGGGAGCTGGAGCTCTTAGTTGCAGAAGAGGAATATGATATTATTAATATAACTGAAACTTGGTGGGACGAATCCTATGACTGGGCAATTAACTTAGAGGGTTATACTTTATTTAGGAGCGACAGGAGTAATAAAAGGGGTGAAGGAATCTGCATGTATTTTAAACCTAACCATAAACCTACAATAAGGGAAGATATTTATGATGATACAGGTGACAATTTAGAGACCATGTGGGTTGAAATAAGCAGTGGGAAGAAAATACAAAATAAATATTACTAGGAGCATGCTACAAGCCCCCCAACATTAGTGACATGGAGGAAACTCAACTTCTAATGCAAATATGAAAGGCTGATAATAACAGTGCTGTAATTATGGGAGATTTAAACTACCCTGATATAAACTGGGCCAATGAAACTAGTAATTAATCTAAGGGAGATAGATTTTTAAATGTTCTCAGGGAGCCACCTAGGAATAAAGCTATATTGGATTTAGTGCTATCAAACAATGCAGATATAATATCAAACATAGAAGTCAAAGAACATTTGGGTAACAGTGATCATAGCATCGTCAGATTTGAAATCACTTTTCATAAGCAGTGACTTAAAGGTTTAACTAAGACTTTTAATTTTAAGAAAGCAAAATTTAACGATTTAAAGAAATCATTAAATAACATACTAGATTACGAGTTTTGTGGTATGAGAGGTGCGGTATTAACTTGCACGTTTTTGTCACCACTTACTTTCCTACAGCGCTGGTATTACAGGTTCATAAACCCGGCGTTAACAGGCAAGAAGTGAGCGTAGAGCAAAATTGTGCTCCATACCGCACTCCAATACCAGCGCTGCGATGAGCTGGTTTTACGTACTCGTGCACGATTTCCCCATAGACATCAATGGGGAGAGCCGGCTAAAAAAAGCCTAACACCTGCAAAAACGCAGAGTAAAGCCTGAGTCTAAACACCCCTAATCTTACACTTATTAACCCCTAATCTGCTGCTCCGGACATCACCGCCACTATAATAAACATATTAACCCCTAAACCGCGCACTCTCGCCTTGCAAACACTAGTTAAATATTATTAACCCCTAATCTGCCGCCCCTAACATCGCCGCCACCTACCTACATTTATTAACCCCATCTTTTACCCCCAACGTCGCCGCCACTATACTAAATTTATTAACCCCTAAACCTAAGTCTAACCCTAACACCTCCTAACTTAAATATAATTAAAATAAATCTATATAAAAATTAATATCATTACCTAAATAAATCCTATTTAAAACTAAATACTTACCTATAAAATAAACCCTAAGCTAGCTACAATATAACTAATAGTTACATTGTAGCTAGCTTAGGGTTTATTTTTATTTTACAGGCAAGTTTGTATTTATTTTAACTAGGTAGAATAGTTACTAAATAGTTATTAACTATTTACTAACTACCTAGCTAAAATAAATACAAATTTACCTGTAAAATAAAACCTAACCTGTCTTACAATAAAACCTAACCTTACACTATAATTAAATAAATTAAATAAATTATTAATTAAATACAATTAAATACAATTACCTAAATTACAACAAAAAACCCCACAAAATAACACAAAATAAAAAAAGAAATGATCAGATATTTAAACAAATTACACCTAATCTAATAGCCCTATCAAAAAAAAAAAAAAAAACCAAACTCTAGCCTACAATAAACTACCAATAGCACTTAAAAGGGCCTTTTGCAGGGTATTGACCCAAAGAAATCAGCTCTTTTACCTGTAAAAAAAAAATACAAACACCCCCCAACAGTAAAACCCACCACCCACACAACCAACCCCCCAAATAAAATCCTAACTAAAAAAACCTAAGCTCCCCATTGCCCTGAACACTAACCCCCGAAGATCCACTTAAAGTTTTGAAGACCGGACATCCATCCTCAACGAAGCCGGGAGAAGTCCTCAACGAAGCGGCAAGAAGTCCTCAACGAAGCCGGAAGAAGTCTTCATCCAAGCCGGCAGAAGTGGTCCTCCAGACGGGCAGAAGTCATCCAGACGGCATCTTCTATCTTCATCCATCCGGCGTGGAGCGGGTGCATTTTCAAGACATCCTGCGCAGAGCATCCTCTTCAAACGAAGTCTTCTTCCCGAATAAATGTCCCTTTAAGTGACGTCATCCAAAACGGCGTCCCTTGAATTCCGATTGGCTGATAGAATTCTATCAGCCAATCGGAATTAAAGGTTAAAAATACTATTGGCTGATGCAATCAGTCAATATGATTGAGCTTCAATCCTATTGGCTGATCCAATCAGCCAATAGGATTGAAGCTTGCATTCTATTGGCTGTTCCAATCAGCCAATAGAATGCAAGCTCAATCCTATTGGCTAAATTCTATCCAATCGGAATTCAAGGTTGGATGACGTCACTTAAAGGAACATTCGCTCGGGAAGAAGAAGGCCCAGATTACGAGTTTTGCGTTAGAGGCTATGCGGTGCTAACAAGCAGTTTTCCCTCACTGCTCACTTACCTACAGCGCTGGTATTACGAGTTTTCAGAAACCCGTCGTTAAAAGACAAGAAGTGAGCGTTGAGCAAAATTTTGCTCAGTACCGCACTCCAATACCAGCGCTAACATGAACCCTGAGTCTAAACACCCCTAATCTTACACTTATTAACCCCAACATCGCCGCCACCTACATTATAATTATTAACCCCTAATTTGCCACTGCGGACACCGCCGCCACCTACATTATACTTATGAACCCCTAATCTGCTGCCCCCAACATCGCCGAACCCTACCTTCACTTATTAACCCCTAATCTGCCGTCCCCAATGTCGCCGCCACTATAATAAACATATCAACCCCTAAACCGCCGCACTCCCGCCTTGCAAACATTAGTTAAATATTATTAACCCCTAATCTGCTGGCCCTAACATCGCCGCCACCTTCCTACATTTATTAACCCCTAATCTGCCGCCCCCAGCGTCGCCGCCACTATATTAAAGTTATTAACCCCTAAACCTAAGTCTAACCCTAAACCTAACAACCCCTAACTTAAATATAATTAAAAGAAATCAAAATAAATATTCCTATCATTAACTAAATTATTCCTATTTAAAACTAAATACTTACCTGTAAAATAAACCCTAAGCTAGCTACAATATAACTAATAGTTACATTGTAGCTATCTTAGGATTTGTTTTTATTTTACATGCAAGTTTGTATTTATTTTAACTAGGTAGAATACTTACTAAATAGTTATTAACTACTTAATAACTACCTAGCTAAAATAAATACAAAAGTACCTGTAGAATAAAACATAACCTAAGTTACACTTACACCTAACACTACACTATAATTAAATTAATTCCCTAAATTAAATACAATTAAATATAATTAAATAAAATTAGCTAAAGTACAAAACCCCCCCACTAAATTACAGAAAATAATAAACAAATTACAAGATTTTTAAACAAATTACACCTAACCTAACCCCCCCTAACAAAATAAAAAAGCCCCCCCCCCAAAATTAAAAAAGCCCTACCCTACACTAAATTACAAATAGCCCTTAAAAGGGCCTTTTGCGGGGCATTATCCCAAAGTAATCAGCTCTTTTACCTGTAAAAAAAATTACAAATCCCCCCCAACATTAAAACCCACCACCCACACAACCAACCCTACTGTAAAACCCACCCAATACCCCCTTAATAAAACCTAACACTAACCCCTTGAAGATCACCTTACCTTGAGCCGTCTTCACCCAGCCGGGCACAAGTGGTCCTCCAGAGGGCCCGGAATCTTCATCCTATCCGGCCAGAAGAGGACATCCAGACAGGCAGAAGGCTTCATCCAGACGGCATCTTCTATCTTCATCCTTCCGGAGCGGAGCGGGTCCATCTTCAAGACATCCGACGCGGAGCATCCTCTTCCTTCGACGGCCGACGACTGAATGACTGGTCCTTTAAGTGACGTCACTCTAAAACCCACTCAATACCCCCTTAAAAAACCTAACACTAACCCCTTGAAGATCACCTTACCGGGAGAAGTTTTCATCCAACCGGGCCGAAGTCCTCAACGAAGCCGGGAGAAGTCTTCATCCAAGCTCCTTAACGCAGCCCCATTGATTCCTATGGGGAAACAAAAGTTATGTTTACACCTAACACCCTAACATAAACTCGAGTCTAAACACCCCTAATCTGCCGCCCCTGACATTGCCGCCACCTATATTACACTTATTAAACCCAAATCTGCCGCCCCCAATTTCGCTGCCGCCTACATTACAGTTATTAAACCCTAATATTCCGCTCCCAACATCGCCGCCACTATAGCCGCCACTATACTAAAGTTATTAACCCCTAAGTCTAAACCTAACGTAATCCTAACCCTAACACCACTAACTTGAATATAATGAAAATAAATCTAAATAAAATTACTATAATTAACTAACGGCTAGATTTAGAGTTTTGTCGGTAAAGACCCGCGTAGCTAACGCAGCTTTTTTTCCTACCGCTGCTTCCAAACAATGCTGGTATTGAGAGTTGTCTGAGGGGCTGTGTTAGGCTCAAAAAAGGGAGCGTTGAGCCGAATTTACCGCCACTTCAACCCTCAATACCAGCATTGCTTACAGTAGCGGTAAGCTGGCAAAACATGCTCGTGCACGATTCCCCCGTAGGAAACAATGGGGCAGTTTGGGCTGAAAAAAAACCTAACACCTGCAAAAAAGCAGCGTTAAGCTCCCAACACAGCCGCATTGTTTCCTATGGGGAAACAGTTTCTAAGTCTGCACCTAACAACCTAACATGAACCCCGAGTCTAAACACCCCTAACCTTAACCTTACACTTATTAACCCCTAATCTGCCGCCCCCGCTATCGCTGACACCTGCATTACACAATTAACCCATAATCTGCCGCTCCGTACACCGCCGCAACCTACATTATCCCTATGTACCCCAATCTGCTGCCCTTAACACCGCCGACCCCCTATATTATATTTATTAAACCCCTAATCTGCCCCCCCCAACGTCGCCGCTACCTTACCTACACTTATTAACCCCTAATCTGCCGACCGGACCTTGCCGCTACTCTAATAAAGTTATTAACCCCTAAACCGCCACACTCCCGCCTCGCAAACCCTATAATAAATAGTATTAACCCCTAATCTGCCCCCCCCCCCCAACGTCGCCGACACCTAACTTCAAGTATTAACCCCTAATCTGCCGACCGGACCTCGCTGCTACTCTAATAAATGTATTAACCCCTAAAGCTAAGTCTAAACCCTAACCTAACACCCCCCTAAATTAAATATAATTTTAATCTAACAAAATAAATTAAATCTCATTAACTAAAGTATTCCTATTTAAAACTAAATACTTACCTGTAAAATAAACCCTAATATAGCTACAATATAATGAACAATTATATTGTAGCAATTTTAGGATTTATATTTATTTTACAGGCAACTTTGTGTTTATTTTAAATAGGTACAATAGCTATTAAATAGTTATTAACTATTTAATAGCTACCTAGTTAAAATAATTACAAAATTACCTGTAAAATAAATCCTAACCTAAGTTACAATTAAACCTAACACTACACTATCAATAAATTAATTAAATAAATGACCTATAATTACATACAATTAAATAAACTAAAAAAAACAAACACTAAATTACAAAAATTAAAAAAAGATTACAAGAATATTAGGCTAAATACACCTACTCTAAGCAGATGAGCTCGCAATTCTATTGGCTGATCGGAACAGCCAATAGAATGCGAGCTCAATCTGATTGGCTGATTGGATCAGCCAATTGGATTGAACTTGAATCTGATTGGCTGATTTAATCAGCCAATCAGATTTTTCCCTACCTTAATTCTGATTGGCTGATAGAATCCTATCAGCCAATCGGTATTCGAGGGACGCCATCTTGGATGACGTCATTTAAAGGAACCTTCATTCGGCGAGTAGGCGTCGGTTGAAGAGGATGGATCCGTGTCGGCTGGAAGAAGATGGCTCTGCTCCGCTCCGGATGGATGAAGATAGAAGATGCCGCTTGGATGAAGATGTCCTGCCGGTCCGGATGTCCCCTCTTCTGCCCGGATAGGATTGAAGTCTTCCTGCCGGTCTGGATGTCCTCTTCTGCCCCATCGGATGAAGACTTTGGCCCGGCTGGGTGAAGACGACTCAAGGTAGGGAGATCTTCAGGGGGGTAGTGTTAGGTTTATTTAAGGGGGGGTTTGGGTTAGAGTAGAGGTATGTGGGTGGTGGGTTTTAATGTTGGGGGGGTTGTATTTTTTTTTACAGGCAAAAGAGCTGATTACTTTGGGGCATGCCCCGCAAAAAAAGCCCTTTTAAGGGCTGGTAAAAGAGCTGGTTACTTTTTAATTTAGAATAGGGTAGGGACCTTTATTATTTTGGGGGGGCTTTTTTATTTTATTATTGGGCTTAGAGTAGGTGTAATTAGCCTAATATTCTTGTAATCTTTTTTTTTGTGGTAATTTAGTTTTTGTTTGTTTTTGTAATTTAGTTTAGTTTATTTAATTGTATGTAATTGTAGGTAATTTATTTAATTAATTTATTGATAGTGTAGTGTTAGGTTTAATTGTAACTTAGGTTAGGATTTATTTTACAGGTAATTTTGTATTTATTTTAACTAGGTAGCTATTAAATAGTTATTAACTATTTAATAGCTATTGTACCTAGTTAAAATAAATACAAAGTTGCCTGTAAAAGAAATATAAATCCTAAAATAGCTACAATATAATTATTAGTTATATTGTAGCTATATTAGGGTTTATTTTACAGGTAAGTATTTAGTTTTAAATAGGAATACTTTAGTTAATAATATTTAATTTATTTCGTTAGATTAAAATTATATTTAATTTAGGGGGCGTTAGGGTTAGACTTAGCTTTAGGGGTTAATACATTTATTATGGTAGCGGCGAGGTCCGGTCGGCAGATTAGGGGTTAATACTTGAAGTTAGGTGGCGGCGATGTTAGGGAGGGCAGATTAGGGGTTAATACTATTTATTATAGGGTTTGCGAGGCGGGAGTGCGGCGGTTTAGGGGTTAATACATTTATTATAGTAGCGGCGAGGTCCGGTGAGCAGATTAGGGGTTAATAAATGTAGGTAAGGTAGCGGTGACATTGGGGGGGGCAGATTAGTGGTTAATAAATATTATGTAGGTGTCGGCGATGTTAGGGGCAGCAGATTAGGGGTTCATAGGGATAATGTAGGTGGCGGCGATGTGCGGTCAGCAGATTAGGGGTTAAAAATATTTATTATAGTGGCGGCGATGTGGGGGGACCTCGGTTTAGGGGTACATAGGTAGTTTATGGCTGTTAGTGTACTTTAGAGCACAGTAGTTAAGAGCTTTATAAACCGGCGTTAGCCCATAAAGCTCTTAACTACTGACTTTTTTTGGCGGTAGGAGTCTTGTCGGTAGAGGGTGTACCGCTCACTTCAGCCAAGACTCTAAATACCGGCATTAGGAAGATCCCATTGAAAAGATAGGATACACAATTGGCGTAAGGGGATCTGCGGTATGGAAAAGACACGGCTTGAAAGTGAGCGGTAGACCTTTACCTGGCCGACTCTAAATACCAGCGGGCGGCCAAAAGCAGCGTTAGGACCCCTTAACGCTGCTTTTGACGGCTAACGCAGAACTCTAAATCTAGGTGTATATTATTCCTATTTAAAACTAAATACTTAACTGTAAAATAGACCCTAAGCTAGCTACAATATAACTAATAGTCACATTGTAGCTATCTTACGGCTAGATTACGAGTTTTGCGGTAAGAGCGGTGTGGTACTAACTTGCAAGTTATTGTCACTGCTCACGCCCTACAGCGCTGGTATTACAGGTTTATAAAAACCTGGCGTTAGCAGGCAAGAAGTGAGTGTAAAGCTAAATTGAGCTCCATACCGCACTCCAATACCAGCACTGCTGAAAGCTGCGGTGAGCTGGTTTTACGTGCTTGTGCACAATTTCCCCATAGACATCAATGAGGAGAGCCGGCTGAAAAAAAGTCTAACACCTGCAATAAAGCAGCGTAAAGCTCAGTAACATAGTCCCATTGATTCCTATGGGGAAACAAAATTTATGTTTACACCTAACACCCTAACATAAACCCCGAGTCTAAACACCCCTAATCTTACACTTATTAACCCTTAATCTGCCGCCCCCCGACATCACCAACACCTACATTATACTTATTAACCCCTAATCTGCCGCTCTGGACATCACCCGCCACTATAATAAAACATTTTAAAACCTAAACCACGGCACTCCAGCATCGCAAACACTAGTTAAATATTATTAACCCCTAATCTGCCGCCCCTAACATCGCCACCACCTACCTACATTTATTAACCACTAATCTGCCTCCCCACGTCGCTGCCACTATACTAAATTTATTAACCCCTAAACCTAAGTCTAACCCTAACACCCCCTAACTTAAATATAATTAAAATAAATCTAAATAAAAATTGCTATCATTACCTAAATAATTCCTATTTAAAAACTAAATACTTACCTATAAAATAAAACCTAAGCTAGCTACAATATAACTAATAGTTACATTGTAGCTATCTTAGGTTTTATTTTTATTTCACAGGCAAGTTTGTATTTATTTTAACTAGGTAGACTAGTAAGTAAATAGTTAACTATTTACTAACTACCTAGCTAAAATAAATGCAAATTTACCTGTAAAAATAAAAACTAACCTGAGTTACACTAATACCTAACCTTACACTACAATTAAATAAATTACCTAAATTAAATACAATTACCTAAATTACAAAAACAAACAAACACTAAATTACACAAAATAAAAAAAGAAATTATCAGATATTTAAACTAATTACACCTAATCTAATAGCCCTAACAAAATAAAAAAGCCCCCCTAAAATTAAAAAAAACCCTAGCCTAAACTAAACTACCAATAGCCCTTAAAAGGGCCTTTTGCGGGGCATTGCCCCAAAGAAATCAGCTCTTTTACCTGTAAAAAAAAATACAAGCACTCCCCCAACATTAAAACCCACCACCCACACAACCAACCCCCCAAATAAAATCCTAACTAAAAAAAAGAGAAGAGGCCCACATGGTGGGGTACAAACAGAAAAGGTATTCCCACAGGAGATAGGGGACCCAGAGCCCTAGGTATTGGAGACTCACAAAACAAAGCGGCACAACCGGAGTGCCAGACAAGGCGGCACGGGACCACTCAGAGTCGCCCGTATGACTCGCAGTTTCCACTGGGCCCGTCTGGCATCAGCTGTTGGGTACGAATTATCAGACGGTCGGCATCTTTTGATTGGCTATCGTTGGTATCCTGACCTTATGCTGCACGCTCCAGTGGAAGCTGCAAGTCATACGGGCGACTGCGAGTGTCCCGTTTTGCCTTGTCTGGCACTCTGGTTGTGCCTCTTTGTTTTGTGAGACTCCAATACCTAGGGCTCTGGGTCCCCTATCTCCTGTGGGAATACATTTGCTGTTTGTACCACACACCATGTGGCGCCTCTTCTTTTTTATCTTCATTTTATATTGACATTGTTGGATCCCTTCCATACAAGAGTGCGGGCCGTTTCCTTTCTTCCTACGCCATCTTTTTGCATGAGCGCACCTCCTGGGACTTTCTGGCGTCCTTTTTCGCATATGCTAACTAAAAAAACCTAAACTCCCCATTGCCCTGAAAAAGGGCATTTGTATGGGCATTTGCCCTTAAAAGGGCATTTAGCTCTTTTTCAGTGCCCAAACCCTAACCTAAAAATAAAACCCACCCAAAAAAAAAACCTTAAAAAAAACCTAAACACTAACCCCTGAAGATCCACTTAGAGTTTTGAAGACCAGACATCTATCCTCAATGAAGCCGGGAGAAGTCCTCAGCGAAGCATCAGAAGACCTCAACGAAGCCAGGAGAAGTCTTCATCCAAGCCGGCAGAAGTGGTACTCCAGACGGGCAGAAGTCTTCATCCAGAGGGCATCTTCTATCTTCATCCATCCGGTGTGGAGCGGGTCCATCTTCAAGACATCCGGCGCGGAGCATCCTCTTCCATCGAAGTCTTCTTCCCGAATGAAGGTTCCTTTAAGTGACGTCATCCAAGATGCCATCACTTGAATTCCGATTGGCTGATAGAATTCTATCAGCCAATCAGAATTAAAGGTGAAAAATCCTATTGGCCAATGCAATCAGCCAATAGGATTGAGCTTCAATCCTATTGGCTGATCCAATCAGCCAATAGGATTGAGCTCGCATTCTATTGGCTGTTCCAATCAATTTCACCTTTAATTCCGATTGGCTGATAGAATTCTATCAGCCAATCAGAATTCAAGGGATGCCATCTTCGATGACGTCACTTAAAGGAACCTTCATTCGGGAAGAAGACTTTGATGGAAGAGGATGCTCCGCGCTGGATGGATGAAGATAGAAGATGCCGTCTAGATGAAGACTTCTGCCCGTCTGGAGGACCACTTCTGCCGGCTTGAATGAAGACTTCTCTCGGCTTCGTTTGAGGACTTCTTTCCCGCTTCGCTTAGGACTTCTCCTGGCTTCGTTAAGGGTTTATTGGGTGGGTTTTATTTTTAGATTAGGGTTTGGGCTGAAAAAGAGCTAAATGCCCTTAAATGCCCATCCAAATGCCCTTTTCAAGGCAATGAGCAGCCTAGGTTTTTTTAGATAGGGTTTTATTTGGGGGGGTTTGGTTGTGTGGGTGGTGGGTTTTACTGTTGGGGGGTTGTTTGTATTTTTTTTTTACAGGTAGAAGAGCTGATTTCTTTGGGGCAAGGCCCCGCAAAAGGCCCTTTTAAGGGCTATTGGCAGTTTAGTTTAGGCTAGGGTTTTTTTATTTTGAGGGGGCTTTTTTATTTTGATAGGGCTATTAGATTAGGTGTAATTAGTTTAAATATTTGATAATTTCTTTTTTATTTTGTGTAATTTAGTGGGTTTTTTTTGTAATTTAGTTAATTGTATTTAATTAATTTAATTTATTTAATTTTAGTGTAAGGTTAGGTGTTAGTGTAACTCAGGTTAGTTTTATTTTACAGGTAAATTTGTATTTATTTTAACTAGGTAGCTAGTAAATAGTTAAAGGGACACTGAACCCAATTTTTTTCTTTCATGATTCAGAAAGAGCATGCAATTTTAAGCAACTTTCTATTATACTCCCATTATCAATTTTTCTTTGTTCTCTTTCTATGTTTATTTGAAAAAGAAGGCATCTAAGCTATTTGTTTGGTTCAGGACCCTGGAAAGCACTTATTCATTGGTGGATTAATTTATCCACCAATCAGCAAGAACAACCCAGGTTGTTCACCAAAAATGGGCCGGCATCTAAACTTACATTCTTGCATTTCAAATAAAGATACCAAGAGAATAAAGAAAATTTGATAATAGGAGTAAATTAGAAAGTTGCTTAAATTGCATGCTCTGTCTGAAAATTTGGGTTCAGTGTCCCTTTAATAACTATTTAATAACTATTCTACCTAGTTAAAATAAATACAATCTTGCCTGTGAAATAAAAATAAAACCTAAGATAGCTACAATGTAACTATTAGTTATATTATAGCAAGTTTAGGGTTTATTTTATAGGTAAGTATTTAGTTTTAAATAGGAATTATTTAGTTAATGGTAGTTATTTTATTTAGATTTATTTTAACTACATTAAAGTTAGGGGGTGTTAGGGTTAGACTTAGGGTTAGATTTAGTGGTTAATAACTTTAGTATAGTGGCAGCGATTTTTGGGGCAGCAGATTAGGGGTTAATAACAGTAACGTAAGTTGCTGCGATGTTAGAGACAGCAGATTAGAGGTTAATAATATTTAACTAGTGTTTGCAATGTGGGAGTACTGCGGTTTAGGGGTTAATATGTTTATTATAGTGGGCGACGATGTCCGGAGCGCAGATTAGGGGTCATTAATTTTATTTTAGTGTTTGCGATGCGGGAGGGCCTCGGTTTAGGGGTTAATAGGTAGTTTATGGGTGTTAGTGTACTTTTTAGCACTTTAGTTATGACTTTTATGTTACGGCGTTGTAGCATAAAACCCATAACTACTGACTTTCAGTTTACGGTATGGATCTTGACAGTATAGGGTGTACCGCTCACTTTTTGGCTTCCCGGGCAGACTCGTAATACCGGCGCAAAGGAAGTCCCATTGAAAAAGGACTTTTGGAAAGCTGCGGTAGTTACGTTGCGTTATGGCCAAAAAAGTGTGTGGTACACCTAAACCTGCAAGACTCGTAATACCAGCGGTAGTGAAAAAGAGCCTTAATGCTGCTTTTTCACTCATACCGCAAAACTCGTAATCTAGCCAAAAGTATTCTAAGTCAAACCCTAAAAGGTTTAAGTACATAAATAGCAAAAAATGTAAGAAGGACAATATAGGTACATTAAAATGCGTGTATGGTAGCATGATTAACAGTGACAGGGAGAAGGCTATACTAAAACAATTCTTTTCTTCAGTATACACAAGAGAGGAACCAAGAGGGATATTTTGGAACAAACTAGAACATGCCAGAACATTCCATTAACTGGGTTATGTCTAGAGGATATCCCGAAAAAAAATGGATAATATTAAAGTAAATAAAACGCGAGGCCCAGATGGAATACACCCAGGGGAATACCGTTATAGACAAACCTCTACTCTTAATTTTTCAAGACTCATTATCCTCAGGCATAGTACCCCAGGATTGGCATAAAGCTGATGTGGTGCCACTCTTCAAAAAGGAAAGCAGGGTGATCCCGGAAGCTGTAGACCAGGTAGTCTGACATTAATAGTGGGAAAAATACTTGAAGGGATTATAAAGGATTATATTGATGAGCATATTCGTGTTAACAAGATTATGAGTTCAAATCATCATGGTTTTATGAGAAATAGATCATGTCAAACTAATCTAATTAGATTGTACAAGGAAGTAAGTAAAAATATAGATAAAGGGAATTAGTTGATGTGATATACTTAGATTTACAAAGGCGTTTGATACAGTGCCACATGAGAGATTAATGTACAAAATAAAGGGACTGGGAATAGCTGAAAATGTTAGCTCATGGATAATACTGGATAAAAGACAGGGAGTAGTACCATGGATCATACTCAGACTGGACAAAGGGTAAGCGAGTGCAGACCCCCAGGGATCAGTACTGGGCCCTGTTCTTTTTTATATTTGTATTAATGACTTGGAGCAAGGATTAAATAGCAACATCTCAATGTTATTAGGTCAAATCAGGATGAACTAGCGTTACAAGGGGATCTGCAAAAATTAGAAGTATGGGCAGGTAAATGGAAAATGAGATTTAATATGGGAAAATGCAAGGTTCTACATTTTGAAAGTAAAAATAAGCAGGCAATGGCATCTACTTATCAAGCCGTCAACTTACTTGCATTCAACGGCACCAATACGCTCGCCTAAGATCGCTGCAGCGGACCTGAATACGCTCTCCAAAGTTACCAAAAAAGCTGTCAAAAAGCCGCGCACCAAGTACGGTGCGATGAGCAGTGGACTGTTGTTAACTAACAGTCATCGATCTCGCTGCTATTTGGCTTTTTCCCAGCTTTATTGGTACCCTATCACTAAACACCCACACTATACTATAGTGTTTACCCCTATACCGCTGCTCCCGGAGCCCACCGCAACACTAATAAATGTATTAACCCCTAAACTGCCCGCTCACGGACCCCGTGGTGCAACTAAATAAAGTGTTTAACCCCTAAACCGCTGCTCACGCACGGCCCACCGCCCACATACATTATACTTATTAACCCCTAATCTGCCCCCCCTACTACACCGCGGCCACAGTATTAAATTTATTAACCCCTAAACCTAAGTCTAAACCCTAACCCTAACACCCCCTAACTTAAATATAATTTAAATAAATCTACAATAAATATTCCTATCATTAAATAAATTATTCCTATTTAAAACTAAATACTTACCTATAAAATAAACCCTAAGGCCTAGATTTGGAGTTTGGCGGTAGCCGTGAAAACCAGCGTTAGAGGCTCCTAACGCTGGTTTTAGGCTAACTCCGGTATTTGAGTCACTCAAAAAGGGTCTAAACGCTCACTTTTCAGCCGCGACTTTTCCATACCGCAGATCCCCTTACGTCATTTGCGTATCCTATCTTTTCAATGGGATCTTTCTAACTCCGTATTTAGAGTCGTGTCTGAAGTGAGCGTTAGAAATCTAACGACAAAACTCCAGCCGCAGAAAAAAAGTCAGTAGTTAAGAGCTTTTTGGGCTAACGCCGGTTCATAAAGCTCTTAACTACTGTACTCTAAAGTACACTAACACCCATAAACTACCTATGTACCCCTAAACCGAGGTTCCCCCACATCGCCCGCCACTTGATTAAATTTTTTTAAAACCCCTAATCTGCCAACCACCGCCACCTACGTTATACTTATGTACCCCTAATCTGCTGCCCCCTAAACACCGCCGACCCCTATATTATATTTATTAACCCCTAATCTGCCCCCCACAACGTCGCCGCCAGCTACCTACAATAATTAACCCCTAATCTGCCGACCGCAAAGCGCCGCCACCTACATTATAGCTATGTACCCCTAATCTGCTGCCCCTAACACCGCCGACCCCTATATTATATTATTAACCTCTAATCTGCCCCCCACAACGTCGCCGCCAGCTACCTACAATAATTAACCCCTAATCTGCCGACCGCAAAGCGCCGCCACCTACATTATAGCTATGTACCCCTAATCTGCTGCCCCTAACACCGCCGACCCCTATATTATATTTATTAACCCCTAATCTGCCCCCACAACGTCGCCGCCAGCTACCTACAATAATTAACCCCTAATCTGCTGACCGCAAAGGGCCGCCACCTACATTATAGCTATGTACCCCTAATCTGCTGCCCCTAACACCGCCGACCCCTATATTATATTTATTAACCCCTAATCTGCCCCCCACCAACCGTCGCCGCCAGCTACCTACAATAATTAACCCCTAATCTGCCGACCGCAAAGCGCCGCCACCTACATTATAGCTATGTACCCCTAATCTGCTGCCCCTAACACCGCCGACCCCTATATTATATTTATTAACCCCTAATCTGCACCCCTCAACGTCGCCTCCACCTGCCTACACTTATTAACCCTAATCTGCCGAGCGGACCGCACCGCTACTATAATAAAGTTATTTACCCCTAATCCGCCTCACTAACCCTATAATAAATAGTATTAACCCCTAATCTGCCCTCCCTAACATCGTCAACACCTAACTTCAATTATTAACCCCTAATCTGCCGACCGGAGCTCACCGCTATTCTAATAAATGTATTAACCCCTAAAGCTAAGTCTAACCCTAACACTAACACCCCCCTAAATTAAATATAATTTTAATCTAACGAAATTAATTAACTCTTATTAAATAAATTATTCCTATTTAAAGATAAATACTTACCTGTAAAATAAATCCTAATATAGCTACAATATAAATTATAGTTACATTGTAGCTATTTTAGGATTAATATTTATTTTACAGGCAACTTTGTAATTATTTTAACCAGGTACAATAGCTATTAAATAGTTAAGAACTATTTAATAGTTACCTAGTTAAAATAATTACAAAATTACCTGTAAAATAAATCCTAACCTAAGTTACAATTAAACCTAACACTATACTATCATTAAATTAATTAAATAAAATACCTACAATTAAACCTAACACTACACTATCAATACATTAATTAAATACAATATCTACAAATAACTACAATGAAATAAACTAACTAAAGTACAAAAAATAAAAAAGAACTAAGTTACAAAAAATAAAAAAATATTTACAAACATAAGAAAAATATTACAACAATTTTAAACTAATTACACCTACTCTAAGCTCCCTAATAAAATAACAAAGACCCCCAAAATAAAAAATGCCCTACCCTATTCTAAATTACTAAAGTTCAAAGCTCTTTTACCTTACCAGCCCTGAACAGGGCCCTTTGCGGGGCATGCCCCAAGAAGTTCAGCTCTTTTGCCTGTAAAAAAAAACATACAATACCCCCCCCCCAACATTACAACCCACCACCCACATACCCCTAATCTAACCCAAACCCCCCTTAAATAAACCTAACACTAAGCCCCTGAAGATCATCCTACCTTGTCTTCACCTCACCAGGTATCACCGATCCGTCCTAGCTCCAAAATCTTCATCCAACCCAAGCGGGGGCTGGCGATCCATCATCCGGTGGCTGAAGAGGTCCAGAAGAGGCTCCAAAGTCTTCATCCTATCCGGGAAGAAGAGGCGATCCGGACCGGCAACCATCTTGATCCAAGCGGCATCTTCTATCTTCATCCGATGACGACCGGCTCCATCCTGAAGACCTCCACCGCGGACCCATCTTCTTCCGGCGACGTCCAACTGAAGAATGACGGTTCCTTTAAGTGACGTCATCCAAGATGGCGTCCCTCGAATTCCGATTGGCTGATAGGATTCTATCAGCCAATTGGAATTAAGGTAGGAATATTCTGATTGGCTGATGGAATCAGCCAATCAGAATCAAGTTCAATCCGATTGGCTGATCCAATTCTATTCATTCTATTGGCTGTTCCGATCAGCCAATAGAATGCGAGCTCAATCTGATTGCTGATTGGATCAGCCAATCGGATTGAACTTGATTCTGATTGGCTGATTCCATCAGCCAATCAGAATATTCCTACCTTAATTCCGATTGGCTGATAGAATCCTATCAGCCAATCGGAATTCGAGGGACGCCATCTTGGATGACGTAATTTAAAGGAACCGTCATTCGTCGTTCAGTCGTCGGCCAGGATGGATGTTCCGCGTCGGAGGTCTTCAGGATGCTGCCGCTTCACTCCGGATGGATGACGATAGAAGATGCCGCCTGGATGAAGACTTCAATCGGATGGAAGACCTCTTCTGCCCCGCTTGGATGAAGACTTCGACCGGATCATGGACATCTTCAGCCCCCCGCTTGGGCTTGGATCAGGACATCGGAGGAGCTCTTCTGGACCGATCGGTGAACCCGGTGAAGACAAGGTAGAAAGATCTTCAGGGGCTTAGTGTTAGGTTTATTTAAGGGGGGTTTGGGTTAGATTAGGGGTATGTGGGTGGTGGGTTGTAATGTTGGGGGGGGTATTGTATGTTTTTTTTTACAGGCAAAAGAGCTGAACTTCTTGGGGCATGCCCCGCAAAGGGCCCTGTTCAGGGCTGGTAAGGTAAAAGAGCTTTGAACTTTCGTAATTTAGAATAGGGTAGGGCATTTTTTTATTTTGGGGGGGCTTTGTTATTTTATTAGGGGGCTTAGAGTAGGTGTAATTAGTTTAAAATTGTTGTAATATTTTTCTTATGTTTGTAAATATTTTTTTATTTTTTGTAACTTAATTCTTTTTTATTTTTTGTACTTTAGTTAGTTTATTTCATTGTAGTTATTTGTAGATATTGTATTTAATTAATGTATTGATAGTGTAGTGTTAGGTTTAATTGTAGGTAATTGTAGGTATTTTATTAATTAATTTAATGATAGTTTAGTGTTTAGGTTTTAATTGAAACTAGGTTAGGATTTATTTTACAGGTAATTTTGTAATTATTTTAACTAGGTAACTATTAAATAGTTCTTAACTATTTAATAGCTATTGTACCTGGTTAATATAATTACAAAGTTGCCTGTAAAAATAAATATTAATCCTAAAATAGCTACAATGTAATTATAATTTATATTGTAGCTATGTTAGGATTTATTTTACAGGTAAGTATTTAGCTTTAAATAGGAATAATTTATTTAATAAGAGTTAATTAATTCGTTAGATTTAAATTATATTTAAGTAGGGGGGTGTTAGTGTTAGGGTTAGACTTAGCTTTAGGGGTTAATACATTTATTAGAATAGCGGTGAGCTCTGGTCGGCAGATTAGGGGTTAATAATTGAAGTTAGGTGTCGGCGATGTTAGGGAGGGCAGATTAGGGGTTAATACTATTTATTATAGGGTTAGTGAGGCGGATTAGGGGTTAATAACTTTATAATAATAGCGGTGCGGTCCGCTCGGCAGATTAGGGGTTAATAAGTGTAGGCAGGTGGAGGCGACGTTGTGGGGGGCAGATTAGGGGTTAATAAATATAATATAGGGGTCGGCGGTGTTAGGGGCAGCAGATTAGGGGTACATAAGGATAATGTAAGTAGCGGCGGTTTACGGAGTGGCAGATTAGGGGTTAATAATAATATGCAGGGGTCAGCGATAGTGGGGGCGGCAGATTAGGGGTTAATAAGTGTAAGGTTAGGGGTGTTTAGACTCGGGGTACATGTTAGGGTGTTAGGTGCAGACGAAGGAAGTGTTTCCCCATAGACAACAATGGGTCTGCGTTAAGAGCTGAACGCGGCTTTTTTGCAGGTGTTAGGTTTTTTTTCAGCTCAAACAGCCCCATTGTTTTCTATGGGGGAATCGTGCACAAGCACGTTTTTGAGGCTGGCCGCGTCCGTAAGCAACTCTGGTATCGAGAGTTGAAGCTGCGTTAAATATGCTCTACGCTCCTTTTTTGGAGCCTAACGCAGCCTTTATGTGGACTCTCAATACCAGAGTTATTTTTATGGTGCGGCCAGAAAAAAGCCGGCGTTAGCTACGCGGGTCCTTACCGACAAAACTCTAAATCTAGCCGTAAGATAGCTACAATATAACTAATAGTTACATTGTATCTAGCTTAGGGTTTATTTTTATTTTACAGGCAAGTTTGTATTTATTTTAACTAGATAGAATAGTTATTAAATAGTTATTAAATATTTAATAACTACCTAGTTAAAATAAATAAAAAAGTACCTGTAAAATACAACCTAACCTATGTTACACTAACACCTAACACTACACTATAATTAAATTAATTCCCTACATTAAATACAATTAAATACAATTGAATAAAATGATCTAAAGTACAAACCCCCCCACTAAATTACAAAAAATAATAAACAAATTACAAGATTTTTAAACTAATTACACCTAATCTAATCCCCCTAACAAAATAAAAAATCCCCCCCAAAATAAAAAAAAAGCCCTAAACTACACTAAATTACAAATAGCCCTTAAAAGGGCCTTTTGCGGGGCATTGCCCCAAAGTAATCAGTTCCAATTGGCCAATAGAATGAGAGCTCAATCCTATTGGCTGATTGGATCAGCCAATAGTATTGGACTTTAATCCTATTGGCTGATTGCATCAGCCAATAGGATTTTTTCTACCTTAATTCCGATTGGCTGAATTCTATTAGCCAATCTGAATCTAAGGGACGCCATCTTGGATGAGGTCATTTAAAGGTACCTTCATTCAACAAGAAGACGTCGTATTAAGAGGTGGCTCTGCGTCGGATATCTTGAAGATGGAGCCGCTTCGAGCCGGATGGATGAAGATAGAAGATGCTGTCTGGGTGAAGACTTCTGCCCATCTGGAAGACCACTTCTGCCCGTCTGGAGGACCACTTCTGCCAGATTCATTGAGGACTTCGGCCCGGTTGGGTGAAGACTTCTCACGGTAAGGTGATCTTCAAGGGGTTAGTGGTAGGTTTTTTTTAAGGGGATATTGGGTGGGTTTTAGAGTAGGGTTGGTTGTGTGGGTGGTGGGTTTTAATGTTGGGGGGATTTGTAATTTTTTTTACAGGGAAAAGAGCTGATTACTTTGGGGCAATGCCCCACAAAAGGCCCTTTTAAGGGCTATTTGTAATTTAGTGTAGGGTAGGGCTTTTTTTTTGGGGGGGGGGGGGTCTTTTTTATTTTGTTAGGGTGATTACATTAGGTGTCATTAGTTTAAAAATCTTGTAATTTGTTTATTATTTTCTGTAATTTAGAGGGGGTTTTTGCACTTTAGATAATTTTATTTAATTGTATTTAATTGTATTTAATGTAGGAAATTAATTTAATTATAGTGTAGTGTTAGGTGTTAGTGTAACATAGGTTAGGTTTTATTTTACAGGTACTTTTTTATTTATTTTAACTAGGTAGTTATTAAATAGTTAATAACTATTTAATAACTATTCTATCTAGTTAAAATAAATACAAACTTGCCTGTAAAATAAAATAAACCCTAAGCTAGATACAATGTAACTATTAGTTATATTGTAGCTATCTTAGGGTTTATTTTATATATATATATAAATAGGAATAATTTATTTAATGATATAAATATTTATTTAGATTTATTTAAATTATATTTGTTAGGGGGTGTTAGAGTTAGACTTAGGTTTAGGGGTTAATAAATTTAATATAGTGGCGGCGGTGTAGGGGTGGGCAGATTAGGGGTTAATAACTTTATGTAGGTGGTGGCGGTGTCGGGCGGCAGATTAGGGGTTAATAAGTATTAATGTAGGTGGCGGCGGTGTAGGGGGGCAGATTAGGGTTTAATAAATATAATGTAGGTGGCTGCGGTGGTGGGGAGGCAGATTAGGGTTTAATAAGTATAATGTAGGTGGCGGCGGTGGTGGGGAGGCAGATTAGGGGTTAATAAGTATAATGTAGGTGGCGGCGGTGTAGGGGGCAGCGGATTAGGGGTGTTTAGACTCGGCGTACATGTCAGAGGGTTGGGTGTATACATTACCATAGGAATCAATGGAATATCGGGCAACAGCGAACATGAGCTTTCTCTGCTTTCAGACTCCCATTGATTCCTATGGTATCCGCGGCCTCCAGGGCGGCGGATTGAAAACCAGGAACGCTGGGCTGGAATAGTGGCGAGCGTACCTGTTAGGAATTTGTTAACTAGCAAAAGTAGTCAGATAGTGCCGAATTTGTATTCGGAACATCTGTAATGACGTAAGCATCGATCTGTGTCGGACTTTGCCCGGCGGATCGTATGTTACATCACAAAATTCTACTTTTGCCGGTCTGTAGGGGTTTGATAACTAAGGGGAATCAGGCTCGCCCACAAATACGCTTGCGGAATTCCAGCGTATTTGCAGTAGACGGCTTGATAAATAGATGCCAATGTATTATTTAAATGGGACTAGACAGCCAAACAGAGGAGGGAAAGGGATTTGGGGAGTAGTATAGAATACAAAACTAAATATTGTTGCACAATGCAGGGCAGTGGACTTCTAATATAGTAGCATGTATTAAAGAGACATTGATTCAAGGAAAACATAATTCTGTCACTATATAAATCCCTGGTAAGACCTCACCTTGAGTATGGAGTGCAGTTCTGGGGACCAATCTCAAAAATTAGACATTGCAGACCTTGACAAAGTTCAGAAAATGTCCACAAGGGCTAATAAGGGGAATGGAGAATTTAAGCTATGAGGAGAGGTTAGCAAAACTGGGTCTGCTTTCTCTAGAAAAAAGGAGCTTAAGAGGTGACATGATTACATATATAAATATATTCAAGGCCCAGATACAGAGATGGCAGAAGCTCTGTTTATTCCAAGAAAATTGTTTGTGACAAGAGGTCACAATTTAAGGCTGTAAAAGCAATAAAATTGTGGAATTCGTTACCAAAGGAGGTAGTGAATGCCAATACCTTAGATACATTTAAAAATGGTTTGCATGCATTTCTGGCTAGATACAGAATTCATGGATATGATTGCTTGTGTTAAACGGGTCACCTCTTAATGGGATTAAGTAAAGCTCAACTGGAGCTTTTTTTATAAGTATATTAGATTTATATAGGTTGAACTCGATGGACTTCGGTCTTTTTTTCAACCTTATCTACTATGTTATGTTCAGCACCTGGCTGCTATTTAGCCTCTTAATTCCTATGGAAGCAGTACGGGTGTACTCACACATGGCTTCTCCATTTTGGTTTTATTTTTGTTAAACACAGTATAATATGTCATATGTTGTTGTTCATCTGAGGTTGTATTTACCTTATTTTAAGACCGGCTAAGGATCAGATGATTTTTATTATGTCCTGATATGTAAAACCATAGAATTCAAAGAGGGTGTACTTTCTTTTTCACATGACTGTACGTTCTCATCATTAAACACTTAATACCAAAATAGCATACATCATTGCCTATAAATTTAAAGTTTGAAAATTAGAGGACCAATGAGCTGCATTGCTGTCTGTCCCACTTATGAGAAGTTGTCCCCACTACTAACATCTTATAATGACAACCTATAACAAAAGACTTAGCTAAACTGCTCTAATCAGGGGCATTGATTGCAAAATGTAGTGCTCTCTAGAAGGTTTAATCTTTTCAGCAAACATCCTTACACAATATTAGGCTTTTAAAAGAGAGTAGAGATGCAATAATCCACCCTGATTAGCAATACTGATATTTAGTAATCAAATGTTGAAAGCTTGTGGTCATGCTTAAAGGGATATGAAACTCATTTTTTTTACTTCATGATTAGACAGAGCATGTCATTTTAAGCAACTTTCTAATTATTCCTATTATCAATCAATTTTTCTTTGTCCTCTTGGTATCTTTATTTGAAAAAGCAAGAATGTAAGCTTAGGAGCCGACCCATTTTTGTCTCAGCACCCTGGGTAGCGCTTGCTGATCGGTGGCTACTTTTAGCTACAAATAAACAAGCGCTACCCAAGTGCTGAACCAAAAATGGGTTGGCTCCTAAGCTTAAATTTTTGCTTTACTTAAAGATACCAAGAGAACGAAAAAAAAATTATGATGGTAGTAAATAAGAAAGTTGCTTAAAATTGCATGCTCTATCTGAATCATGGAAGAAAAAATTTGGGTTTCATATCCCTTTAAGTTGGTAAAGCGTGGAGTCATATCACAATAATTTAACACTGAAAAAAGAAACCATATCAGTGTCTAGACATTAGAACTTAAACTAACAACATATAAAACTACATAAACATTAAGTATTAAATTAACTATCATAACATTATCTTATTTTCATGAGAGTAATATCAATTAGAAGCTCTCCTGAATAAGGCAAAAGGAGCTATTGATGAAAAGACTAAAATGTTTAGGTTATCAAACGTCAATTTTAAAAAGGTGCCAGAAACAGGGAAAGGTATGTTTATAGTCTATCCAGCCCCTACACAGAGGAAAAAGGATTGGTGTGATCTTGTGTTCCTAAAAACAACAAGCAGACCAACCATAAGTGAAACTGCACTCCTCTGAGACTGTCCTTTGAGATAACTTAAAGGGACAGTCTAGTCCAAAATAAACTTTTATGATTCAGATAGGGCATGAAATTTTAAAGAATTTTCCAATTTACTTTTTTTTTTTGGATTCAATAATTGTTTATTGGGTTTACATATATTCATACATTGACAGCGAAAAAGAGCACATTTTAAACATTAACAGGAGTCAACATATATAAAATTGCTACCACATGGGTAATTAACATCTTACCCCAAGTTTTGAACATTTTGAAAATAATATCAATTATAAAAATAGAAATGCTTCGTACGTTTTACAGCGAGAGGTGGGAGAGAGAGTAAAGAAAAAGAGAGGGGAGGGAGGGAGGTAAGGAGGGTAGGTTCGAGAGTATGAATTCTCATGTTTCTCTTAATATTGTGTAACAGCGCACGCCCGCTAGACAAATATGATTCTAATATTAGAGATCTTTGCTACTTTTAAGAGAAGTAGATTTAGAAATGGAGCTATTACAGTGTATCGCATGCAATTTTATTACAGAGGGGGCAAGGATATTAGTAGCAGGGGCAGAGATTCCCTGTTCCCAAATAAAAAACATATCTGTGAAAAAGTCTTGTTTACCTAAGTAGTAATAGCATTGTTTTTCCAAAGCTAGGACATGTTTGACCTCTGTTAGCCAAGCGGAATGTGTAGGGATTGTTTGAGATTTCCACAATCTAGGTATTAGCCTTTTAGCACTAGCTAACATTATCTGAAGTAACTTTGTGCGGTATCTACAGTGAAGTTGCGGGAGGAGATTAAGGAGGATGAGTTTAGGGCCAAGGGATATGTTCGAACCTAGTATCTTATTGATACTGTTTTCTAGGCCCTTCCAAAAGTCGGACATAAGTGGGCATTCCCACCATATATGTATCATATTGCCTGTTCCCCCACAGCGTCTCCAACAAGCAGAAGAGGCTGTTGGGAAAATATATCGGAGTCTCTGTGGTGTCAGGTACCAGCGGGATATTATTTTGTAACTCGATTCTGCTATGAGTAATGAGGTGGATGCTGAATGGGTGGCCCTAAAGAAGGTCCTCCACTCCTCGTCCACAATATCCCCTGGTATTTCTGGGTTCCATTTCTTAAGATAGGAAGGCCTTTGTGTGGGAAAGGATCCTCTGAGCAGTTTGTGAATTATTGAGAGGAATGCTTTCTGGATGTCAGGGTTTGTACATAACCTCTCAAATATTGTTAGTGGTCTAAGGATATTTAATTTATGGACGCTATTATAGAGTGCGTGTCGAATCTGGAAATATGAGTACCATTTGTGGAAAGGTGGTCCTATCTCAGTGATTAGTTCTGCTCTGTCCCTGAGTGCTCCTGATTCTAATAGGGTGTAGATGGGTAGGTTCTGCAAATGTGTTGTTGTATTCAACTGAGCAAAGGATGGTTGCTGAAAAAATATTTGAGTACCTAGTAATGGTGTTAGAGGAGAAATAGGGGTGGAGATCTCTTTATTGTATTTAAGTAATTGATCCCATACATCACGTGTGGTCCTAACGTAATAGTTATTGAGTGATTGTGATGGTCTATGGAGCTTAGGGAGCCATGCAATATCTCTCATGGTGTTAACCTGCAATAGGGCACATTCAATTTGGACCCATAGAGACAGAGGGTCAGCACAGGGAAAGCACTCTAGATAAATGGGCAGCTTTATAGTAATTCAGGAGATGTGGGACATTAAGTCCGCCATCTTCTTTGCTTAGGTGTAACGTGTTCTGGGGGACCCTGGGTTTTTTATATGACCAAATGAATGAATTAAACATTTTCTGCTGAGTTTTGAGATATGAGGTGGAAAGTGCCATTGGTAAAGTCTGGAAAAGGTAGAGGTATTTTGGGATGATCATCATCTTGATAGTATTAACCCTCCCCATCCAGGACAGGTGGCCTTGTTTATGCCAGCTCTCAAGAAGAGCTTGTACTCTTCGTTGAAGGCTGATATAGTTACACTGCAAAAGCTCTTGGTGAGTACTAGGGATCAAGAGGCCTAAGTATTTAAGTTTGTCAGTCAGTCGAAATTTCGCATGGGTTTTTATAAAGTGTGTTCAATGTCATGATTCCTGACTTTCCCATGTTGATGGAGAAGTCAGATACTCGACCGTATGTATCCAGAGTACGAATCAGGGCAGGAAGAGTCGTAGATGGGGATTGAAGCGTGAAAATAACTTTGTCTGCGAACAACAGGCATTTTTGGTTAATATCTTTAAATTGTATTCCAATTATCTCAGGGTTTTTCCCTTATCTTTATAGCCAGAGTCTCAATTGTGATAGCGAACAGCAATGAAGACAGCGGACATCCTGGTCGGGTTCCGTTCGTTATGGGGAAGGATTGCGAGGCTGTGCCATTGATCCGAACCCTTGCTTGAGGTTTTGAGTATAAGGCCTGAATCCGGGACGTAAACGTCGGGGAGAAACCAAACTTCGACAGGGTCCGCCACATAAAATGCCAGTTGACCCTGTCGAAGGCCTTCTCATCGTCCGTCGATAAGAGGTGTGAGGGGGGTGTCCTTATCTTCATATGAGGACTGTAGTGAAAATAATACTCTGATCGTATTATCTTTGGCTTCCCTCCCCCTGACAAATCCTACCTGGTCCGGGTGTATTAATTTCGGTAGGATAACATTCATGCGATTGGCTAGTATTTTCGCGTAAATCTTTATATCAATATTTAAAAGTGAAATGGGGCGATAACTGCTTGCTTGATCAGGTGGTTTGTCAGTTTTCGGTATAACCATTATAAGGGCCTCTAGCAGGGATTGAGAGAAAGTTTAGCCTTTATCTATTGAGGTAAACAATGTATGTAGTGGTGGGCCTAATTGGTTTTGAAGCAGTTGAAAAATTTGGTTGTTAGACCGTCCGGACCAGGGGACTTGCCACCAGGGAGGGCCTTGATGGTGAGTGCTATTTCCTGGAGTGTTATAGGTGAGTCAAGTAATTGTTTTTCTTCTTCTGTGAGCTGTGGGGTTTTCAGTGTGTTTAGGTATTTGTCTATGTCAGCAGGTTTTTCTTGGGGTATGTGGGGATCAAGGTTGTAGAGTCTAGTGTAGTAAGAAACAAAGGTGTTAGTTATGTCTTCATTTTTGCTCACTAAGGCCTAGATTTAGAGTTTGGCGGTAGCCGTGAAAACCAGCGTTAGAGGCTCCTAACGCTGGTTTTTAGGCTACCGCCGGTATTTGGAGTCAGTCAAAAAAGGGTCTAACGCTCGCTTTTCAGCCGCGGACTTTTCCATACCGCAGATCCCCTTACGTAAATTGCGTATCCTATCTTTTCAATGGGATCTTTCTAACTCTGGTATTTAGAGTTGTGTCTGAAGTGAGCGTTAGAATTCTAACGACAAAACTCCAGCCGCAGAAAAAAGTCAGTAGTTAAGAGCTTTTTGGGCTAACGCCGGTTCATAAAGCTCTTAACTACTGTACTCTAAAGTACATTAACACCCATAAACTACCTATGTACCCCTAAACCGAGGTCCCCCCACATCGCCGCCACTCGATTAAATTTTTTAACCCCTAATCTGCCGACCGCCCACCTAAGTTATACTTATGTACCCCTAATCTGCTGCCCCTAACACCGCCGACCCCTGTATTATATTTATTAACCCCTAATCTGCCCCCACAACGTCGCCGCCAACTACCTACAATAATTAACCCCTAATCTGCCGACCGCAAAGCGCCGCTACTTAAGTTATCCTTATGTACCCCCTAATCTGCTGCCCCTAACACCGCTGACCCCTATATTATATTTATTAACCCCTAATCTGCCCCCTCAACGTCGCCTCCACCTGCCTACACTTATTAACCCCTAATCTGCCGAGCGGACCGCACCGCTACTATAATAAAGTTATTAACCCCTAATCCGCCTCACTAACCCTATAATAAATAGTATTAACCCCTAATCTGCCCTCCCTAACATCGCCGACACCTAACTTCAATTATTAACCCCTAATCTGCCGACCGGAGCTCACCGCTATTCTAATAAATGTATTAACCCCTAAAGCTAAGTCTAACCCTAACACTAACACCCCCCTAAGTTAAATATAATTTAAATCTAACGAAATTAACTCTTATTAAATAAATTATTCCTATTTAAAGCTAAATACTTACCTGTAAAATAAATCCTAATATAGCTACAATATAAATTATAATTACATTGTAGCTATTTTAGGATTAATATTTATTTTACAGGCAACTTTGTAATTATTTTAACCAGGTACAATAGCTATTAAATAGTTAAGAACTATTTAATAGTTACCTAGTTAAAATAATTACAAAATTACCTGTAAAATAAATCCTAACCTAAGTTACAATTAAACCTAACACTATACTATCATTAATTAATTAAATAAAATACCTACAATTACCTACAATTAAACCTAACACTACACTATCAATAAATTAATTAATACAATATGTACAAATAACTACAATGAAATAAACTAACTAAAGTACAAAAAATAAAAAAGAACTAAGTTACAAAAAATAAAAAAATATTTACAAACATAAGAAAAATATTACAACAATTTTAAACTAATTACACCTACTCTAAGCCCCCTAATAAAATAACAAAGACCCCCAAAATAAAAAAAATGCCCTAACCCTATTCTAAATTACTAAAGTTCAAAGCTCTTTTACCTTACCAGCCCTGAACAGGGCCCTTTGCGGGGCATGCCCCAAGAAGTTCAGCTCTTTTGCCTGTAAAAAAAACATACAATACCCCCCCCAACATTACAACCCACCACCCACATACCCCTAATCTAACCCAAACCCCCTTAAATAAACCTAACACTAAGCCCCTGAAGATCATCCTACCTTGTCTTCACCTCACCCAGGTATCACCGATCCGTCCTGGCTCCAAAATCTTCATCCAACCCAAGCGGGGGCTGGCGATCCATCATCCGGTGGCTGAAGAGGTCCAGAAGAGGCTCCAAAGTCTTCATCCTATCCGGGAAGAAGAGTAGATCCGGACCGGCAACCATCATCTTCCAAGCGGCATCTTCTATCTTCATCCAATGAGGACCGGCTCCATCCTGAAGACCTCCACCGCGGACCCATCTTCATCCGGTGACGTCCAACTGAAGAATAACGGTTCCTTTAAGGGACGTCATCCAAGATGGCGTCCCTCGAATTCCGATTGGCTGATAGGATTCTATCAGCCAATCGGAATTAAGGTAGGATCAGCCAATCGGATTGATCTTGATTCTGATTGGCTGATTCCATCAGCCAATCAGAATATTCCTACCTTAATTCCGATTGGCTGATAGAATCCTATCAGCCAATCGGAATTCGAGGGACGCCATCTTGGATGACGTCCCTTAAAGGAACCGTCATTCTTCAGTTGGACGTCGCCGGATGAAGATGGGTCTGCAGTGGAGGTCTTCAGGATGGAGCCGGTCCTCATCGGTTGAAGATAGAAGATGCCGCTTGGAAGATGATGGTTGCCGGTCCGGATCTACTCTTCTTCCCGGATAGGATGAAGTCTTTGGAGCCTCTTCTGGACCTCTTCAGCCACCGGATGATGGATCGCCAGCCCCCGCTTGGGTTGGATGAAGATTTTGGAGCCAGGACGGATCGGTGATACCTGGTGAGGTGAAGACAAGGTAGGATGATCTTCAGGGGCTTAGTGTTAGGTTTATTTAAGGGGGGTTTGGGTTAGATTAGGGGTATGTGGGTGGTGGGTTGTAATGTTGGGGGGGGGTATTGTATGTTTTTTTTTACAGGCAAAAGAGCTGAACTTCTTGGGGCATGCCCCGCAAAGGGCCCTGTTCAGGGCTGGTAAGGTAAAAGAGCTTTGAACTTTAGTAATTTAGAATAGGGTAGGGCATTTTTTATTTTGGGGGTCTTTGTTATTTTATTAGGGGACTTAGAGTAGGTGTAATTAGTTTAAAATTGTTGTAATATTTTTCTTATGTTTGTAAATATGTTTTTATTTTTTGTAACTTAGTTCTTTTTTATTTTTTGTACTTTAGTTAGTTTATTTCATTGTAGTTATTTGTACATATTGTATTTAATTAATTTATTGATAGTGTAGTGTTAGGTTTAATTGTAGGTAATTGTAGGTATTTAATTTAATTAATTTAATGATAGTATAGTGTTAGGTTTAATTGTAACTTAGGTTAGGATTTATTTTACAGGTAATTTTGTAATTATTTTAACTAGGTAACTATTAAATAGTTATTAACTATTTAATAGCTATTGTACCTGGTTAAAATAATTACAAAGTTGCCTGTAAAATAAATATTAATCCTAAAATAGCTACAATGTAATTATAATTTATATTGTAGCTATATTAGGATTTATTTTACAGGTAAGTATTTAGCTTTAAATAGGAATAATTTATATAATAAGAGTTAATTATTTTGTTAGATTTAAATTATATTTAATTTAGGGGGGTGTTAGTGTTAGGCTTAGACTTAGCTTTAGGGGTTAATACATTTATTAGAATAGCGGTGAGCTCCGGTCGGCAGATTAGGGGTTAATAATTGAAGTTAGGTGTCGGCGATCTTAGGGAGGGCAGATTAGGGGTTAATACTATTTATTATAGGGTTAGTGAGGCGGATTAGGGGTTAATAACTTTATTATAGTAGCGGTGCGGTCCGCTCGGCAGATTAGGGGTTAATAAGTGTAGGCAGGTGGAGGCGACGTTGTGGGTGGCAGATTAGGGGTTAATAAATATAATATAGGGGTCGGCGGTGTTAGGGGCAGCAGATTAGGGGTACATAAGGATAATGTAAGTAGCGGCGGTTTACGGAGCGGCAGATTAGGGGTTAAAAATAATATGCAGGGATCAGCGATAGCGGGGGGCGGCAGATTAGGGGTTAATAAGTGTAAGGTTAGGGGTGTTTAGACTCGGGGTACATGTTAGAGTGTTAGGTGCAGACTTAGGAAGTGTTTCCCCATAGCAAACAATGGGGCTGCGTTAGGAGCTGAACGCGGCTTTTTTGCAGGTGTTAGGTTTTTTTTCAGCTCAAACAGCCCCATTGTTTTCTATGGGGGAATCGTGCACATGCACGTTTTTGAGGCTGGCCGCGTCCGTAAGCAACTCTGGTATCGAGAGTTGCAGTTGCGTTAAAAATGCTCTACGCTCCTTTTTTGGAGCCTAACGCAGCCATTCTGTGGACTCTCAATACCAGAGTTATTTTAGAGGTACGGCCAGAAAAAAGCCAGCGTTAGCTACGCGGGTCGTTACCAACAAAACTCTAAATCTAGCCGTAAGTTCCCTGAGGGATGTGTGATGGATCTTATAAAGGAGTTGAATCTTTGTTTTTTGAGTGATCTAGCTAAAAGTCGTCCTGCCTTGTTACTTTCAGAGAAAAATGTGGCTTTAGAAGTGAGCGCCCTCAGATGTGCATTTAAAGTCAGATACTTGTTGAGATTATCTCTCGCAAGGGAAAGATATAAAAGTTTTTGAGCAGAAGATGGGTCAGTTTTGTGGGCAGCGTCAGCTTGGTATAGGGTACTTGTCAGGAGGGAAAATTGAGTAGAATTTAGTTTTCGTATCTTGGCAGCATGCTTGATTAGATACCCCTAATGTAACATTTGTATGCCTCCCAGTTGTTCACAGCGGACGTGTCACCTGGTTTGTTTATCGAGAAATATTCGTCGGTCACCTTAGTCAGGTCTTCTAGTGTTTCTGGGTTTGTTAGAATAGCGTCGTTGAGTCTCCAACTAAAGGATTTCCTAGGCCTGGCAGACCAGTGGAAGGTGGATAGGACCATGCTATGGTCCGACCAGGGTGTGTGCAGGATGTAAGATTGGGTCAGGTCAGTGAGAAGCGACTGGTCACACATTAGGTAATCGAAACGTGAGTATGTATGTTTAGGGTGTGAGAAAAACGTGAAGTCCCTTTGTGTAGGGTGAGCTATCCTCCAAGTGTCGAATAAGGAGATTGAGTGCAGTGTGGCACAGTTTGTTTTCCGCATCTTATTGCTAAGATATGATGTGCCCTTTGAGTTATCCAGAACAGGGTTTCCAATTTACTTTTATCACCAATTTTGCTTCCTTCTCTTCTCTTGAAAGCTGATCTAGGAGGTTCATATGCTAATTTCTAAGCCCTTAAAGGCCGCCTCTTCTCTCAGGACATTTTGACAGTTTTTCACCACTTTAGGGTGTTAGTTCATGTGTGTCATATAGATAACACTGTGCTCACGCACGTGGAGTTCAGGTGAGCCAGCTCCGATTGGCTAAAATGGATGTCTGTCAAAAGAACTGAAATAAGGGGGCAGTTTGAAGAGGCTTAGATACAAGGAAATCACAGAGGTAAAACGTGTATTTATATAACTGTGTTAGCTGTGCAAAACTAGGGAATGAGTATTAAAGGGATCTATCTTTTAAAATAATAAAAATTCTGGTGTAGCCTGTCCCTTTAAGAATGTCATAGTAAGTCCAGTAGAATAGAAGCTGCTATACTTGAGTATAGATCTGCATATAAGAGTGCAGCAAACACAACTCCCAAACCGTTTACAGAAGTCACGTTGTTCCAGCAAAGGCCACTGCTTTGGGTTTCGTGCTTTAGGTCTAACGCAGTGTCAGGTTAGCGCACATGCAGAATTAGTTATCTTAAGGCGGGTTATTGAAATATTAAATATGTAATATTGCTAAAAAAAATAATTATTATTAATAATTATTATAGATGCTGTAAAATGTGCACAAACCCAACAGGAGTACACTAATTCGCCATGTGCGCTAACCCGACATGAGTTATCTTATGCCTGCCTTAAAGCATTGTACCCCAGATCTTACCCTTATTGCTGGAGAGGCTGCGACTCTATATGTAACATGGTCCACATTTGTGCCATAAACCCTTTTGGGATGAAATAGAGTGTATATTTCATAAACCCCTTAGGCCTACCTACACATTAACACTATATGAGTGTAGGTTGCAAATATAAAATTAGAGCCAAACTTACACAAATTGGGTTAAAAAGTGTAAGATCCTTACTGGCTAGAAAATGGGAATCTGATCAAATGTTATCACTGCATATGTGGATAGACAGGATTACTGAGCTCCTTATTCTAGAAGAATATGGATACTTAAAAAAAATAAAGCCCTTTTTTGAAATGTTACGTTTTATTGGTAGCCCTTATTACATTTGATAGATCTTTCTAAGGCTTAGAAATATTATTTCAGTAGGTCTCTATGTATCCCCCAACCTGACTAGTTAGACATTCTTGGTCTGTATGTGTGTCTCTTCTAGGGGTCTCTCCCTTTGCTCTTCCTCTTTCCCCTATTGGTTTTTTCGCTTTTCTCAATCTTTTCACAGGTCTCTTTTTTTTGTTTTTATACTACTCTTAAGGGTCAAATCACCATGACTTCATTTCCACCTTACCCAATAAAAACACAGACACATAGTTGGAGGTATAAGACCGTGAAGCAAGGTCGCGTTTATTAAACAAAACCAGGCAAATTCTAAACTTATTTAACTTGTGAAGCATAAGGCTTATATCAATAGGTGGCGGCATCTGAGACTAATCTATATCCTAAAACTAGCAATAACTTAGTATCTACAGCAAGCGTAGTGAGGTCACCGGCCCAGATCGGTTGTCGCAATGCTCCTGCCGAACATTGCCCTTCAAAGTCTGGCATCATCCACAAGGGGTTTCTAGGTCAGCAGGCCCGCGGGGAGAGGCGTTACAAGCTGCGACTTGCAACATCATGCCCCTCCCATTAGCTCGACTACACCCTCGCGGAAACCATAAAAATTATTCGGCCGGGACCCCGCCACGCCAGCCGGTAATTTCTACATTCATTCTCAGAAAAAATGCTCCAGACCCAGTAAGGTCGACATCAGACGCAAGACGCACAACAAACGCCCTTGATGTGAAGCCAAAAATTGTTACTACTTTGGGCTTACGATTAGCTAGCCTGATTAGGCATGCCCCCACCAAAGTCCTGCAACCACCCTAATGGCAGCCGTTCCCTCAGTGCCGCACCTCCTGAAAAACAACAATTCAACATGTTAACAACAAGGAAGGGATGGGCGGGGAAAAAACCTTTCTCCAGCAGTTGCAGACAAGAAAGAGGAAGTGTACCAGCATGCATGCAATTTTATAAGAGGTATGAGTCCCCAACCCACATATTGCAACAAATGTTGCAAACTCACACACTGCACAGCTTCACATTTCAGTCAGGCAGCATAACCCTTAAGACGTTACATGCACAATTATGCCTTCCACTACCATTATAATGTTAAAGATTGGACTGATTTCCTGTTATAGTTCATGAACACACTCTGCCTACAATAAGTTTACTTTATCTTTGGCATTTCCCGCAATGGGTAAATGCTACTTACTTTTATGTTTCTGCTAGAATTTAGCGGGCTTAAGTGTATGCTGTTTTCAGCATATTGCAATGTGATCTGTTGTTACCACTTACACATCAATAAAAATTTGATTTAAAAAAATTGTTTGCTCTGACTGAATCATGAAAAAAAATTTGGGTTCCGTGTCCCTTTAAAAAATAAAACATGTAGAGCAGGGGTGTCAAACTTATTTGAGTCATGGACCATTTTCGATACAAGTGCAACTCACGTGGGCCGCACACTACCTACATATCTTACCATTGCTGAACACAGCAGTGGCATTTGCTATAACTGCATACATTTCAAAAGATTGTGTTCTGTAACTCATAAGTAACGTACTCTGGCTTGATGAAACGCCCTCTAATGCTTTTAAGAAGGTGACACACACGCTCCATCTGGTTGCTCTCCCAGATAAAATAAATATACATATAAAATATATATTAATCAAATTTATATGGAAATAAATGGGCAAAAATTATGCATGAAATCAGTGCTGCCATAGTAATGAACACATATAAAGAAGTGCTGCAAGTCACAAATAAATCGTTATGCACTTATCTGTGTTTGCCTGTTTATTTTTTTATTTTTTTTAAATAACAATGTGGCTTGTTAAAGTTTCAGAAGTTTAAATGATCTTGTTACCGTAGCGCAGCTTCTGACTATACGAGTACACCGCAATGCCGGAACAAAGGGATACAGTCATTATAATAGAGAGCTAAATGGAGGTTGCACGCATGTGCAACCCTAACAGTAAGCACACTCGGTGCACTAGGCAATTTTGGGGCTTTAAAGTTGGTGGGAGTGGGGTGTTAGAAAAAAAATGGCACTAAAAAGTGCCTTTACATTGAGGTCTATGGGAACTGTGTGTTCCAATAGACCGTAATGTAAATATATATGTATATAACTATATACATATATATTTATGTGTTTACATTGCGATTAAAGCGTAATACCTGCACACATTATCGTGCACTAGTATTACAAAGTGGAGCAATAATATCGCTTGCATGCAAGCAAAATTTAGAGCTCCACTTGTAATCTGGCCCTGATTTTGATAATTGCGGTGAAAGTTAAAAGAAATTAAAGTAAATCCTATATTTATGCATTCTACATAGTGATATATTTTGGCATATTTATCATGATTTAATGGATGTTTATCAAAGTATATTTCAAATTTTTTTTAAATTGCTCCTAATTTTCTCTTACATTGTAACATATCTATTCATTCTTACTCCCTTTACTAATGTTCAATGGCTGAGAGGCAAAACCCCCACAAAAAGGTTTGTTTTTATTTTGCCCAGCAACAACTTTTAAGAAAATAAAAACCAACAGCCTAACCACAGTAATACATTTCTTTTAGATGGATAATATTTTTTGAGTATTATGTCCATTTAGAATGTCTTTCAAGTGTATACAATTTATCTATATGGCATAATCTTGAAAAAAAGAAAGATCCTTTGCACGTCCTTGCAAGGAAACGAATAAACTCCAGTAGTTTAAAAGGTAAAAAATAATCTTTATTTAATTACTCCATAGGATAAAAAGATATAACCAACTCTGCAGAGAGTAAGCTAAAAATAGGAGTAAAAACATGTGTCTAACCTGTCCGTCTGCTCTGAGGCGACGGACAGAAATCAACCCGATCGAATATGATCTGGTTGATTGACACCCCCTGTTAGCAGCCGATTGGCTGTGAATCTGCAGGGGCGGTATTGCACCAGCAGTTCACAAGAAATGCAGGTGCAATGATAAATGCCGACAGTGTATGCTGTCGGCATTTATCAATGTGCAGCGGACATGATACGCTACATTGTATCATGTCCGCTCGCACATTAATAAATTGACCCCATTATGTCAAGGTGTGTTTCCTGAAGACACCAATTATTTTTCATCAGTCTCCTAAACACTATGGGCTAGTTACAAGTTGAGTGCAAAATATCACTTTTTGTGAAAGCAATATTTGCGCTCCACTTAGTAATACCAGCGCACACAAATGTATTACAAATTAGGTGAAATGCGAATCTGACCTAGTTCTCATCCCATCAGACACAGTATGAGAACCTAGCGCAGCAAAAGGGATAAGCAATAGGCAGCAGATTTAAATATATATGTTTGTGCTTATATACATCAAATAAAACAAAGGCACTCATTGTTTCAATTAAAATTGTCAAGTTTAATTACCATGACGTGTCGGGGTGGTGCCCCATCATCAGACAGACAAATATGTATGTGCTTATATACATACAGTATATACAGGGGTCAAGTCGGGCGGGAACGCATGGGAACGGAGTTCCTGCACTATTTTTGCAGGAGTAACTAAGTTCCCTCTGGACAGAGAACAGAAACACTTCAATAAATACTGCTGCTGCTGGTGGGAGGAGCTGGACCACAGTCTGGTTAGAGGGATAGTGAGATCCTCTAGTAATAGGCAGTAACATTTCCTACAATACACTAAATGTAAGACTGTCAGCGGTCCTGCTGTGTTATCACCCCTGTTATTGATATTATCTTTTTTATCTTTTATTACACATGGTGCTTACATTTCTGTGTGGCTTGCTCTGGGGTTATTTAATTCCCCTTAGCAGAAATAGAACTATTGCACCTTAAAGGGACAGTCGGCCAAAATAAACTTTCATGATTCAGATAGGGCATGTAATTTTAAACAATTTTCCAATTTACTTTTATCACCAATTTTGCTTTGTTCTCTTGGTATTCTTAGTTGAAAGCTTAACCTAGGAGGTTCATATGGTAATTTCTTAGACCTTGAAGGCCACCTCTTTTCAGAATGCATTTTAACAGTTTTTCACACTAGAGGGTGTTAGTTCACATATTTCATATAGATAACACTGTGCTTGTGCACGTGAAGTTATCTGGGAGCAGGCACTGATTGGCTAAACTGCAAGTCTGTCAAAAGAACTGAAATAAAGGGGCAGTTTGCAGAGGCTTAGATACAAGATAATCACAGAGGTTAAAAGTATATTATTATAACTGTGTTGGTTATGCAAAACTGGGGAATGGATAATAAAGGGATTATCTATCTTTTAAAACAATAACATTTTTGGTGTAGACTGTCCCTTTAAGTTGGTGAGACTCTGTGACAGAGGAGGATTCTCAGGCCCAAAGGCAACCATTGGAAGCTTCATTGGATTTAATTTGCTTTCATTAACCAAAGTCTATAGATTATATACATATAAATACAGTGTGTGTGTAAGTGTGAGTGTATATATATATATATATATATATATAAACAATAATAATTGTGAGGGAGGGTGGAAGTCTTCGTGAGTTCCCACACTTGACCCCTGCATATATAGTTATGTGTTTATATGTGTATATAAGCATATACATATATATTTATAGAGAACACACAGTTCCCCATAGACCGCTTTGTAAAGGCACTTTTTAGTGCCGTTTTGTTTTCCAACACCCGCACACTTTATCCCCTAAAAACTGCTTAGTGCAGGGTTTGTTTGTTTTTAAATGCTACTTTTTGTTTTTTTAAAAATGACCTCATGTGTTATTTTAGGGGCAATTGGGGGACATTTAAAAAAAATTAACTGAGGTCTGGTAGCAATAACCAGCCACTTGTAATGGCTCATTTTTTATCTCACACCCGTAAACATGGAAATTTGCCCATTTACGGTTGCGTGATAAATTAGCGCTCAACTTGTAATCTAGCCCTAATTAAATTATTGTCTATGCACCTTACTCTTATTCATGTATTTCTTATGTAGGACATCAAGCTAAATGATATTTATACTTTCTAACACAGCACGTATATAATATTGTTTTAGTTAAATATATTACCTAGCCTACACTGGCCTAGATTACAAGTGGAGCGCTCTTTATAGGGCAGGGTGCACACAATCTAGTATTACAAGTGAATTGTAATACTGAATTAACAGAGAATGTTTAGTGCAACAGTCATCTCTTTAGCGCACCCTATCATTTTAATGGATATTGTGGCCATGCTAAACATCTTTCAAATTACAAGTTGTGGGTTATGTGTTGCACTCAAGCACAACACATGCCAAAATATTTATTTAGACTGGAGTCTGGAGTAAAGTGTGGACTACAAGAAAAGTATAATAAAACACATGTAAAATGTATTCAAATAAAGTATTACACCAGGGGCATATTATGGCCTTGACCAACAAGGCCTGTGCCTAGGGCCGCATATTTGGGAAAGATGGGGGGCCGCAAGATGTAATGTATAAATGCAGACGCACTACTCACTGTAACACAGTAACAAGCCCCTAACATTTCCCATGGTTATTCATTCCTCACCTCCTAGCTGAAACTATAGCTCCCAAACAAATAGTAGCATTGCATAACTTAAAGGGACATGAAACCCAAACATTTTCTTTTGTGATTTAGAAAGAGTATGCAATTTTAAACATCTTCCTAATTTACTTCTATTATCTAATTTGCATCATTCTCTAGATATACTTTACTGGAAAGCATATCTAGATAGGCTTAGTAGCTGCTGATTGGTTGCTGCACATAGATGCCTTGTGTGATTGGTTCACCCATGTGCATTGCTGTTTCTTCAATAAAGGATATCTAAAGAATGAAGCAAATTAGATAATAGAAGTAAATTAGAATGTTGATTAAAATTGTATTCTCTACTTAAATCATGAAAGAATTTTTTTTGGGTTTAGTGTCCCTTTAATACACACTGACTCCGTGTGTCCGCCTCCTCTGGCGGCAGACACACAGAGTCAGTATGTCTTGAGTTACGCCGGTCCTGGCATTTGGGGTAAGCGGAGGTTTGCATTCCGGATACCAAGTAAGAGCTGCTGAGTCCCTGTGATGTGTCTGGTGGTCCGGTTAGCCTGGTCTCTAGGAGGACTGCCAGTTAACATTGGTAACTTGTTACTCTTTTGGTGGATACATCTGTTCATACGTTCTGTGGAACAATAGCAGACTGCTAGATACTCTGTGTATCAGACTTTATGAGTGCGGATTTCTGTTAGCTGTAGTACTCATATAATATTCAGGGATCCCTGATATAGGCTCAGTTGAATGTTGTTGTTGCCCTAATAAAGTATATTATTTTATTTATTGCACTTTGAGTGTCACGTTCACACTGTTTTGTTCTCTAAGGGGAGGTGTCCGCTTTTTGTATTTGATTGGCTTAATAGGGGTTTGCAGGATTGGGTTTACTTAAAAAAAACGTGATTTATTGCAGTGACATTTCGGGAAAACTCTCCCCTCAAATAACATGTTTTGTGAAGACCAGTGAGGGATCGTAATTTGGTTTTCTGATATATATATATATATATATATATATATATATATATATATCTGTGTGTGTGTATATCTGTATGTGTGTATGTCTGTGTGTGTTCATATGTCTGTGTACACATACATACATGCACACATACATACATGCACACATACAAAACAGAATTTATGCTTACCTGATAAATTACTTTCTCCAACGGTGTGTCCGGTCCACGGCGTCATCCTTACTTGTGGGATATCTCTTCCCCAACAGGAAATGGCAAAGAGTCCCAGCAAAGCTGGCCATATAGTCCCTCCTAGGCTCCGCCCACCCCAGTCATTCGACCGACGGACAGGAGGAAATATATATAGGAGAAACCATATGGTACCGTGGTGACTGTAGTTAGAGAAAATAATTAATCAGACCTGATTAAAAAAACAGGGCGGGCTGTGGACCGGACACACCGTTGGAGAAAGTAATTTATCAGGTAAGCATAAATTCTGTTTTCTCCAACATTGGTGTGTCCGGTCCACGGCGTCATCCTTACTTGTGGGAACCAATACCAAAGCTTTAGGACACGGATGAAGGGAGGGAGCAAATCAGGTTACCTAAACGGAAGGCACCACAGCTTGCAAAACCTTTCTCCCAAAAATAGCCTCTGAAGAAGCAAAAGTATCAAATTTGTAAAATTTGGCAAAAGTGTGCAGTGAAGACCAAGTCGCTGCCTTACATATCTGGTCAACAGAAGCCTCGTTCTTGAAGGCCCATGTGGAAGCCACAGCTCTAGTGGAGTGAGCTGTGATTCTTTCAGGAGGCTGCCGTCCGGCAGTCTCATAAGCCAATCGGATGATGCTTTTAAGCCAAAAGGAAAGAGAGGTAGAAGTCGCTTTTTGACCTCTCCTTTTACCAGAATAAACAACAAACAAGGAAGATGTTTGTCTGAAATCTTTTGTAGCCTCTAAATAGAATTTTAGAGCACGGACTACGTCCAAATTGTGTAACAAACGTTCCTTCTTTGAAACTGGATTCGGACATAAAGAAGGTACAAATATCTCCTGGTTAATATTTTTGTTAGAAACAACCTTAGGAAGAAAACCAGGCTTAGTACGCAAAACCACCTTATCTGCATGGAACACCAGATAGGGCGGAGAACACTGCAGAGCAGATAACTCTGAAACTCTTCTAGCAGAAGAAATTGCAACCAAAAACAAAACTTTCCAAGATAGTAACTTAATATCTATGGAATGTAAAGGTTCAAACGGAACCCCTTGAAGAACTGAAAGAACTAGATTTAGACTCCAGGGAGGAGTCAAAGGTCTGTAAACAGGCTTGATCCTAACCAGAGCCTGAACAAATGCTTGAACATCTGGCACAGCTGCCAGTCTTTTGTGTAGTAAGACAGATAAAGCAGAGATCTGTCCCTTTAGAGAACTTGCAGATAATCCTTTCTCCAAACCTTCTTGTAGAAAGGAGAGAATCTTAGGAATTTTTATCTTATTCCATGGGAATCCTTTGGATTCACACCAACAGATATATCTTTTCCATATTTTATGGTAAATCTTTCTAGTTACCGGTTTTCTGGCCTGAACCAGAGTATCTATCACAGAATCTGAAAACCCACGCTTCGATAGAATCAAGCGTTCAATCTCCAAGCCGTCAGCTGGAGGGAGACCAGATTTGGATGTTCGAATGGACCCTGAACAAGAAGGTCCTGTCTCAAAGGTAGCTTCCATGGTGGAACCGATGACATATTCACCAGGTCTGCATACCAAGTCCTGCGTGGCCACGCAGGAGCTATCAAGATCACCGAGGCCCTCTCCTGATTGATCCTGGCTACCAGCCTGGGAATGAGAGGAAACGGTGGAAATACATAAGCTAGGTTGAAGGTCCAAGGTGCTACTAGTGCATCTACTAGAGTCGCCTTGGGATCCCTGGATCTGGACCCGTAGCAAGGAACCTTGAAGTTCTGACGAGACGCCATCAGATCCATGTCTGGAATGCCCCATAATTGAGTTATTTGGGCAAAGATCTCCGGATGGAGTTCCCACTCCCCCGGATGGAATGTCTGACGACTCAGAAAATCCGCCTCCCAGTTTTCCACACCTGGGATGTGGATCGCAGACAGGTGATCCTCCGCCCATTGAATTATTTTGGTCACTTCTTTCATCGCTAGGGAACTCCTTGTTTCCCCCTGATGATTGATATACGCAACGGTCGTCATGTTGTCTGATTGGAACCTTATGAATCTGGCCTTTGCTAGTTGAGGCCAAGCCCTGAGAGCATTGAATATCGCTCTCAGTTCCAGAATGTTTATCGGGAGAAGAGACTCTTCCCGAGACCATAGACCCTGAGCTTTCAGGGATTCCCAGACCGTGCCCCAGCCCACTAGACTGGCGTCGGTCGTGACAATGACACTCTGGTCTGCGGAAGCTCATTCTCTGGGACAGATGGTCCAGGGTCAGCCACCAACGGAGTGAATCTCTGGTCTTCTGATCTACTTGAATCATTGGAGACAAGTCTGTATAGTCCCCATTCCACTGTTTGAGCATGCACAGTTGTAATGGTCTTAGATGAATTTGTGCAAAAGGAACTATGTCCATTGCTGCAACCATCAACCCTACTACTTCCATGCACTGCGCTATGGAAGGACGAGGAACAGAATGAAGAACTTGACAAGAGCTTAGAAGTTTTGACTTTCTGAACTCTGTCAGAAAAATCCTCATTTCTAAGGAATCTATTATTGTTCCCAAGAAGGGAACTCTTGTCGACGGAGACAGAGAACTTTTTTCTATGTTCACCTTCCATCCGTGTGATCTGGGAAAGGCCAGAACGATGTCTGTATGAGCCTTTGCTTTTGACAGGGACGACGCTTGTATTAGAATGTCGTCCAAGTAAGGTACTACTGCAATGCCCCTCGGTCTTAGAACCGCTAGAAGGGACCCTAGTACCTTTGTGAAAATCCTTGGAGCAGTGGCTAACCCGAATGGGAGGGCCACAAACTGGTAATGCTTGTCCAGAAAAGCGAACCTTAGGAACTGATGATGTTCTTTGTGGATAGGAATATGTAGGTACGCATCCTTTAGATCCACGGTAGTCATAAATTGACTTTCCTGGATAGTGGGTAGAATCGTTCGAATGGTTTCCATCTTGAACGATGGTACCCTGAGAAATTTGTTTAGGATCTTCAAATCCAAAATTGGTCTGAAAGTTCCCTCTTTTTTGGGAACTACGAACAGATTGGAATAAAATCCCATTCCTTGTTCCTTTATTGGAACTGGGTGTATCACTCCCATCTTTAACAGGTCTTCTACACAATGTAAGAACGCCTGTCTCTTTATTTGGTTTGAGGATAAGTGAGACATGTGGAACCTTCCCCTTTATGGGTAGTTCCCTGAATTCCAGGAGATAACCTTGAGAAAATATTTCTAGCGCCCAGGGATCCTGAACATCTCTTGCCCAAGCCTGAGCAAAGAGAGAGAGTCTGCCCCCCACTAGATCCGGTCCCGGATCGGGGGCTACTCCTTCATGCTGTTTTGTTAGCAGCGGCAGGCTTCTTGGCCTGCTTACCCTTGTTCCAGCCTTGCATCGGTTTCCAGGCTGGTTTGGGTTGTGAGGCATTACCCTCTTGCTTAGAGGATGCAGAATTAGAGGCCGGTCCGTTCCTGAAATTGCGAAAGGAACGAAAATTAGATTTATTTTTGGCCTTGAAAGGCCTATCTTGTGGAAGGGCGTGGCCCTTTCCCCCAGTGATGTCTGAAATAATCTCTTTCAATTCTGGTCCAAATAGAGTTTTACCTTTGAAAGGGATGTTAAGCAATTTTGTCTTGGATGACACATCCGCTGACCAAGACTTTAGCCAAAGCGCTCTGCGCGCCACGATAGCAAACCCTGAATTTTTCGCCGCTAATCTAGCTAATTGCAAAGCGGCATCTAAAATAAAAGAGTTAGCCAACTTAAGTGCATGAACTCTGTCCATAACCTCCTCATATGGAGTCTCTCTACTAAGCGAGTTTTCTAGTTCCTTGAACCAGAACCACACTGCTGTAGTGACAGGAACAATGCACGAAATGGGTTGTAGAAGGTAACCTTGCTGTACAAAAATCTTTTTAAGCAAACCCTCCAATTTTTTATCCATAGGATCTTTGAAAGCACAACTATCTTCGATAGGAATAGTAGTGCGTTTGTTTAGAGTAGAAACTGCCCCCTCACCTTAGGGACTGTCTGCCATAAGTCCTTTCTGGGGTCGACCATAGGAAATAATTTCTTAAATATAGGGGGGGGAAAAAAAGGTATGCCAGGCTTTTCCCACTCCTTATTTACTATGTCCGCCACCCGCTTGGGTATAGGAAAAGCGTCGGGGTGCACCGGAACCTCTAGGAACTTGTCCATCTTGCATAATTTCTCTGGAATGACCAAGTTGTCACAATCATCCAGAGTAGATAACACCTCCTTAAGCAGTGCGCGGAGATGTTCTAATTTAAATTTAAATGTCACAACATCAGGTTCAGCTTGTTGAGAAATTTTTCCTGAATCTGAAATTTCTGCATCTGACAAAACCTCCCTCATGGCCCCTTCAGATTGGTGTGAGGGTATGACAGAACAATTATCATCAGCGCCCTCCTGCTCTTCAGTGTTTAAAACAGAGCAATCGCGCTTTCTCTGATAAGTAGGCATTTTGGATAAAATATTTGCTATGGAGTTATCCATTACAGCCGTTAATTGTTGCATGGTAATAAGCATTGGCGCACTAGATGTACTAGGGGCCTCCTGTGTGGGCAAAACTGGTGTAGACACAGTAGGAGATGATGTAGTATCATGTTTACTCCCCTCATCTGAGGAATCATCTTGGGCAATTTCATTATCTGTGGCAGTACTGTCCTTACTTTGTTTGGACGCTATGGCACAATTATCACATAAATTTAAATGGGGAGACACATTGGCTTTCATACATATAGAACATAGCTTATCCGAAGGCACAGACATGTTAAACAGGCTTAAACTTGTCAACAAAGCACAAAAAACGTTTTAAAACAAAACCGTTACTGTCTCTTTAAATTTTAAACAGAAAACACTTTATTACTGAATATGTGAAAAAGTATGAAGGAATTGTTCAAAAATTACCAAAATTTCACCACAGTGTCTTAAAGCATTAAGAGTATTGCACACCAAATTTCAGAGCTTTAACCCTTAAAATAACGGAACCGGAGCCGTTTATAAATTTAACCCCTATACAGTCCCAGCTATAGCCTTTGCTGAGACCCAACCAAGCCCAGAGGGGAATACGATACCAATTGACGCCTTCTAGAAGCTTTTCCAGCAAATTTCAGATCCTCACACATGCATCTGCATGCCCTGCTCTCAAAAAACAACTGCGCAGTAATGGCGCGAAAATGAGGCTCAGTCTACAACTAGGAAGGCCCCTGACTGGAAAAGGTGTCTAACATAGTGCCTGCCGTTTAATAAACGTTCCCCAAGTTTATAAATGCGAATTGTCAGCATAAATATGAATAAAATGCCCAAATAAAGCAATCGATTTAGCCCATAAAAATGTCTACCAGTTTTTTAGCCCATATTAAGCCCTTTATTCTGTTTGTTTGACTAAGAAAATGGCTTACCGGTCCCCATGAGGGGAAATGACAGCCTTCCAGCATTACATGGTCTTGTTAGAAATATGGCTAGTCATACCTTAAGCAGAAAAGTCTGCTAACTGTTTCCCCCAACTGAAGTTACTTCATCTCAACAGTCCTATGTGGAAACAGCAATCGATTTTAGTTACTGTCTGCTAAAATCATCTTCCTCTCACAAACAGAAATCTTCATCCTTTTCTGTTTCAGAGTAAATAGTACATACCAGCACTATTTTAAAATAACAAACACTTGATAGAAGAATAAAAACTACATTTAAACACCAAAAAACTCTTAACCATCTCCGTGGAGATGTTGCCTGTGCAACGGCAAAGAGAATGACTGGGGTGGGCGGAGCCTAGGAGGGACTATATGGCCAGCTTTGCTGGGACTCTTTGCCATTTCCTGTTGGGGAAGAGATATCCCACAAGTAAGGATGACGCCGTGGACCGGACACACCAATGTTGGCGAAATATACACACATACAGTTGTGCTTATAAGTTTACATACCTGCCAGAATTTATGATTTCTTTGCCATTTTTCAGAGACTATGTATGATAACACAAAAACTTTTCTTTTACTTATGGTTAGTGTTTGACTGAAGCCATTTATTATCAATCAACTGTGTTAACTCTTTTTAACTCATAATGACAACATAAACTACCCAAATGACTCTGATCAAAAGTTTACATAATTTCAACAATAACAAATGAGGTGCACAGACAGCCGGTGGTAAGTTCCAATTTCTTTTATTGCAAATAAAAAATCTTTGTCCCAACAAGGGTATAGGATTCACAAGCTGTGCAGCAGTTGGAGATAGCTTCACTTCAGTGACTGATTGCTGACATGTTTCGGCAATTAAGCCGTAATCGTAGCTACAGTCTCAGGTGAGCACCAGTCCTATAAACTGGTTCCTGTTACCTGATTGGTTAAAAGATAATTAAAACCATACCTGGAGTGAAGCTATATCCAGCCCTTCTCAAATTAGATATAACAGGAAGACATTTGTCCCATATCAAAAATCTATGATATACACATCAAATGTGAATTTTAAACTAAAACAATCAACCATACATGAATGAGAATAAAATAAGCTTAATACTTTTTGAAAGGTGAACCCTGATATAATGTAATCTAAAGTAATCTAAACAAAAAGTCACATCAATGCTTGTTAGAACATTTGTTGATTATAAGGAGATAGTAAATTTTCCAAATTCCTCCTTCTGATTTGTTCAATAAATATGTATAAATACTTTGTTAACCAATACATATGAACCAACAAAGTGAAAACCTGATTCAATGTTGACAAGCCTACAGATTACACACATACCTATATATATACAAAAGATATTTTTTAATGTATAGATATTTTTCTCTCTCGAATCTATACTAAACAGGTATGTGAAGACACAGTGTTGTAGTTACACATATCAGAGCTAAAAAAAAGATTGGAAACACAGACCCAGGACCAGGATTCTTATTCCCAGAAATTTATTAGGTCAAATTCTGAGTTTAACCCTTCTGGGACTCTGGTCCTGAGTCTGTGTATCCAAAACACCTCTCTTTTTTCCAGCAATCTTTCTCTGTCACCTCCTCTTTTATTTGTTCTGACCTGTTCTATAATGGTCCATCTTAATGACTTGATACTTGTTTGATGACAGATTTTAAAGTGCTGAACCAGAGGTGTAGTTAATTTACCATTTTTAATATTTGAAATGTGTTCCCTGATCCTTTCTCTAGTCTCTCTAGTTGTGAGTCCTGTATACTGTACATTGCATTCTATGCAGGTAAGTAAATAAATTGCGAACCTTGTTCTGCAATTCAGACAAGAGAAATGTTGAAAAATCTCTCCAGTTACACAGCTTCTGAAGCCTACTCCCTGTTGTAAAAATTCACAGGCAGTACATTGTGTGTAATTACATTTAAAGGTACCTTTAAATGTCATCCAGGATGAGCCTGCCTCATCCCTAGTTCTGAGCTGTGTAGGAGCAAGTATATTGCTAAGGCTTACACCACGTCTGAAGGCATATCTACACCCTTTTGAAACCGTATCTACCAAGCCATCATCTGCTTTTAGAATATTGAAATGTTTTCTAACAATGTTACAGATGCGGTGGAATTGGTTGCTATATTGGGTAATAAAAGATACCCCCTCAAATTCCTTTGTTTTATCCTTGGTTCTATCTTCAAGATAGATATTTCTTGGGTTTGCCCCAATATTCAATCTTTGATGACTGACTTGGTCTCTTTTATAGCCTCTTTCGCAGAACCTCTCCTCCAGCTCTAAGGATTGTGTTTCATATTCCTTATCCGTTGAGCAATTCCTCCGGAGTCTAATGAATTGTCCTTTAAGGACCGACTTAAAGACTCTTTTCGGATGGTTGCTTTTGGCATGGAGGAGGGTATTGCCAGTGATGGGTTTCCTGTATACTTTACTACTAACAAGATTATTATTTATGCCTGTCAGAGTAACATCCAAATAATTAATGCTTGTTTTATTAAATTCAAATGTGAATTTTATGCCAATACCATTTTCATTAAGTAAGGATACAAAGCTTAAAGCTTCTTCTTCCGTACCATACCAGATCATTAGCAGGTCGTCAATGTACCTCCTATAATACATGATCTTATGTTTCCAAAGTTCATCACATCCAAAGATGTGGGACAGCTCCCACCAACCCATAAAAAGGTTGGCGTATGAAGGGGCAAATTTTGCCCCCATAGCTGTCCCACATCTCTGGAGGTAATGAACTCCTTCAAAGGTAAAGGCATTGTGTGTTAATAAGAATTCTGTTACTCTAAGGATAAAGCCACAAAACCTGTGGCTATAGTTCGTAAATCTTGACAGGCAGAAATTCAAAGCTTCTAGACCCTGTGTTAACTCTTTTTAACTCATAATGACAACATAAACTACCCAAATGACTCTGATCAAAAGTTTACATACCCTGGTGATTTTGGCCTGGTAAGATGCACACAAGTTGACACAAAGGGGTTTGAATGGCTATTAAAGGTAACCATCCACACCTGTGATCTGTTTTCTTGTAATTAGTGTGTGTGTATAAAAGGTCAATGAGTTTCTGGACTCCTGACAGGCCCTTGCATCTTTCATCCAGTGCTGCACTGATGATTCTGGATTCTGAGTCATGGGGAAAGCAAAAGAATTGACAAAGGATCTGCAGGAAAAGGTAGTTGAATTGTATAAAACCGGAACGGGATATAAAAAGATATCTAAGGAATTGAGAATGCAAATCAGCAGTGTTCAAACTCTAATAAAGAAGTGGAAAATGAGGGGTTCTGTTGAAACCAAACCACGGTCAGGTAGACCAACTAAAATTTCAGCCACAACTGCCAGGAAAATTGTTCGGGATGCAAAGACAAACCCACAAATAACTTCAGGTGAAATACAGGACATGTGGTGTGGCTGTTTCAAGATGCACAATAAGGAGGCAATTGAAGAAAGATGGGCTGCATGGTGAGTCGCCAGAAGAAAGCCATTACTACGCAAATGCCACAAAGTATCCCGCTTACAATACGCCAAACAGCACAGAGATAAGCCTCAAACCTTCTGGCACAAAGTCATTTGGAGTAATGAGACCAAAATTTAGCTTTTTGGCCACAACCATAAACGCTACATTTGGAGAGGAGTAAACAAGGCCTATGGTGAAAGGTACACCATTCCTACTGTGAAACACGGAGGTGGATCATTGATGTTTTGGGGATGTGTGAGCTACAAAGGCACAGGAAATTTGGTCAGAATTGATGACAAGATGAATGCAGTATGTTATCAAACAGAACGCCTAATTTTCCACTTCTTGATTAGAGTTTGAACACTGCTAATTTGCATTCTTATTTCCTTGGATATCTTTTTATATCCCTTTTCTGTTTTATACAGTTCAACTACCTTTTCCCCACAGATCCTTTGACAATTCTTTTTCTTTCCCCATGACTCAGAATCCAGAAACATCAGTGCAGCACTGGATGAAAGATGCAAGGGCCTGTCAGGAGTCCAGAAACTCATTGACTCATTTACCTTTAATAGCCATTCAAACCCTGTTATCAGGCCAAAATCACCAGGGTATGTAAACTTTTGATCAGGGTCATTTGGGTAGTTTCTGTTGTCATTATGATTTAAAAAGAGTAAACACAGTTGATTGATAATAAATGGCTTCAGCCAAACACTAACCATGAGTGAAAGAAAAGTTTTTGTATTATCATTCATATTCTCTGAAAAATGGCCAAGAAATCATAAATTCCGCCAGGGTATGTAAACTTATGAGCACAACTGTATATAAGTAAACTTCTGAGCCCTTCTCAGTCAAACACCTTGTTATAAACCATATTGCTTTAAAAAAATGTGAACACCACTTTCTCAATTTTTTTTTTTATAAAACAGACAGCTAGATTACAAGTCTGTGTGTTCGTCTTTTAACGCTAAAAATATGGTAATTTCAGCGTTAAAACAGCAACGCAGCCATTACAAGTCTTGTCGGTATAGCTGTACTGCAAGCCTTTTGGCCTATAACGCAACGTCAGTACCACACTCGTAAAAATTACGTTTTTTCATGGGATTCCCATAGCGCTGCCATTATAAGTTTTGCGGTATGGCTAAAAAACCTGCGTTACACCCTAAAACGACAAGATCCGTAACTCCATCTAAAAGCAGTAGTTATGAGTTTTACGCCACAAATCTGTAACATAAAAACTCATAACTAAACTGCAACAAAGTGCACTAAACACCCATAAACTACCTATTAACCTCTAACCCGAGGCCCTCCCGCATTGCAATCACTATATTAAATTTATTAACCCCTAATCTGCCGCTCCCGATATCGCCACCACTTAAAAAAATATTAACCCCTATTCCGCCGCTCCCCGACATCGTCACAACTATAATAAACTTACTAACTCCTAAAACGCCGCCCTCCCACATCGCAAGCACTATTTAAATATTATTAACCCCTAATCTGCCGTCCGCCCCACTATACCTAAGTTATTAAGTCCTACACCGCCGCCACTATAATAAACCTATTAACCCCTAAACCGCAAGCCCCCACAACAAAATATATTAAAATAAACTATTAACCCCTAAACTGCAAGCCCCCCACAACAAAATATATTAAAAAAAACTATTTACCCCTAAACCGAAAGCCCCCCACATTGCAATAAACTAAATTAAACTAGTAACCCCTAAACCTAACGCCCCCCTAACTTTAGATTAAAATTACAATTTCACTAGCTTAAATTAAATTAAAATTTACATGTCAAATTAAAAAAACTAAGTTTAAACTAACAATTAAACTAATATAATTTTTAAACTAAAATTAAACTACCAATTAAATTAAACTAAACTACACATTCAAAAAAATCCTAACTCTACTCTAAAAATTACAAACTATCTAATTACAAAGATAAAAAAAGACTAAATTACAAAAAATAACAAACACTAAATTATGAAACATAGCAAACAAAATTATCCAAAATAAAAAAGAATTACACCTAATCTAATAGCCCTATCAAAATAAAAAAGCCCACCCAAAATAAAAAAAAAACCCTAGCCTACAATAAACTACCAATAGCCCTTAAAAGGGCCATTTGTAGCGCATTGCCCTAAGTTAAACAGCTCTTTTACCTGTAAAATAAAATACAAAGACCCCCCAACAGTAAAACCTACCACCCAACCAACCCCCCAAAATAAAAAACCTAACTCTAAAAAAAAACCTAAGCTACCCATTGCTCTGGATGGGCATTGCCTTTTAAAAGGGCATTTAGCTATTTTGCTGCTCAAACCCTAAACTAAAAAAAAAAACACCCAAAAAAACCTTAAAAAAAACCTATCACTAACCCCGAAGATCCACTTACAGTTTTTGAAGTCCCGCTTGAACGATCTTCATCCAGTTGGCGAGAAGTCTTCATCCAGATGGCCTCTTCTATCTTCATCTAGGCGGCGAGAAGTCTTCATCCAGACGGCCTCTTCAATCTTCATACCAGCGGTGAAGTCCTCATCCAAGCAGAGAGAAGTCTTTATCCAGGCGGCCTCTTCAATCTTCATCCATGCGGCATCTTCCATCCTGAAGACATGCCGGCACGGGGCATCCTCTTCATACAGTCTCCGCCGTACAGTAGATCTTCAATGCAAGGTACGCAATTCAAGATGGCATCCCTTGCATTCCTATTGGTTGAAAAATTCAAATCAGCCAATAGAATAAGAGCTGCTTAAATCCTATTGGCTGATTTGAACAGCCAATAGGATTTTAACAGCTCTAATTACTATTGGATGATTCAAATTTTTCAGCCAATAGGAATGCAAGGGATACCATCTTGAATCGCGTACCTTGCATTGAAGATTCAGCGTACGACGGCGACCGTATAAAGAGGATGCTCTGCGCCGGATGTCTACAGGATGGACCCGCTCTACGCCGCCGGGATCAAGATGCCACATAGATGAAGATTGAAGAGGCCATCTGGATGAAGACTTCTCTGCACTTGGATGAGGACTTTGCCACAAGGGTGAAGATTGAAGAGGCCATCTGGATGAAAAATTCTCGCCGCCTGGATGAAGATCGTTCAAGCGGGACTTCAAAAACTGTAAGTGGATCGTCAGGGGCTAGTGTTAGGCTTTTTTTAAGGGTTTTTTGGGTGGGATTTTATTTTAGATTAGGGTTTAGGCTTGTAAAATAGCTAAATGCCCTTTTAAGGGCAATGCCCATCCAAATGCCCTTTTAAGGGCAATGGGTAGCATAGTTTTTTAGATAGTTTTTTTATTTTGTGGGTTTGGGGGGAGGGTGGGGGTTTGTAATGTTAGTAGGGGTTTGTAATTTTTTTCAGAAAAAGAGCTCTTTAACTTAGGGCAATGCCCTACAAAAGGCCCTTTTAAGGGCCTATCAGCTAGATTACAAGTTTTGCGTTATGAGTCAAATAGCATCGTTATGGCCCATAACGCTTCATTTTCCCTAAAGCTGCTATTACAAGTCTTGTCGTTATAGGTGTACCGCACATCTTTTAGCCAGTCATGCAACGTCAGTACCACACTTTTAAAAAAGTCCTTTTTCAATGGGACTCCCATAGCGCCGGTATTACGAGTTTGCAGTACACTCTATAACCACAAGATCTGTACCGCCATCTAAACTCAGTAGTTATGAGTTTACGTTACAAAGCTATAACATAAAAATCATAACTAAAGTGTTAAAAAGTACACTAACACCCATAAACTACCTATTAACCCATAAACCAAGGCCCTCCCGCATCGCAAACACTATAATAAAGTTATTAACCCCTAATCTGCCGCTCCGGACATTGGCACCACTATTAAAATGCATTAACCCCTATTCCACCGCTCCCCGACATTGTCGCCACTATAATAAACCTATTAACCCCTAAACCACTGCCCTCCCGCATCGCAAACGCTATTTAAATATAATTAACTCCTAATCTGCCGTGTACCCACACCGCCACTATAATAAACCTATTAACCCTGAAACTGCAAGCCCCTCACAAAGAAATATACTTAAATAAACTATTAACCCCTAAACCGAAAGCCCCCCACAACGAAATATACTAAAATGAACTATTAACCCCTAAACTAACCCCTAACTTTATATTAAAATTACAATTTCCCTATCTTAAATTAAATTAAAACTTACCTGTCAAATTAAATAAATTAATTTTAAACTAACAATTAAACTAAGATAATTATTAAACTACAATTAAACTAACTAACAATTAAATAACACATTAAGAAAATCCTAACACTACTCTAAAAATTACAAAAAGTATCTAGCTGCAAAAAAAAAACAAAAAACTAAATTACAAAAAAAACAAAACACTAAATTACGAAATATAAGAAACAAATTATCAAAAATAAAAAAGAATTACACCTAATCTAATAGCCCTATCAAAATAAAAAAGCCCCCCCAAAATAAAAAAACCTAGCCTACAATAAACTACCAATGGCCCTTGAAAGAGCCTTTTGTGGGGCATTGCCCCAAAGAAATCAGCTCTTTTACCTGTAAAAAAAAATACAAACACCCCCAACAGTAAAACCCACCACCCAACCAACCAACCCCCCCAAATAAAAAAAAACTTTCTAAAATAACCTAAGCTCCCCATTGCCCTGAAAAGGGCATTTGTATGGGCATTGCCCTTAAAAGGGCATTTAGCTCTTTTACATGCCCAGACCCTAATCTAAAAATAACCCCCCCCCAAAAAAAAAACCCTTAAATAACCTAACACTAACCCCTGACGATCCACTTATAGTTCTTGAAGTCCCGCTTGAAGGATCCATCCAGCCGGCGAAGTCCTCATCCATGCGGCAAGAAGTCTTCATCCAGGCGGCCTCTTCCATTTTCATCCAGTCGGCGAAGTCCTTATCCAGGCGGCAAGAAGTCTTCATCCAGACGGCATCTTCTATCTTCATCCATCCGGCATGGAGCGGGTCCATATAATATATAAATATATATAAATATAAACACCCCCCAACAGTAAAAATAACCTAAGCTCCCCATTTTCCTGAAAAGGGCATTTGTATGGGCATTGCCCTTAAAAGGGCATTTAGCACTTTTACAAGCCCAGACTCTAATCTAAGCGGGACTTCAAGAACTGTAAGTGGATCGTCAGGGGTTAGTGTTAGGTTTATATAAGGGTTTTTTGGGTGGGTTTTATTTTTAAATTAGGGTCTGGGTTTAAGGGCAATGCCCAAACAAATGCCCTTTTCAGGGCAATGGGGAGCTTAGGTTATTTTAGATAGGTTTTTTTATTTGGGGGAATTGGTTGGTTGGGTGGTGGGTTTTACTGTTGGGGGGTGTTTGTATTTTTTTTACAGGTAAAACAGCTGATTTCTTTGGGGCAATGCCCCACAAAAGGCCCTTTTAAGGGCCATTGGTAGTTTATTGTAGGATAGGGTTTTTTTTATTTTGGGGGGGGTATTTTGATAGGGCTATTAGATTAGGTGTAATTCTTTTTTATTTTTGATCATTTGTTTTTTATTTTTTGTAATTTAGTGTTTTTTTATGTAATTTAGTTATTTTTATTTTTAGTAATTTTAGTGTTTATTTTTTTTGTAATGTTAGGTTTTAGTGTAAGGCAGCTTAGGTTTTATTTCACAGGTAAGTTTGTATTTATTTTAACTAGGTAGTTATTAAATAGTTAATGACTATTTACTAACTAGTCTACCTAGTTAAAATACAAACTTACCTGTGAAATAAAAATAAAATCTAAGCTAGCTACAATATAAAAATTAGTTATATTGCAGCTAGCATAGGTTTTATTTTACAGGTAAGATTGTATTTAGTTTAAAATAGTTATTATTTAGTTAATAATTGTAACTTTAGGTTAGCGGTATTTTAATTATGTTAAAGTTAGGGGGTGTTAGGCTTAGGGTTATGTTAGAATTAGGGTCAGGTTTAGGGGTTAATAGATTTATTTAGTGGTAGTGATGAGGGAGGCCAGAGGTTTAGGGGTTAATAACTTTAGTATAGTGGTGGCGACATCGGGAGCGGCAGATTAGGGGTTAATAACTGTATGTAGGTGGAGGCGATATCGGGGGCAGCAGATTAGGGGTTAATAACTGTATGTAGGTAGCGGCGATGTCGGGGTGGCAGATTAGGGGTTAATAACTGTATGTAGGTGGCAGCAATGTCGGGGGTGGAAGATTAGGGGTGTTTAGACGCAGGGTTTATGTTAGGGTGTTAGGTTTAAACGTAACTTTTTCTTTCCCCATAGACATCAATGGGGCTGCGTTACGGAGCTTTTCATTCCGTGATTCCAGGTGTTAGGATTTTTTTTGCCGGCTCCCCCCATTGATGTATACAGGGAAATCGTGCACGAGCACATCAAAGCAGCGCTTGATTTTGGTGCGGTATGGAGCTCAACGCAAACATTTCGCCTGCACAAGCCTGCTTTTTTAAAACTTGTAATAGCAGCGCTATAGGGAGGTGAAATAACGCCGCTTTTGTGGCGGTCATTAAAATCCCTATAGCGCTCAAAACTCGTAATCTAGCTGATTGGTAGTTTATTCTAGATTCGTTTTTATTTTGGGGTGTTTTTTTAACTGGGTATTAGAATAGGAATATTTTTTATTATCTTTGATAATTTGTTTGTTATTTTGTCTAATGTATATTTTTCATTTTGGGTGGGTCTTTATTTTTAGATTAGGGCTTGGGCAGCAAAAGAGCTAAATGCCATTTTAAGGGCAATGCCCATACAAATGCCCTTTTCAGGGCAATGGGTAGATTAGTTTTTTACTTTTTTTATTTTGTGGGTTTGGGGTTTTTTGTAGCAAAATAGCTGTTAACTTTAGGGCAATGCCCTACAAAAGGCCCTTTTATGGGCCCTTGGTAGTTTGGGGGGGGTGGGTGTTTGTATACTGTTAGGGGGATTTTATTTTGTTTTGTAGCAAATTAGCTTTTTTAACTTTAGGGCAATGCCCTACAAAAGGCCCTTTTAAGGGCCCTTGGTAGTTTATTCTAGATTAGGCTTTTTTATTTTGGGGTGGGATTTTTTTTTAAAGGGTATTAGAATAGGAATAATTTTTATTTTTTGGATAATTTCGTTTTTTTGTGTTTTTTTGTAATGGTAGGTTTTTTTATTTTTTGTGATTTTAGTGTTTTTTTGTAATTTTGGGTTTCAGTGTAAGGTAGGTTAGGATTTCTTTAAGTTTGTATTTATTTTAACTAGGTAGTTAGTAAATAGTTAATAACTATTTACTAACTAGTCTATCTAGTTAAAATAAATACAAACTTACCTGTGAAATAAAAATAAAACTTAAGCTAGCTACAATATAACTATTAGTTATATTGTAGCTAGCTTAGTTTTTATTTCACAGGTATGTATTTAGTTTTAAATAGGTATTATTTAGTTAATAATTGTAAGTTTAATTTAGCTCTATTGTAATTATGTTAAAGTTAGGGGGTGTTAGGGTTAGGTTTAGGGTTAGGTTTAGGCTTAGGTTTAGGGTTAGATTTAGCATTAGGGTTAGGTTTAGGGGTAGGTGTAGGGGTTAATTGTTTAATTTAGATTTTGCAATGTGAGGGGCTGGCGGTTTAGGGGTTAATAGATTTATTTAGTGGTAGTGTTGTGGGAGGCCAGAGGTTGAGGGATTAATAGCTTTATTTAGCTGAGGCGATGTCGGGGAGCGGCGGAATAGGGGTTGATAGATTTATTATAGTGTGAGCGATGTTGGGGTGCAGGGGGATAGGGGTTAATAACTTTAGTATAGTGGGGGCGATATTGGGAGTGGCAGATTAGAGGTTAATAGTTTTATGTAGGTGGCGGCGATGTTGGGGTGGCAGATTAGGGGTTAATAACTGTATGTAGGTGGCAGCAATATCCGGGGCGGCAGATTTGGGGTTAATAACTGTATGTAGGTGGCGGCGATGTCGGGGGTGGCAGATTAAGGGTGTTTAGACGTTGGGGTTATGTTAGGGTGTTAGGTTTAAACTTAACTTTTTCTTTCCCCATAGACATCAATGGGGCTGCGTTACGGAGCTTTTCATTCCGCGATCGCAGGTGTTAAGCTTCTTTTTTGCCGGCTCTCCCCATTGATGTATACAGGGAAATTGTGCACGAGCACTTCAAAGCAGCGCTTGATTTCGGTGCTGTATGGAGCTCAATGCAAACATTTCGCCTGCACAAGCCTGCTTTTTTAAAACTTGTAATAGCAGCGCTATAGGGAGGTGAAATAACGCTGCTTTTGTGGCGGTCATTAAAATCCCTATAGCGCTCAAAACTCGTAATATAGCTGATTGGTAGTTTATTCTAGATTCGTTTTTTTATTTTGGGGGGGGGTTAAATGGGTATTAGAATTGGAATAATGTTTATTATTTTTGATAATTTGTTTATTTTGTTTAATTAGTTTTTTTCGTTTTGGGGTGGGTCTTTATTTTTAGATTAGGACACTTTTCAGGGCAATGGGTAGATTAGGTTTTACTTTCTTTTATTGGGTTTTTTTGTAGCAAAAGAGCTGTTAACTTTAGGGCAATGCTCTACAAAAGGCCCTTTTAAGGGCCCTTGGTAGTTTGGGGGGTGGCGGTTTGTATACTGTTAGGGGGGTTTATTTTGTTTTGTAGCAAAAGAGCTTTTAACTTTAGGGAAATACCCTACAAAAGGCAATTTTAAGGGCCCTTGGTAGTTTATTCTAGGTCTTTTTTATTTTGGGGGTGGGATTTTTTTTTAAAAGGGTATTAGAATAGGAATATTTTTTTTTTTTTTGATCATTTCGTTGTTGTTTTTTTGTAATGGTAGTTTTTTTTTATTTTTTGTGATTTTAGTGTATTTTTTGTATTTTTTGGTTTTAGTGTAAGGTAGGTTAGGATTTATTTAAGTTTGTATTTATTTTAACTAGGTAGTTAGTAAATAGTTAATTACTATTTACTAACTAGTCTACCTAGTTAAATAAATACAAACTTACCTGTGAAATAAAAATAAAACCTTAGCTAGCTACAATATAACTATTAGTTATATTGTAGCTAACTTAGGTTTTATTTCACAGGTAAGTTTGTATTTAGTTTTAAATAGGTATTATTTAGTTAATAATTGTAAGTTTAATTTGTAATTATGTTAAAGTTAGGGGGTGTTAGGGTTAGGTTTAGGGTTAGGCTTAGGGTTAGCATTAGGGTTCGGTTTAGGGGTAGGTGTAGGGGTTAAGAGTTTCATTTAGATTTTTGCAATGTGGGGGGCTGGCAGTTTAGGGGTTAATATATTTATTTAGTGGTAGTGATGTGGGAGGCCAGAGGTTTAGGGGTTAATAACTTTATTTAATTGCGGCGGTGTCGGGGAGCGGCGGAATAGGGGTTAATAGATTTATTATAGTGTGGGCGATGTTGGGGTGCAGGGGAATAGGGATTAATATTTTTAGTATAGTGGCGGCAATATCGGGAGCGGCAGATTAGGGGTTAATAGTTTTATTTAGGTGGTGGCGATATCGGGGGCGGCAGATTAGGGGTTGTAGGTAGGTTGCGGCGATATCGGTGGGGGGCAGATTAGGGGGGTTTATGTCAGGGTGTTAGTTAGTTAGTTTTTTTCCCCATAGACATCAATGGGGCTGCGTTACAGTGCTTTTCATTCCGCGATCACAGGTGTTAGCCTTTGTTTCGGACCCGCTCTCCCCATTGATGTCTATGGGGGAAGCATGCACGAGCACGTCAAAACAGCGCGCACAAGCCGGGTTTTGAAAAACTTGTAATGGCTGCGCTATAGGGGGTTAAATAACGCAACTTTTGTTGCATTCGTTAATTTCCCTATAGCGCACATAACTCGTAATCTATCTGAGAGATAGTTTAAATAGTTTTGTTCTCTCGTTAAAATTTTATTTTTATTTATAAATATTGATATATTCATATATATTGAAAGATAGATATGTATGTATATACACTGTGCAGTGTGCATATATATATATATATATATATATATATATATATATATATATATATATATATATATATATAAAAAATACACATACAGGTAGCCCTCAGTTTACGTCAGGGTTAGGTTCCAGAAGGAATGGTTGTAAATCGAAACTGTTGTAAATTGAAACCCAGTTTATAATGTAAGTCAATGGGAAGGGAGGGAGTTAGGTTCCAGGCCGCTCTCAAAATTGTCATAAGTAACACCTAATACATTATTTTTAAAGCTTTGAAATTAAGACTTTAAATGCTGAACAGCATTAAAAACCTAATAAAATAATCACACAACACAGAATATATAATTAAACTAAGTTAAATAAACAAAAACATTTGATAAACAGCATTATAAACCTAATAAAATAATCACACAACACAGACTTTACTTGCATTTTTCTGCAAACAGTTCTTTCTATGCATTCCAATCTAGACAGGAAGGTCTTGTTCCTTTGAAATCTGCTCGATAGCTCAAGTCTGGCTAAACTGATTAATTTTAGCTTGCTTGGCTTGCATATCTTTGCTGCAACACAAGCGGACAGCTCCACCTACTGGCTAATTTAATCAATGCACTGCTTCTCAATGCTTTTCAATAGCAGTCACATGACTGAAAAAAAAAGGTTGTTATTCTGAAACGGTGCAAATTGAACCATTGTAAACCGAGGGCCATCTGTATATATATATATATATATATATATATATATATATAGATAGATAGATAGATAGATAGATAGATAGATAGATAGATAGATAAAGATAGATAGAAGCTTTCACTAAAGCAATAATTTTGTACTTTCAATTTGTAAACTGAGCCCAAGAATAGGGGCGGTATTGATTTAACATGAGCAGTGTTAGTACACTAACACCCATAAACTACCTATTAACCCCTAAACCGAGGCCCTCCCGCATTGCAAACACTATAATAAAGTTATTAACCCCTAATCTGCCACTCTGGACATCGCCGCCACTATTAAAATGTATTAACCCCTATTCCGCCGCTCCCAGACATCGCCGCCACTAAAATAAACCTATTAACCCCTAAACCACAACCCTCCTGCATCGCACTCCTAATCTGCCGTCCGCCCACACCGCCGCTATAATAAACCTATTAACCCCTAAACCGCAAACCCCCCACAACGAAATATACTTAAATAAACTATTAACCCCTAAACCGAAAGCCCCCCACAATGAAATATACTAAAATAAAGTATAAAAATTACAATTTCCCTATCTTAAATTAAATTAAAACTTACCTGTCAAATTAAATAAATTATTTTAAACTAACAATTAAACTAAGATAATTATTAAACTACAATCAAACTAACTACCAATTAAATGAAACTAAACTACACATTAAGAAACTCCTAACACTACTCTAAAAATTACAAAAAGTATCTAACTACAAAAAAAATAAAATAACTAAATTACAAAAAATAGACAAACACTAAATTACGAAAAATAAGAAACAAATTATCAAAAATAAAAAAGAATTACACCTAATCTAATAGCCTTATCAAAATAACCCCCCTAAATAAAAAAACCCTAGCCTACAATAAACTACTAATGACCATTAAAAGGGCCTTTTGTGGGGCATTGCCCCAAAGATATCAGCTCTTTTACCTGTAAAAAAAATACAAATACCCCCCCAACAGTAAAACCCAACACCAACCCCCCCAAATAAAATAACTATCTAAAATAACCTAAGCTCCCCATTGCCCTGAAAAGGGCATTTAGCTCTTTTACATGCCCAGACCCTAGTCTAAAAATAAAACCCACCCAAAAAAACCTTAAATAAACCTAATACTAACCCCCGACGATACACTTACAGTTCTTGAGGTCCCGCTTAAAGGATCCATCCAGCCTTCAAAGTCCTCATCCATGCGGCAAGAAGTCTTCATCCAGACAGCGTCTTCTATCTTCAGTCATCCAGCGTGGAGCGATTCTATCCTGAAGACATCTGGCGCGGAGCATCCTCTTCATACGGTCACCGCCGTAAACTGGAACTTCAATGCAAGTGATGCCATCCAAGATGGCATCCCTTGCATTCCTATTGGCTAAAGGTTTCAATCAGCCAATAGGATTAGAGCTGCTAAAATCCTATTGGATTTTCCAATTAGCCAATAGGATTGCGCTCTCATCCTAATGGCTGTTCCAGTCAGCCAATAGGATGAGAGCTCAATCCTATTGGCTGATTGAAATCTTTCAGCCAATAGGAATGCAAGGGACACCATCTTGGATTATGTCACTTGCATTTAAGTTCCAGTTTACGGCGACGACCGTATGAAGAGGATGCTCCACGCCAGGATGGATGGACCCGCTCCATGCCGGATGGATGAAGATAGAAGATGCCATCTGGATGAAGACTTCTTGCCGCCTGGATGAGGACTTCGTCGGCTGGATGAAAATGGAAGAGGCTGCCTGGATGAAGACTTCTTGCCGCATGGATGAGGACTTCACCGGCTGGATGGATCCTTCATGCGGGACTTCAAGAACTGTAAGTGGATCGTCAGGGGTTAGTGTTAGGTTTATATAAGGGTTTTTTGGGTGGGTTTTATTTTTAAATTAGGGTCTGGGTTTAAGGGCAATGCCCATACAAATGCCCTTTTCAGGGCAATGGGGAGCTTAGGTTATTTTAGATAGGTTTTTTTATTTGGGGGAATTGGTTGGTTGGGTGGTGGGTTTTACTGTTGGGGGGTGTTTGTATTTTTTTACAGGTAAAAGAGCTGGTTTCTTTGGGGCAATGCCCAACAAAAGGTCCCTTTAAGGGCCATTGGTAGTTTATTGTAGGCTAGGGTTTTTTTTATTTTGGGGGGGCTTTTTTATTTTGATAGGGCTATTAGATTAGGTGTAATTCTTTTTTATTTTTGATCATTTGTTTCTTATTTTTTGTAATTTAGTGTTTGTTTTTTATGTATTTAGCTATTTTTATTTTTAGTAATTTTAGTGTTTAGTATTTTTTTTTTGTAATGTTAGGTTTTAGTGTAAGGCAGCTTAGGTTTTATTTCACAGGTAAGTTTGTATTTATTTTAACTAGGTAGTTATTAAATAGTTAATAACTATTTACTAACTAGTCTACCTAGTTAAAATAAATATAAACTTACCTGTGAAATAAAAATAAAACCTAAGCTAGCTACAATATAACTATTAGTTATATTGTAGCTAGCTTAGGTTTTATTTTACAGGTAAGATGGTATTTAGTTTAAAATAGTTATTATTTAGTTAATAATTGTAATTTTAGTTTAGCTGTATTTTAATTATGTTAAAGTTGGGGGTTTTAGGCTTAGGGTTACGTTAGAATTAGGGTTAGGTTTAGCGGTTGATGGATTTATTTAGTGGTAGTGATGTGGGAGGCCAGAGGTTTAGGGGTTAATAACTTTAGTATAGTGGCGGCGATATCGGGAGCGGCAGATTAGGGGTTAATAGTTTTATGTAGGTGGCGGCGATGTTGGGGGTGGCAGATTAGGGGTTAATAACTGTATGTAGGTGGCGGCGATATCGGGGGCGCAGATTAGGTGTTAGGCTTTTTTTTTGCTGGCTCTTCCCATTGATGTATACGGGGAAATCGTGCACGAGCACGTCAAGGCATCGTTTGATTTCGGTGCTGTATGGAGCTCAACGCAAACATTTCGCCCGCACAAGCCTGCTTATTTTAAAACTTGTAATAGCAGCGCTATAGGGAGGTGAAATAACACCGCTTTTGTGGCGGTCGTTAAAATCCCTATAGCGCTCAAAACTCGTAATCTAGCTGATTGGTAGTTTATTCTAGAATCCTTTTTTTATTTTGGGGTGTTTTTTTAAATGGGTATTAGAATAGAAATAATTTTTATTATTTTTGATAATTTGTTATTTTGTGTAATGTATTTTTTTCGTTTTGGGGTGGGTCTTTATTTTTGGATTAGGGCTTGGGCAGCAATAGAGCTAAATGCCCTTTTAAGGGCAATGCCCATACAAATGCCCTTTTCAGGGCAATGGGTAGATTAGGTTTTATTTTATTTTTATTTTGTGCGTTTGGGTTTTTTTTGTACCAAAAGAGCTGTTAACTTTAGGGCAATGCCATACAAAAGGCCCTTTTAAGGACCCCAAAAGGCCCTTTTAAGGGCCCTTTGTAGTTTATTCTAGATTAGGATTTTTATTTTGGGTTGGGATTTTTTTTAAAGGGTATTAGAATAGGAATAATTTTTATTTTTTTGGATAATTTTTTTTTGTAATGGTCATTTTTTTTTATTTTTTGTGATTTTAGTATTTTGTTTTAGTGTAAGGCGGGTTAGGATTTATTTAAGTTTGTATTTATTTTAACTAGGGAATAAGTAAATAGTTAATAACTATTTAGTAACTATTCTACCTAGTTAAAATAAACTTACCTGTGAAATAAAAATAAAACATAAGCTAGATACAATATAACTATTAGTTATATTGTAGCTAACTTAGGTTTTATTTCACAGGTAAGTATGTATTTAGTTTTAAATAGGAATTATTTTAGTTAATAATTGTAAGTAGAGCTGCAACAAATAATTGGCATAATCGATAATAATCAATTATGAAAATAGTTGTCAACGAATCTCATAATCGATTAGTTGGTTTGCAATTAGTTTGTCTGTGCACAGCACCAGTTGCTTTACTCCAATGAGCACCTGCACATGGTATTGTGTTTTATGGTGATGCCCTTAGCCGAAAGGACGTCTACAGACATTTTACTTTTCACTTTTTTAGGACACTATAAGTTTCTTTTTAAGTTTACAACTACTCCTGACTTATGTGCAACCCAGAAAAAAATAGGAGACATAATTTGGATTGTTTATATAAAATCAGGTGATTTGGGACAGTTTTGCATGATATAGTGCCCAGCTTGTTATTTACACCTAGCAATTTGTTATATGAATTGATGTCACTATTACCTGTTTGCACAATTTTTAGTAGATCCCTTGATATTGCTGATATATGATATATGTTGATATATGTACTCTATAGATAAATGTGCAAGGCTGTGTCCTGTTACTGATATAGTCTTCAGCCCTTTGCCTTTTTTCTTTTTCTATTTTTAATTAATTGGAATATGTACCAAATTCAACCTCTGTAAGTATATATCTGTTATTTTAAGAGTGGACTAGATATTCCCCCCCCCCCCCCCTAAACTTATAGCTGGTTATTTACCAGTGCATATAGATACTCATGATATTTTTATGTTAAAATGAAATCCAGGTTTGCTTTGTTGAGAGGCCCCTTGCATTGGTGGAGAACTAACAAAGATAAATAGCACTCCTTGGTGAAATTGGCAAAACCATACTTATGAATCTCAGGCACCTCAACACCATCTGAGCGCCTCTTCTCTGCTGCAGGCAAATTAGCTTGCAAAAAAGAAAGCCAGCCTCAGCCAGGAGCATGTGCATAATTTTGATATTTTTGGAATTCAATGCAAAGTTCCTGAAAGAGTGAATAACAGAATGTGATAGTCTACCTCTTTCTAGTTCTACCTCTTTTCAAACAGTTTGTGGTTTTGTTTTGCTTAATTATAAAAATTTGTTCTGCTGCTTAAGAAATTGGACCAACCGTTGTTTTAATGTAAAGTTTTAGTCGGAAGTTTATATTTATAACACTTAGTATGTGGATTTTATTTTAAATATAGGAAAAAAATAATTTATTTATTTTTTATCCGATTAGTCGATTAATCAAAAAAATAATCAGCCGATTAATCGATTATGAAAATAATCATTAGTTGCAGCCCTAATTGTAAGTTTAATTTAGCTCTATTGTAACTATGTTAAAGTTAGGGTTAGGTGTGGGGTTAGGTTTAGCATTAGGGTTAGGTTTAGGGGTAGGTGTAGGGGTTAATAGTTTAATTTAGATTTTTGCAATGTGGGGGGCTGGCGGTTTAGGGGTTAATAGATTTATTTAGTTGTTATTGATGTGGGAGGCCAAAGGTTTAGGGGTTAATAGCTTTATTTAGTTGCGGCGATGTCGGGGAGCAGCAGAATAGGGGTTCATAAATTTATTATAGTGTGGGTGATGTAGGGGTGCAGGGGAATAGGGGTTAATAACTTTAGTATAGTGGTGGCTATATCGGGAGCGGCAGATTAGGGGTTAATAGTTTTATTTAGGTGGTGGCGATATCAGAGGCGGCAGATTAGGGGTTAATAACTGTAGGTAGGTTGCGGCGATATTGGTGGGGGGGTTATATCAGGGTGTTAGGTTTAAACGTTAGTTTTTTTTACCCATAGACATCAATGGGGCTGCGTTACAGAGCTTTTCATTCCGCGATCGCAGGTGTTAACCTTTTTTTCGGACCCACTCTCCCCATTGATGTCTATGGGGGAAGCGTGCACGAGCTTGTCAAAACAGCGCTTGTATTTTGTGCGGTATGGAGCTTAAAAGCACCATATCGCACGCACAAGCCGGGTTTTGAAAACTTGTAATGGCTGTGCTATAGGGGGTTAAATAATGCAACTTTTGTTGCGTTCGTTAATTTCCCTATAGCGCGCATAACTCATAATCTATCTGAGAGATAGTTTAAATAGTTTTGTTCTCTCATTAAAATTTTATTTTTATTTATTAATATTTATATATTCATATATATTGAAAGATATATATGTATGTATATACACTGTGCAGTGTGCATATACTGTATATATATATATATATATATATATACACACACAAAAATACATATATATATATATATATATATATATATATATATATATATATATATATATACACACGTATATATACAGTGGATATAAAAAGTCTACACACCCCTGTTAAAATGTCAGGTTTCTGTGATGTAAAAAAATGAGACAAAGATAAATAATTTCAGAACTTTTTCCACCTTTAATGTGACCTATAAACTACACAACTCAATTGAAAAACAAACTGAAATCTTTTAGGTAACGGGAAATAAAAATAAAAAAATAAAATAATATGTTGCATAAGTGTGAACACCCTTTTATAACTGGGGATGTAGCTGTGTTCAGAATTAAGCAATCACATTCAAAATCATGTTAAATATGAGTCAGTACACACCTGTCATCATTTAAAGTGCCTCTTATTAACCCCAAATAAAGTTCAGCTGTTTTAGTAGGTCTTTCCTGACATTTTGTTAGTCGCATCCTACAGCAAATTCCATGGTCCGCAGAGAGCTTCTAAAGCATCAGAGGGATCTCATTGTTAAAAGGAATCAGTCAGGAGAAGGGTACAAAAGAATTTCCAAGGCATTAGATATACCATGGAACACAGTGAAGACAGTCATCATCAAGTGAAGAAAATATGGTGCAACAGTGACATTACCAAGAACTGGATGTCCCTCCAAAATTGATGAAAAGACGAGAAGAAAACTGGTCTGGGAGGCTGCCAAGAGGCCTACAGCAACATTAAAGGAGCTGCAGGAATATCTGGCCAGTACTGGCTGTGTGGTACATGTGACAACAATTGCCTGTATTCTTCATATGTCTGGGCTATGGGGTAGAGTGGCAAGACGGAAGCCTTTTCTTACAAAAAAAAACATCCAAGCCCGGCTAAATTTTGCAAAAACACATCTGAAGTTTCCCAAAAGCATGTTGCAAAAGGTGTTCTGGTCTGATTAAACCAAAGTTGAACTTTTTGGCCATAATTCCAAAAGATATGTTTGGCTCAAAGACAACACTGCATATCACCAAAAGAACACCATACCCACAGTGAAGCATGGTGGTGTCAGCATCATGCTTTGGGGCTGTTTTTCTTCAGCTGGAACTGGGGCCTTAGTCAAGGTAGAGGGAATAATGAACAGTTCCAAATACCAGCAATATTGGCACAAAACCTTCAGGCTTCTGCTAGAAAGCTGAACATGAAGAGGAACTTCATCTTTCAGCATGACAACGACCCAAAGCATACATCCAAATCAGCAAAGGAATAGCTTCACCAGAAGAAGATTAAAGTTTTGGGATGGCCCAGCCAGAGCCCAGACCTGAATCCAATTCAAAATCTGTGGGGTGATCTGAAGAGGGCTGTGCACAGGAGATGCCCTCGCATTCTGACAGATTTAGAGTGTTTTTGCAAAGAAGAGTGGGCAAATCTTGCCAAGTCAAGATGTGCCATACTGAAAAACTCATACCTAAAAAGACTGAGTGCTGTAATAAAATCAAAAGGTGCTTCAATAAAGTATTAGTTTAAGGGTGTTCACACTTATGCAACCATATTATTTTAGTTTTTTTTTTTTTTTTTTTATTAAATAGTTTTTATTGAGGTAAATCACATGACATACAGCTTATGTATTACAACAAAGTGAACAACAGTATAACACAGTACATAAACTTCATAGCATGAGGCGTATTACCGCCTCAGTTGGTACACGTACCTCGTTTTTACAGAGGCTGTCAATTAGGGTCTTGTTAAACAGTATGGAGACTAGTGGCTCTCTTTAGTGAATATACAACTGGGACGGCTTTTGAATTAGCATATAGGATTGTTAGGACTATGCAGTAGGGGAATATTGCAGGCACAGTGAGGATGCACATGTATGGGGGTTTAGTTCATTGCACCACGTATCATGTGGGGGTCAAGAGAGGCTGTAGTAATGCCGTCACTAGCTCCCTTGAATGTCCCGTGTCCGGCTTCCTCGTATAGCAGAATGTGGGGGAATGGCTGCAAGGGTATGGTGGCAATGTCAGATGTCGGATAGTCTAGTTATGCACATTATGGGACATAAGAGTGTCCCATGGTTCCCAAATAAGGCAGAAGTCAGTCAGTGTCTTGCGTTCTCCGTATACATAGTTTTCCATACTTCTAATGTAATTCATACAGTCTACTACTCCCTGCCATCTGGGGGGTTGACTTTTCTTCCAGTTTCTGGCTACAAGTAGTTTGGTGGAGATGAGGATGTATATTAGTAGGTTTCGTTTAGCTCTAGGGAGCAGGTCCACTCCCAAATGTAGAATCGCCAAGGCCGGGCTGACTGTTTCCATCAGTTCAAGGTCCTTACATAGGGCTTCCACCCTTTTCCAGAGACCTGACAATTTTGGGCATGACCACCAAATGTGGGTCGGGGTGCCCCGCTCTCCACACTCTCGCCAGCACATGGGAGAGTGATCGGGGTAGAGCCCCTGCAGTTTAGTAGGTACTAAATGCCATCTTGTAATTATCTTAAAATAAAGCTCATACAGGGTGACACAATGGGTGGCCTTTTTAGTGATACAAATTGCTTCCTCCCAAGCCTCCAGTGGGTAGTTAAGTTGTAGATCTCTCTCCCAGGCCTCCATATGGATAGTTTTGGAAGGAACAGGGTCTCCCAGTAGGCACTGATAATGCACCGAAAGAGGTTTGTGGAGTTGAAGATTGGCTTTCCAGCGTAATTCCCATGGGGTAGGGTCCCTCAACGCATCTTCTAGGAAGCCCCAGGAACGCATTAGCGCTCGAAGGCGTAGAAGTGTAAAATGGAACCTCGGGGTTACAGAGGGTAGGGCCAACATGGCCGCATGGGTTTTCAGCTTCTTATTATCGTAGAAGTCTGTCAGAGAGATCACTTCCGTGGTAGACCATGAGTTGGCAGGGATATCAGGCAAACCCATAAGGATAGAATGTGTGGGTGAGGGGTGTGGGGCTATAAGTCTGTTGTGTCTCAATTTCAGCCAGGTCTCCTGGCACCCCTTAACTATGTTATTAGAAATGCAAATTTTTGTCCGCCAATGTGGAGGGAGCCACAGAAGGTCCTCCAGTTCCATCAGTGCCGGCAAGGATGCCCGTTCTAGCTCCTTCCATCTGGTCTCAGGGAGGTCATTACCCCACGCTGAGGCGTGGGTGACCATTGCTGCCTCATGATATTTCCTCACGTTAGGGAGGCCCGCACCTCCTCTCTCTATGGGAGCTTGCAGTATGTGGGCTGCGACTCGTGGTCTCTTGTCACGCCAAGTGTAGGCATTAAAGAGAGTCTGGAACTTCCGGATCAAAGATACCGGAATAGGGATGGGAATACATCGGAACGCGTATGTGAGTCTAGGCAAGACCATCATTTTGAGAGCCGCTATTCTGCCAAACCATGAGATCTCGCCATACCTATTGGTATTCAATTCGAGTGTGATCTCTCTCAGTAATTTCTCATAATTTTCTCTTATGGTGATCTGTTTGGAATGAGACAGAAATACTCCTAGATGTTTAATGCCCTTTCTGGACCAGTTGAAAGGGTAAAGGAGCCGAATGCTGCGTTCCTCTTCAAAAGGGAGGTTGAGGGAATACACCTCAGTTTTACTAACATTTATTTTATAATATGAGAGTTCGCCAAATTTCTGCAATAGGCGGAACAGCGGAGGGAGAGAATCTAGAGGTTCCGTGAGGAAGACCGTAAGGTCGTCCGCGAATAGAGCTAGTTTCTGAATGGTGTCATGGAGCTGGAGTCCCTGTATTTCGGGGCACTTCCTGATGGCTGCGCCCAGCGGCTCGATTGCCAGCACGAACAGTAGGGGGGACAGGGGGCACCCCTGTCTTGTCCCGTTTGTTATCCGTATTGTGGGGGAACAAAAACCCAAGCCCCTCACCACAGCTGTGGGAGATGAATAAAGTGCCATGGTAGCTTTGATATAAGCATTAGGGATCCCAAATGCCATCAGGGTCTGAGTTAAATAGTCCCACCTCACTCTGTCAAACACCTTTTCAGCGTCGAGTGACAGAGTGATCATGGGTAGGCCCAGATCCACCACCTCTGAATATATGTTCAAGAGACGGCGCGTATTATCAGAGCCCTGTCTATTAAGGACAAAACCCACTTGGTCTAAGTGTATTAGTGTCTGGAGGTGTGTGCTCAGTCTGTTGGCGAGGATCTTGGCGTAGATCTTGGCGTCAACATTTATGAGGGAGATGGGCCTATAGCTAGAGCACAGCGATGGATCCTTGCCCTCTTTGTGAATCGTAGTGATGTTAGCCTCCAGAAATTCCGGAAGGAACTCACCACGTTGGGCCACTCTATTGAAGAGACGAAGCAAGAATGGAGAGAGTGAGGGACTAAGGGTCTGATAGAAGGCGACAGTAAAGCCGTCTGGTCCCAGGGCTTTGTGGGGTGCCAAATCAGCTATGGCCATGCTGACCTCCCTTAGTGTAAACTGCTTTGTTAGTGCGGTCTTGGCATCATCTGTCAGCATAGGTAGGTCCAGTCCCTCCAGAAACTGACGGATGTCATCCGGAGTGGCTTTATTCGTCAGCTCAGCTGACGCGATGTTATAGAGGGAGGAGTAGTATTCCGCGAAGGCTACTCCTATTGCTTTGGGGGAGTGGACTGGTCCCTTCTGAGTTGTGATAGAGGCTATCCTGCTCTGCTGCGTGCGCTTTCTGAGTTTATTGGCTAACAGCCTGTCTGCCCTATTGCCTTTGTAATAGTATAGCTGTTTAAGTCTATGTAGACTGTCCTGCACTCGCAGGGTTTCTCTTCTGGCAATTTCATCTCTAATGCAGCCTATCTGTTGGGCTAATAGGGATTCGGGGCATGATTTGTTAGTAGTCTCTAGAGAATAAAGCTCTCCATAGAGCTTGGCTAGGGATTGGTATCCTGTCTTACGACGGTGAGCCAACGTTTTGATGAAGTATCCTCTCAAGAATGCCTTAAGGGCTGCCCAGACCATATCTAGGTCAGTGGAGCCTGTGTCATTGTGTGTCAGAAAGTCAGTTAATTCCCTGAGAAGTGAGGGCACCTCTCTCTCAGTCAATAGTTGGTCGGAGAGTTTCCAAGGGGGTCTACTAGTCAAGGTCTGTAATTCAGAGAAGTCTAAATAGACCATGTCGTGGTCTGACCATGTGCATGGTTGGATAGTCGGATTTGTCATCTTATCTAAGGACCAGGAGTCACATAAGACAAAGTCGATCCTCGAAAATGAATTGTGTGCTTTGGAATAGTGTGTGAAATCTGTAGTAGTAGGGGCTAGACACCTCCATGCATCGTATAGACAATGTTGGAACATGAGTTTTCTGAAGGCATTAGAGGTTGACGAGATATTTCTATCTGAATGAGTGGTGAGGGGGGATCTCTTATCTCTATGTGGGTCCCATACCATGTTGAGGTCCCCGCCAATGATTAGGTGGCCTCTCTTAAGTTGGTCTACCCTGGCTTGGAACTGCCTTACAAAGGGGATCTGCTTTGTATTCGGTGCGTATACTGAGGCTAAGGTGTATTGAATGCCATTGAGTTTACAGATTAGTATGAGGAATCTACCTTCTGTATCTTTCTCAATGTGCTCTAGTGTGAAGGTTAAGTCTCTACTGAGCAGAATTGCTACTCCTCGTGTCTTCCCTGTGTTATTAGAGGCGATTTCGCAGATAGGGTAATGTCGTGTGCCCTTAATGGTATTAGTTTCTCCTGACCAATGTGTCTCCTGGAGGAACAGAATGTGGATCTTGTGTGTACGGATATAATTTAGCAAGAGTTTCCTCTTCGTAGGGGAATTGAGTCCCTGTGCATTGAGAGTAGCTATTCTGATTGGTGCCATTACTAGGGTCAGTTAAGGACAAAGGGAAGGGTACAACCTTAATGGAAGGTAAAGGGAATATAGGGGCTACTATCGAGGAGCCAAGAACGTCAGTCTGTCAAGCTGTGGTGTCTGCTATAGTCAAGAAGTCGGGTGTCCTAAATATTACTCTTATAAAAGAGTAATGAGAGGGTGAAGAAAAAAGTGTCAAAGAATCACTTTCGCAATGAGTGTCTCTCCTGATGTCTATCAGGGGGGCACAACTATTTTTGTGGGGCGGAGATGCGCAGAGGTCAGCCATTGTCTCCGCCAAACCCAATAACAATATTGCTTTTATAATACAACATAAATATAACGTAACATACTTAAATTGATATGTAACATGTTAAACAGTAATAAACAAGAACATATAATCAAACTATCAAACCAGAGGGGGAATGTGCTCTGTCATCTGACCAAGTGACTCCTTAATAAGAGGTATTAGATATCTGTCAATTAGGACTGTAAAAGTATCTGGCTTATAGTGTAGGTCCTAGTCAAAGAGGGGATACGATTTTCTGATTGAACGGACAGCCTTATAGAGATGAGAAAGTGATAGGTAACTAAGTCTGTGTTAGTGAGCTGCTTCTGTGTAAGGTCGGGGGTTGCGGTTCTGATTTACTTATACACTCTGGCCTTACTTTCCTCTAGTGGTCATATTATAACTAGTGTCACCTATAGTCGGGTGTAATTATGTTGTCATTTAGGGGCAAGTCGGGTGTGGGTTCGCAAGGTATAAGGGTCAGGAGGAAAGTCAGAAGATGTAGTGTGGAGTCAGCTGGTCAGATCTCTCTCGGTGTATCCTGCAGTTAAGTAGTCAGAGCAAACATTTCAGAGTAATATAAGGAACATACTTAGAGAAAAAACATAACTAGGGTGAGACATTACAGTTTACCCTCCATTCAATCAGCAATAAACATAAGGGTAATCATGTCTGATTATACTAGGTACTATCAATGCATATATTGTGTATATTGAGTGTTCTATGATTAGAGCGTTAACAGGAAGATCAATTACAACTTGTATTTAGAACATAGCACCCAGTGAGGTTATCTATTCAACTACAAAATTATGGGAGTATGAAAGTACATAGTTCAAGTTAGTATGAAATCTGGATGTCTCACCCATCTTCATCTGTGGCCTTAGGTTCCTTTTGAAAAGTGTGCGTGAGAGAAGCCCACAAGAGTCTCTGGATCAATGCAAAACTGTATTAATAGGGCTGTAAGCGGATTCCCTATGTATCTTCAGCTAAGGATAAATCCCTTGAGTCCAGGGATCTTTTGGAAGTGGGTGCCGGCCGTTGTGGCAGCGGTCTCCAGGTTGGTGCAGAGGCCCTAAGTCCGCTGTTCCCAGCAGGGTCAGGATCACGGTCCCCCGAGTCCCGTGGGAGCAGTTCCCATTTCAGCAAAAGTTCTCTGGCCTGTTGTGGCATCGTGGCGAGGAATTACTGGCTGTCTTTGGTAATGAACAGTCGTACTGGGTAACCCCATCTGTATTTAAGGCCTTTGTCTCTGAGGATCTTGGTATACGGATGATAGTGCCTACGAAGTTGGAGCGTGTGTGGGGAGAGGTCAGGGTAAATCTGTAGATCAGCATATTTATCTGGTAGTGACTTTTCTCTTGCAAGAACTCGGATGATCTTTTCTCGGAATGTGTAGTAGTGAAGCTTGGCTATAACATCACGAGGCTTCCCCTCATCTGCAGATCTAGGTCTGACCGCTCTATGTGCTCTGTCAATGAGGGTTTCATTGCCCAGGTCAGCGCCCAGTGCTGCTTTGAACAGGTCTTGTAGGTAAGCATCTAGATCCTGTGGTTGAACAGTCTCTGGGATCCCTTTGATTCGAATGTTGTTGCGGCGTGACCTGTCTTCCAGGTCCGCTAACTTTAGTTCTAGGTCTGTTATTTGACCAGCCAAGCATTGGGAGTAACTCAGGAGATTTGTATGATCCACAGCAAGGTCTTCCTGTCTGCGCTCCAGCGCATCTGTTCGCTCCCCAATGCTGCCTATGTCTTTTTTAAGGTCAGCATGGGATTTGTCGAATTTCCTTGACAGGGAATCATGGTGGGATGCTAGCAGTGTTGTGATAGAGTCCATCAGGTTGTTAGGGGCACCTTCTATGGATGGCAATCTGGAAACTCTTTTTGTTAAGGTTTTGCCAGGTTGGGTGTCTGACAGGCTCCCAGTATCAGAACCATCATCCTCAGATCTTGTATGAGTCATTCTGGTCGGGTGCTGTAAATGGTCAACGACCGTTCTTTTAGGGGTGGTGTGTGGTTTTTGCTTTCTTTTATGGAGTTGAGACATTATGGGCCTGGACTCCTAAATGTGATCCTAAGCTGCTTTACTTTCTTTGTTCTTGCTTTAGTGGGAATCCGCTTACTTCTAGTATGTTGGTTAGGTGCTCATGGGTTGGCGGGGTCGTGGGCTGTTGCTAAGGGGCTTACATGTTAATGTGTCTTAGAGCCTCTTAGTAAAAAGGAGAATGCTGCAAGTGAATAGCAGGGTCTCAGATGTTATGGTAACATAGGAAGGTCCGCAGCCTTGCTTCTGAGTGTCAAATCTCTCTCCCAGGGAGTTGCCCCTGCAGGGCGATATGGGGCAAGGTATTTGGGTTATGACCCGCAGGCAAAAGGACCGGCGGGAAAGGGGGGAGAGAGATCCAAATTCCAAATATACAACAGTAACCCTCAGATATTTGTGGGCTCAAAAGACACAGGGCAGTAACACATCCGCTTAGGGTCCACAATGTGCCAAGCAAGGCATCTCAGGTTATCTCAGTAGGTCTGGCGGGATAGTGTCTCACTTTCAGGTGCGGTATGTAAATAACTGCCTTATTATTTCTTTAGTCAGCTTGGTTTCAATCATAGGATTGTATTAGGGTCAAATAGAGTGTTCAGCGCTTTGCTGCCGGCCTGACAGGGAGGCGGTAGGGTATACAGGTTTTGCATATATATTTAAGCAGCAGTCTATACAGTGGTTGCCTGTGGGGTTTTGATATCAGACGGTCAACAGTTAGTATGTGGCAAGCGGGATAATGGGGTTCCCAGGAAAGGGTAAATCAGGGTACGTATTAAGGTCTCTTACCCGCTGCAACTAATCTGTGTAATTCTCTCAGTAGGCCTTCTGCGAGCTTGAGGGATAGGCCTCAATATGGCGGAAACTCTCGCTCAAAAATAGATGCGTGGCGCACCTTCCCCTCAGGTCCACAATAATTCAAAGCCCCCTAGTCCTTTCAAGCTAGCGATCTCAAGTGGGGATCTATGGCCCAAATGAGCACTCTTACCCCCTCTCAATGTTCACTACCTGAGCCCAGGCCGAAGTGCTGTATGGTCCGGAGCGGAGCCCCGACCCTCCGGATCACCGATGTAGGCTGGATGTGCGGTAACAGGTATGTCTTTGCAAGTGTCAGCAGTCACTGGGCTAGTCACTTTCTCCCGGTTGTGTGCGCCGTCTCCGGCAATTGCCCAACAGGGCCGCAGGTACAGTTCTCGCTCCGGTGCCGCGTCCGCGGCTGTTGTGATGCAGGTCACCCTGCTGTGATTGAAGTCCGGATTTATTAGGCGGTATGTGGTTGTAATCAGTAAGCCTTTCGGGTCTCAGGCTCCTGAGGTGCTGGTCTTCTATAGAGGCCTTACTGTTAAGCGGTTGGTAGCGTTCCGCAATGCGAGGTTAAAGGTAGTAAGTACCGGTGAGATTTCTGTCTCAGTTAAGTCCAGGGTACTTCTATTAGTATAAGGCAACACTTTTTCCCTTTTTCTAGAGTATTTTAGCCGTTAATAGTAACGTTTTTAACGGTAGCCAGAGAGAGCTCTCTAGATGTGCTGCCACTCTGTGCTGCGGTTAAATCCGCCCCCTAGTTTTTTATTTTTATTTCCCTTTACCTAAAAGATTTCAGTTTGTTTTTTAATTGAGTTGTACAGTTTATAGGTCACATTAAAGGTGGAAAAAGTTCTGATATGATTTATCTTTGTCTTATTTTTTTACATCACAGAAACTTGACATTTTAACAGGGGTGTGTAGACTTTTTATATCCACTGTATATATATCTATATATATATATATATATATATATATATATATATATATATATATACATATATATATATATATATATATAAATAAAGATATTTAGATAGATAGATAGATAGATAGATAGATAGATAGATAGAAGCTTTCACTAAAGCAATAATTTTGTACTTTCAATTTGTAAACTGAGCCCAAGAATAGGGGCTGCCGCGGTATTGATTTAACATGAACAGTGTTAGTGCTCCATAGTGCTAATATGTTTGCACTCCAAAGCAGAGGGTTAAGCTGTGTACAAACCAGGGGCAGAGCCAGAAGAGCTGCCCAAAACCAGACATTAAAAGCAACAGGATAAGGCAGATACAGAGGACAGTGCTCAGTTTCAAAGTTTATAAGCCGGTAAATCAATCTTCAGGTAGTGAATCTTAGTAGAAGGGTCAGACAGGAAGTGTAATCCAGAAACATTTCCAGGGTCAAGAGCAAATAAACAGTCCAGAAAAAAAGAATACTTTAGTCTCCATATGAAAAATCAAGTACTGAATGGGAGTCTGAGATGAACTTTTATCACCTCCCATTAAGGCTTGATGCCAGGAACAAGGCCAAAGTCAATTCCAAGTAAAGGGATACAAAAAGTACTAAAGATAGTGCAACAAAGATATCAGGGCATCCCAAAAGCCAACCAGGGATTATCTATCTTTTTAAACAATAAAAATTCTGGAGTAGACTGTCCCTTTAAGCTTGTTGCTAACTACAGCCAAATGACTTAGAATAGAAAGAAAATAATAAATCAGGGTTGTGCCAAAAACACATAGTGATAATAAACCAGACTGAAAGACTGAAAGGTAAAGTAAAGTTAATAGAGAAACACAAAACCAATTTGAATGATTGTGGCTTAAAAGGGAAAACAAGTAAAATGCACTGTAATGCTTTTTGAAACAAAGCATTTTAGAACTACACATGAATTGGCAAAAATACCTTTAGCAAAATGTATAACTATTTCATGTATAACCATTTCAGTGATAAGTTTCACCCTAATGTATTTTATTATGTGTACTATTTGGGCCCAAGGTACAGCTTATTCTTGGCTATATTATAAATGGAGTGCTCAAGTGTAACCTTTGCTAGAAGTAATCTTTTTGCGCTTGAGCGAAACCTGATGCACGTTGACTTGAGGACTTAGAATATCTAAACCGAACACATCACTTGTGCACTAACCCAACAGGAGTTATTAATATTTTATATCCACACTAGGCGATAAGCCTTCGCAGAGGGCAGTCTATTTTTAAAAAATACAAACCCCCAAGCTAATTTTACTAAAAATAAAACATGTAAAATTACAGAAAAAAATAAACAAAGATATCCAAAATAAAAAAATGTAAACCTAAACTAATACCCCTATAAAAATACCCCCCCCCCAAATAAAAACACCCCCTAATCTAATACTAAACTACCAATAGCCCTTAAAAGGACCTTTTGTAGGGCATTGCCCTAAGTTAAACAACTCTTTTAGTTAAAAAAATTACCAATTAACCCCTAACAGTTAAAAACCACCTAAAATAAAAAAACCTAACACTAAAAAAAACTAAACTACCCATTGCCACATAAGGGGTATTTGTATGGGCATTGCCCTTAAAAGGGCATTTAGCTCTTTTACTGCCCTTAAAAGGGCAATCAGCTCTTTTACAGCCCATTAAATCCCAAATCCTAAAAATAAATAAATAAATAAAATAAATAAAAAAATCCTAAAACTAAGCCCCAAATAGGTACTTACCGTTCCTGAAGTCCGGCGGAGCGGTCTTCCCTGATGCGCGGATCCGGAGCGGCAGTCCACATAGGTGGTTCTCAGTGGTGGTCCTCAGCGGCGGTATTCAGCGGCGGCGATCCTCAGTGGCGTGGAGGCTCCTCTTCATCCAATCTCTGGCGTACACTAAAAATTGAATGCAAGGTACCGCAATCAATTTTGGGGTACCTTGCATTCATATTGGCTGAAATTTTGAAATCAGCTATTAGGATTAGAGTCACTGAAATCCTATTGGCTGTTCAAATCAGCCAATAAGATTTCAGTAACTCTCATCCTATTGGCTGATTTCAAAATTTCAGCCAATAGGAATGCAAGGTACCCCAATAAATATGGTGTACCTTGCATTCAATCTTCAATGTGCGACGGACGATCGCATGAAGTGGAGCCTCCATGCCTCTATTGACCACCGCTGCTGAAGACCGCCGCTGAGGACCGTCGCTGAGATCCACTGCTGAGGACTGCGGCTGAGGATCCGTGCATCGGGGAAGCCAGCTCCGCACCTCCATGCCGCCTTCACTCCGGATGAAGATAGAAGATGATGGAGCCGCCTGGAAGAAGACCTTCTCTGCCAGACTTCAGGAACAGTGAGTACCTATTTGGGGCTTAGTTTTAGGATTTTTTTATATTTTTAAGATTAGGGATTTAATGGGCTGTAAAAGAGCTGATTGCCCTTTTAAGGGCAATAAAATAGCTGAATGCCCTTTTAAGGGCAATGCCCATACAAATGCCCCTTTGGGGGGGTTTGGTGGGGGGTTTACTGTTAAGGGGGACTTAGTACTTTTTAAATGTAAAAGAGCTATTTAACTTAGGGCAATGCCATACAAAAGGCCCTTTTAAGGGCTATTGGTAGTTAAGTTTAAATTAGGAGGTGTTTTTATTTTGGAGGGGCTTTTTTATTTTCATAGGGATTAGGTTAAATGATTTTTATTTTTAATAATTTAGTTTATTTTCTCTCGGCCAGATTACGAGTTTTGCGTTAGGAGCTATGCGGCGCTAACGAGCAGTTTTTTATCACCGCTCACTTACCTGCAGCGCTGGTATTACAGGTTTTTACAAACCCAGCGTTAAAAGGCAAGAAGTGAGCGTTGAGCAAAATTGATCTCCATACCGCACTCCAATACCAGCGCTGCTTAAGTCAGTGGTGAGCTGGTCGTACGTGCTCATGCACGATTTCCCCATAGGAATAAACGGGGAGAGCCGGCTGAGAAAAAGTCTAACACCTGCCAAAAAGCAGTGTAAGACTCAGTAACACAGCCCCATTGATTCCTATGGGGAAATAAAAGTTATGGTTACACCTAACACCCTAACATGAACCCGAGTCTAAACACCCCTAATCTTACACTTATTAACCCCTAATCTGCCACCCCGACATCGTCGCTACCTACATTATATTTATTAACCCCTAATCTACCGCTCCGGACATTCCCGCCACCTACATTATACTTATTAACCCCTAATCTCCCTCCCCCAATGTCGCCGACACCTAACTACACTTATTAACCCCTAATCTGCCGCACCCAACGTCGCCGCCACTATAATAAACATATTAACCCCTAAACCGCCGCACTCCCGCCTCGCAAACATTAGTTAACTATTATTAACCCCTAATCTGCCGTCCCTAACATCACCGCCACCTACCTACATTTATTAACCCCTAATCTGCCGCCCCCAACGTCGCCGCCACTATACTAAATGTATTAACCCCTAAACCTAAGTCTAACCCTAACCCTAACACCCCCTAACTTAAATATAATTACAATAAATCTAAATAAAAAATAAATAATTCCTATTTAAAACTAAATACTTACCTGTAAAATAAACCCTTAGCTAGCTACAATATAACAAATAGTTACATTGCAGCTATGTTAGGGTTTATTTTTATTTTACAGGCAAGTTTGTATTTATTTTAACTAGGTAGAATAGTTACTAAATAGTTATTAACTATTTAATAACTACCTAGCTCAAATAAATACAAAAGTACCTGTAAAATAAAACCTAACCTAAGTTACACTAACAGCTAACACTACACTACAATTAAATAACTTACCTAAATTAAATACAATTAAATAAATTACATACAATTAGCTAAAGTACAAAATCCCCCCACTAAATTATAGAAAATAATAAACAAATTACAAGATATTTAAACTAATTACACCTAATCTAATAGCCCTATCAAAATATCCCCCCCCAAAAAAAACCCCAAAAAAACCCTAGCCTAAACTAAACTATCAATAGCCCTTAAAAGGGCCTTTTGTGGGGCATTGCCCCAAAGTGATCAGCTCTTTTACCTGTAAAAAAAAAATACAAACAACCATCCCAACAGTAAAACCCACCACCCACACAACCAACCCCCCAAATAAAATACTAACTAAAAAAAACTAAGCTCCCCATTGCCCTGAAAGGGCATTTGGATGGGCATTGCCCTTAAAAGGGCAGTTAGCTCTATTGCAGGCCCAAATCCTAACCTAAAAATAAAACCCACCCAATACACCCTTAAAAAAACACTAGCTCCCTGAAGATCGACTTACTGTTATGAAGACATCCATCCTCAAGGAAGCGGCAGAAGTCTTCATCCAACCAGGCCGAAGTCCTCAACGAAGCCGGGAGAAGTCTTCATCCAAGCCGGGTGAAGTGGTTCTCCAGAGGGGCAGAATTCTTCATCCAGACGGCATCTTCTATCTTCATCCATCTGACACGGAGCGGGTCCATCTTCAAGACATCCAACGCGAGCATCCTCTTCATCCAGAATCTTCTTATTGAATGATGGTTCCTTTAAATGACGTCATCCAAGATGGCGTCCCTTAGATTCCAATTGGCTGAGAGAATTCTATCAGCCAATCGGAATTAAGGTAGAAAAATTCCTATTGGCTGATTCAATCAGCCAATAGGATTGAAGTTCAATCCTATTGGCTGATCCAATCAGCCAATAGGATTGAGCTTGCATTCTATTGGCTGTTCCAATCAGCCAATAGAATGCAAGCTCAATCCTATTGGCTGATTGGATCACTTCGCCCGGCTTGGATGAAGACTTCTCCCGGCTTTGTTGAGGACTTCTGCCCAGTTGGATGAAGACTTCTGCCGCTTCCTTGAGGATGGATGTCCGGTCTTCAGAACAGTAAGTCGATCTTCAGGGGGTTAGTGTTAGGTTTTTTTAAGGGTGCATTGGGTGGGTTTTATTTTTAGGTTAGGGTTTGGGCCCGCAATAGAGCTAACTGCCCTTTTAAGGGCAATGCCCATCCAAATGCCCTTTTCAGGGCAATGGGGAGCCTAGGTTTTTTTAGTTAGTATTTTATTTGGGGGGGTTGGTTGTGTGGGTGGTGGGTTTTACTGTTGGTGGGGTTGTTTGTATTTTTTTTTTTACAGGTAAAAGAGCCGATTACTTTGGGGCAATGCCCCGAAAAAGGCCCTTTTAAGGGCTATAGATAGTTTAGTTTAGGCTAGGGTTTTTTTTATTTGGGGGGGCTTTTTTATTTTGATAGGGCTATTAGATTAGGTGTAATTAGTTTAAAGATCTGTAATTTGTTTTTTATTTTCTGTAAAAAAAAATTTGTGTGATTTAGCTAATTTAATTTATTTAATTGTTTTTAATTTAGTTAATTTATTTAATTGTAGTGTAGTGTTAGGTGTTATTGTAACTTAGGTTAGTTTTTATTTTACAGGTCAATTTGTATTTATTTTAGCTAGGTAGTTATTAAATAGTTAATAACTATTTAATAACTATTGTACCTAGTTAAAATAAATACAAACTTGCCTGTAAAATAAAAATAAACCCTAAGCTAGCTACAATGTAACTATTAGTTATATTGTAGCTAGCTTAGGGTTTATTTTACAGGTAAGTATTTAGTTTTAAATAGGAATAATTTAGTTAATTATAGTAATTTTCTTTAGATTTATTTAAATTATTATATTTAAGTTAGGGGGTGTTAGGGTTAGACTTAGATTTAGGGGTTAATACATTTAATATAGTGGCGGCGACATTGGGGACGCCAGATTAGGGGTTAATAAATGTAGGTAGGTGGCGGCGATGTTAGGGATAGCAGATTAGGGGTTAATATTATTTAACTAGTGTTTGCGAGGCGGGAGTGCGGCAGATTAGGGGTTAAAAAATTTATTTTAGTGTTTGCGATGCGGGAGGGCCTCGGTTTAGGGGTTAATAGGTAGTTTATGGGTGTTAGTGTACTTTTTAGCACTTTAGTTATGAGTTTTATGCTACGGCGTTGTACCATTAAAACTCTTAACTACCACTTTTTGGCCTCCTAGGACAGACTCGTAATACCGGCGCTATGGAAGTCCCATAGAAAGACTTTACAAAGTTTACGTAAGTCGTTTTACGGTAAGGCCAAAGAAGTGTGTGGTGCCGCTAAACCTGCAAGACTCGTAATAGCAGCGGGTGTAAAAAAGCAGCGTTAGGACCTGTTAACGCTGCTTTTTTACCTTAACGCACAACTCGTAATCTAGCTGTCTGTAATTTTAGAGTTTTTTTATTTTTTGTAATTTTAGATTAATATTTTTGTAATTTATTGTTAGGTTTTATTATTTTAAGTGTAACTTAGTATTGGGGTTAATTTAAGGGGTGTTAGTTTAGATGGCTTAGTAATTAAATTAGATATTTGCGTTGTGGGGTTTGGCGGTTTAGGAGTTAATAGGTTAATTAGGTTTATTGCGATGTGGGGGTTTGGCAGATTAGGTGTTAATAGGTTAATTAGGTTTATTGCGATGTGGAGGGTTGGCGGTTTAGGGATTAATAGGTTAATTAGGTTTATTGTGATCTGGGGGTTGGCCTTTAAGAGTTAATATTTTAATTATGTTATTTGCGGATTAGGGGTTAATTACTTTATTATTTTGTGATGTGGGGGTTGGCAGTTTAGGTGTTTGTTAATACTTAGTGCGGGCGGTTAGGTTTTTTTGTTATTTTGTGCAGGCGGTAGTGATGTCTCGAACCTAAAAATTTGGGTTCGCAAAAGGCAAACGCAAACTTCCCCAACTGTTCACGAACGGGCGAACCGGGCGAACCGCCATAGACTTCAATAGGCAGGCGAATTTTAAAACCCACAGGGACTCTTTCTGGCCACAATAGTGATGGAAAAGTTGTTTCAAGGGGACTAACACCTGGATTGTGGCATGCCAGAGGGGGATCCATGGCAAAACTCCCATGGAAAATTACATAGTTGATGCAGAGTCTGGTTTTAAGCCATGAAGGGCATAAATCACCTAACATTCCTAAATTGTTTGGAATAACGTGCTTTAAAACATCAGGTATGATGTTGTATCGATCAGGTAGTGTAAGGGTTACGCCCGCTTCACAGTGACAGACCAAACTCCCCGTTTAAAGGGACAGTCTACACAAGAATTTTTATTGTTTTAAAAGATAGATAATCCCTTTATTACCCATTTCCCAGTTTTGCATAACTAACACATTTATAATAATATACTTTTAACCTCTGTGATTATCTTGTATCTAAGCCTCTGCAAACTGCCCCTTTTTTCAGTTCTTTTGACAGACTTGCAGTCTAGCCAATCAGTGCCTGCTCCCAGATAACTTCTCGTGCACAAGCACAGTGTTATCTATATGAAATACGTGAACTAACACCCTCTAGTGGTGAAAAACTGTTAAAATGCAATCTGAAAGAGGTGGGCTTCAAGGTCTAAGAAATTAGCATATGAACCTCCTAGGTTAAGCTTTCAACTAAGAATACCAAGAGAACAAAGCAAAATTGGTGATAAAAGTAAACTGGAAAATTGTTTAAAATTACATGCTCTATCTGAATCATGAAAGTTTATTTTGGCCTAGACTGTCCCTTTAACGCACCGCAAACAACCGCAAACAGTCCATTTGCACAACCGCAAACTCCCCATTTGCACAAGGTAGGATACCAAGCTAGCCATGTCCCGTTCCTTGTCCTCACTGATGTCATTGAAGGTCTCTTCCTCCTCCCAGCCACGTACAACACCAAGGGTCCCCGAAAGGTGACAACAAGCCCCTTGGGACGCCTGCTGTGTTTGGTCTTCCACCTCCTCAAAGCCACCTTCCTCCTCTGACTCCTCTTCTTCAGACTCCACTCTCTGCGTTGCCTCTCTCTGCGTTATTATAAGGTGTGTTAAGTAGTACTAATCCTATCAGTTTAATCCCTGTTACGTCCCCTATCAGGGGACGTGTATATGGCATTGATTTTAGGAACCAGGAGATGGAAAAAGATGCTTGGTCGGTCCTCCTACTTCAAATTTGGGGCACTGCGCGTGCAATCTAATGTGCCACCAGATAGGAGTGGTGTGTTAAGTATTACTATTCTTATAAGTTTAATCCCTGTTACGTCCCCTATCAGGGGACGTGTATATGGCATCGATTTTAGGAACCGGGAGATGGAAAAAGATGCTTGGTCGGTCCTCCTACTTCAAATTTGGGGCACTGCGCGTGCAATCTAATGTGCCACCAGATAGGAGTGGTGTGTTAAGTAGTACTATTCATATCAGTTTAATCCCTATTACGTCCCCTATCAGGGGACGTGTATATGGCATCGATTTCTAGCGGGCACCCACGTGACATCCACGGACGCATCGTCATCATCAACCGCTTCACTTGTATCTGACAACTCAACAAAGGAAGCAGCAGCGGGTACTGTGGTGACATTTTATCACTGGAATATTCACCTAGCTGTTATTAAAATCCCTTCCCCCAGGTACACCTTTCTCTCTGAACTAGACACTCCCAATGGCCTCTTGAGTGGCAGTTGATAAGCCACTCCCTTTTGAATTGGGGTATAAAATACTGTAACACCAGAACCTTTTTCTCTTTTTTTCTCTCTTCTTATCTTGGGCATGCTGTAAAGATGGCTGACACTCTGAAGAAATATGGCTAAGTACATTCCTATGATTATTTTAGCAGTGTGGGACAAATTGGGGTTAGTGTAGTAAAGTTGCCCTGTATCTTAAAATGTGGACTGTATCTGTAAAATAGATTTATATATATATATATATATATATATATACCTGTAAATATTTATCTTATTATTATCATATATTGATTCCTAAATAAACTGTTTGGCAAATAATGGAGACCCTCTCATAGAGTTTATTTCACAATTTATTTGTGTTGGGTTTAGTGGTTTCACCATAGAGATTTAGTATATTATATTTAGTAGAAAGTAAAGATATTTTAAATTAATAGATAACCACAGGTACAACATCATCATCATCACACCGTACGTCCATGTGTGTAATGCTGCTGACTGAGACATATCCCTGTTATCTACATCCTCTGGCAATAATGGTTGCGCATCACTATCACTCATTTCTTCCAACTGATGTGTAAATAACTCCTCTGACAGATCAAGTGAAGCAGCTGTGGTGCTAGTGTTGGTGGTGGCGGCAGGCGGGCGAGTGGTAACTTGAGAGGTGCCCGAAGCTAAGCTGGAGGAGGATGGTGCGTCAAGGTTCCGAGCGGAAGCTGTAGAAGATTGGGTGTCCTGTGTTAGCCAGTCAACTATGTCCTCAGAACTTTTCGAGTTCAGGGTACGTGGCCTCTGAACACTGGGCATTATTCTAGGGCCAAAGGGAATCACAGCACCATGAACACGACGGCCCCTGCGGGGTGGCCTGCCTCTGCCTGTCATTTTTTTTTCGATTAGTGGTACTATGCGTGCAAGCTACTGTGACAACAGATATGAGTGGCACTGTGCACCGGCAGAAGTTGGCAGAGTAGACGCTGTACCCCTAACACACATGCTTGCAGACAACTAACTGCTATTCAATCTATTACAGTCAAAATTGTATTTTTTTTTTTTAAATGTACACTACTGTTACACCAGATATGAGTTGCACTGGGGTGACACTGTGCCCTGGCTGGCAGACAGGCACTGAAACGCACACGTGTGAAGGAAACTGACTGCTATTATTTAACACAGTCAAAAAAGTGTTGTTTTTTTTAAATCTACACTACTGTTAAACCAGATAAGAGTTGCACTGGGGTGACACTGTGCCCTGGCAGGCAGGCACTGAAACGCACACGTGTGAAGGAAACTGACTGCTATTATTTAACACAGTCAAAAAAGTGTTGTTTTTTTTAAAATCTACACTACTGTTACACCAGATATGAGTTGCACTGGGGTGACACTGTGCCCTGGCAGGCAGGCACTGAAACGCACACGTGTGAAGGAAACTGACTGCTATTATTTAACACAGTCAAAAAAGTGTTGTTTTTTTTAAATCTACACTACTGTTACACCAGATATGAGTGGTGGCACTGGGGTGACACTGTGCCCTGACAGGCAGGCACTGAAACGCACACGTGTGAAGGAAACTGACTGCTATTATTTAACACAGTGAAAAAAGTGTTGTTTTTTTAAATCTACACTACTGTTACACCAGATATGAGTTGCACTGGGGTGACACTGTGCCCTGGCAAGCAGGCACTGAAACGCATACGTGTGAAGGAAACTGACTGCTATTATTTAACACAGTCAAAAAAGTTTTTTTTTTTTTTAAATCTACACTACTGTTACACCAGATATGAGTGGTGGCACTGGGCAAGTGGGCACAGTATACGCTGTGAGCCTGACACACACGCTGGCAGGCAGGCAGGCAACTGCAATTAGATTACACAGGAAGAAAAAAAAAAAGCAGACTGATGTTCTAGCCCTAAAATGGGCTTTTTGGGGTGCTGTCCTTACAGTAGAGATCAGATGAGTCCTTCAGGACTGTAGTGGACACTGAATACACTAGCCTAGCTTTCGATTTCCCTATTAAATCAGCAGCAGCTACACTGTCCCTCCTCTCAATAAGAAAGCAGCTTCCAAATGAATCTAAAATTGATGCTGTCCAGGAGGTAGGAGGGCCTGGGAGGGAGGGTCTGCTGCTGATTGGCTGGAATGTGTCTGCTGACTGTGAAGTACAGGGTCAAAGTATTACTCAATGATGACGAATAGGGGGCGGATCGAACATCGCATATGTTCGCCCGCCGCGGCGAAAGCGAACATGCTATGTTCGCCGGGAACTATTCTCCAGCGAACTATTCGCAATATCACTAGCAGGCGGTTACGTTTTTTTATTTCTTGCGGGCTGTTACATGTTTTTTAGTTATTCCATGCGGGCGGTTGCGTGTTTTTTTTTTTATGGCTTCGTTTGCCTTCACTGCATCCAGGTGGATTCTTTTGGCTGTGCACGCAGCCAACATTGTTTTAGCTGCCTCGCGCAGCCAACATTCCTTTGAGAATGCGTGCGCAACTGGCGATGGACGCGTTACAAACGCGATTATAGTATAGATGTTATTCACATACAGGAATTTGTTATTTTTATTGTAGATACATCTCTCTCTCCATCTCTCTCTTTCTCTTTCTCTCTCTCTCTCTCTTTCTCTAACTCTCTCTTTCTCTCTATCTCTTCCTCTCTCTATATTTCTCGCTCTATCTATCTTTCTCTCTCTCTCTCTCTCACACACACACACTCACACTCCCTCTATTTCTTTCTCTCTCTCTCTCTCTCTCTCTCTCTCTCTCTATCTATCTATCTCTTCCTCTCTCTCTCTCTCTCCATCTCTCTCTCTATCTAGCTCTCTTTTTCTCACTCTTCCTCTCTCTTTATTTCTCTCTCTATCTATCTATCTCTCTTTATCTCTCTCACTCTCTCTATCTCTCTCTCTTTTTCTCTCTCTATCTCCTTCTCTCTCTGTCTAATCCTCTCTCTCTCTCTCTCTCTCTTAATCTCTCTCTTTCTCTTCCTCTCTCTATCTCTTTCTCTCTCTCTGTCTCTCTCTTTCTTTCTCTCTATCTCTCCCTCTCTGTCTCTCTCTTTATCTGTCTGTCTCTCTCTCTACTTTATCTATCTGTCATCTATCTATCTATCTCTCTGTCTATTTATCTTTCTCTCTCACTCTATTTCCCTATCTAACATATATCTATCTATCTATATTTATAATGTCATTAAAGGAATGGAGAGGTAAAAAATTAAATGTGCATGAGTGATGTCAGTCATAAATAGAAGCATTTTTGTAGTATACTTCCATTAGCAAAAAATGCTTCTAGTAAAAGTTAATGATGTTTTTAGCAGTATAAGCACATATACTGCGAGGGCCCATGAACCAATATTTAAACACCACATCTTCTCAGAGAGTCAGCAGTATTAACAAAAACAATACACACCACTGCCAGCTTTGTGTGCTTGAATGCTGGTGCAAGAACCCTTACAGGATATGTGTGTAATATGCCACTGAAAATAAGGAATAACTGAAAATCAACACTGTTGCTAATGAAAGTATACTGCAAAAATGCTTCTATTTAAAAGTGAAATGCTCCCATGCACATTTCAATTTTCTCCTTTATATCCCTTTATGTATTTATACTTATTGTATTTATTGTTAATTAGGAAAGCTGTATTAATTAATTAATTAATTAATTAATATTACCAGTACATAGTCATAACAGGGGCCTGGGCATCGAAGATTTTAGAAGAAATGTAACCATGTATCATAAAATTCCTCTATGAGAATCATACCACCGTCCACCTATTGCTGATCAGCAACCAGCAGATAGACCTAGGCGGTGAGTACAACAGGTACCAATACTATTTGTATTCTATGATACGCATACTATGATCACCTATGTTTTTAACCTACTATACTAAATAATTTGTCATTCTTGGTGGGGTAATTTATTGTCTGCTTTCAAATAAAAATATGTTTTACAAAAGAAAAAAATCATTAAATATTGAAAACTAGTCCTAAAGCCCGTTCACACGGGCCATTTTTTGCAGTACAGTGGTCCCACCCCTTGCGTTCTCTCCCTCCCACTCTCTTTTGCTTTCTCTCTCTCCCCCCTCTCTTTTGCGCTCTCTCTCCCCCCTCTTTTGAGCTCTCTCTCTCCCCCCCTCTCTTTTGCGCTCTCTCTTTCCCCCCTCTCTTTTGCACTCTCTCTCTCCCCCCTCTTTTGCGCTCTCTCTCTCCCTCTCTATCTCCCCTCTCTCTCTATCTCCCCTCTCTCTTTCTCTCTCTCCCCTCTCGCCTCTCTCTATCTCCCCCCTCTGTCCCTCTCTCTCTCTCCCCTCTCCCCCCCTCTCTCTCTCCCCTCTCTCTCTATCTCCCCCCTCTCTTTCTCTCTCCTCTCTCTCTCTCTCTCCCCTCTCTCTCCCCCCCTCTCTCTCTCTCTCCCCTTTCTCTCTCCCCTCTCTCTGTCTCTCTCTCCCCTTTCTCTCTCCCCTCTCTCTCTCTCCCCTCTCTTTTTCTCTCTCTTTCTCCCCTCTCTTTTTCTCTCTCTCTCTCCCCTCTCTTTTGCTCTCTCTCTCCCCCCTCTCTTTTGCTCTCTCCCTCTTTTGCTCTCTCTCTCTCTCTTCCCCCCTCTCGTTTGCTCTCTCTCTCCTCTCGTTTGCTCTCTCCCCCTCTCTTTTGTGCTCTCTCCCCCCTCTTTTTTGTGCTCTCTCTCCCCCCTCTTTTTGTGCTCTCTCCCCCCTCTCTATTGTGCTCTCTCCCCCTCTCTTTCCTCTCTCTTTTGTGCTCTCTTCCCTCTCTTTTGTGCTCTCCCCCCTCTCTTTTATGCTCTCTCCCCCTCTCTTTTGTGCTCTCTCCCTTCTCTCTTTTGTGCTCTCTCCCCCTCTCTTTTGTGCTGTCCCCCCTCTCTTTTGTGCTCTCTCCCCCTCTCTTTTGTGCTCTCTCCCCCCTCTCTTTTGTGCTCTCTCCCCCTCTCTTTTGTGCTCTCTCCCCCCTCTCCCCTCTCTCTTTTGTGCTCTCTCCCCCCTCTCTCTTGTGCTCTCTCCCCCCCTCTCTTTTGTGCGCTCTCTTTATCTTTATCCCCCCTCTTCTGCTGATCTCTCTATTCCCCTTTTAGAGCTCTCAGTCTCTGTCACTTACTGCTACAGTCGGCATCTGGTCCCGCCCGCGTCACGTCCGGCCACGCCCGTGCCACACCCAGCCACGCCCACGGCGCACCCGGCCACGCCCATGACGCACCCGGCCGGCCACGCCCACTCCACTTCACACGCGAAGCCAGAAGGAGCCGCCGAGGAGGTCAGTTGGAAGGCCAGGTGTGTTTGTCCTCGCGCGCAGTCTCTACTGCGCATGACAGCTTCGGACAAACACACTTGGCCTTTTATTATATAGGATTTATTATGGTGCAGGAATCCATAAAAAGCATATTGTACTTCAGAAACCACAAGGGTATTTTTGTATCTCTCTATTTACCATGGTTAAATTGGTTTTAGATCAATCTTGGCCACAGCCAACGCCAAGAGGTAAAGGAAATTATGTACTCTATTTACTCTAATGAAAGATTTTTCTTCCAAATGTTGAACTCCATTGCTCTTTTCAATTAAATTTGGGCAGATTGGGACCAAGTCCAAGAGAGCGCTGTCAGTTCCAAAGTACAGAGCTTGGGGATGAGTCAGAGATGGGGAGAAATGTAACTGTATTTTTTCATTTTTTTTAATTTTTTTCTTCTTTTTTTATCTCTATACCCAAATTCCCTATACCAGACATTTGATACCTAGTGGCATTTGCACCATATTTCACACCACATTAACAATCTATAAATCCCACCCACCTTCCTCTCAAGTTATCATAGTGTACACCTATGAAATATCACTACCGAATACATAGTGACAATAGGGGGTGCACACAAACAATAATAATATACTGTACTGTGACAAATGTAAATAAATGTAAGCCAAAAATGCAGCAATAATTAATCAAATCTTTGCATATAGAATTAAAAAAAAATCACAGTTGAACTGTCAAACCATATAAGCAGTGACAAAAAATAACTAAAAGTTCAAAAGTTCTTTAAGTGAAATAGGTGAAATCATTGATACATCTAAGGTCAGCTCCCCATCCAAAGATCAGCCCAAATCCTTACATCATATCTATAACAGTAAAAACTTATCTGGGCGCCACGTTTGAACTATCTGCAGAAGAAATTCTGAGAATGGGTGGTTGTGGCTTTGAGGACACCTGACTAACGCTTGCCGCAGAGGATTGCAGCCCACTCTGGATATTTTTGGAGCACCCAGGGGAGTCTCTGGCTCACTTCATCTTGATGTGGCTTTGGATAAGCAACATTACTATTAAAAAGACATCCAACCTGGGTAATAATTCCACTGTGGCAAGTTTTGCTGGCAGACTCTGAGGGTCCAGCTCATGCTGTCTAACACCCATTGGTGTTACTCTATTTTTGAGTACTACTTCATATTTATTGATCACTGTACTTTGGTGTGTTATGGTTTTACACTATGTGGAACCCATATGTTTTTTTCTTTTATAGATGAGATTGTGTAACCTAGTTAACTGACTAGTCTAAAGATTTTTAATATTAGTCATAGAAGGTTTATCTGGCTCGTCTTCAGATTTGAACTTGTTTATGCTCATTCATGTCTCTCACACAATATAGATCTGTTAAATCTAAAAAAACTGATATTACCTTATTGTGGGGTCAATCGCTATCTATCAGCTGAGGCCTTTCCGGGTAATTTTCTGTCCAAAAAGGCCACCTTTTGTTTCAACACAATCCCAATATTTTTACCTATTTCCAACAGCTGCAAACGTGTTTTTAGCTCACAGAAAAAAACACAATTTTTAGCAAACAAACAAATTGTCAAGACCAGTTTTGTCTTTTTCAAATTTAACACCTCAAGATACTTGATAAACCTGAGAAATGGCCTTTTGTGCATCTTTACAAGTATTCAAAGAGTATTTGGAGTCATTCTCTGTGGAAGAAACTCTGGAATAGCCACATGAGACATTTTAGAGATGTATTTGCATACATAGGGGCCGAATTATCAAATGGCAGGTGGACATGATTCGCTGTATCGAATCATGTCCACCCAACATTGTTAAATGTAGACAGCATACGCTGTCGGCATTTAACATTGCACAAGCAGTTCTGGCTGCTATCAGGGGGTGTCAATGAACCCGATCGTATTTGATCAGGCTGATTGCTGTCCGCCGCCTGCGAGGTGGCGGACGAGCTAAGGAGCAGTGGTCATAAGACCGCTGCTTCTTAACTCCTGTTTCCGGCGAGCCTGAAGGCTCGCGCTGAAACAGGTGGATTAGGCACCATTTGGGGGATGATAAATCGGCCCCATAGTATTGATTCTTTAACGGTCCGTTCATCACTATTGTATAACCCATCTGCAGTGGGTAGGACACACATTTACATATGTATATGTTCATTATTATACGTATGTGTATTGTGTTCATGATATCCTGTACAGCTAAAAGGGTTTCGGCAGGAAAAGTGAGATCATGACACCAACAGCTAGACACGGCTAGCAATCTCTTTCTGTGATTCATAACCATGCTTTAAAAAAGGATTAAAGGGACATTAAACCCAAATTTTTTCTTTCATGATTCAGATAGAGAATACCATTTTAAACAACTTTCTAATTTACTTCTATTATTTAATTGGCATCATTCTCTTGATATTCTTTCCTGAAAAACATATCCAGATAGACTCAGTAGCTTCTGATTGGTGGCTGCACATAGATGCCTCATGTGATTGGCTCTCCCTTGTGAATTGCTATTTCTTTAACTAAGGATATCTAAAGAATGAAGCAAATTAGATAATAAAAGTAAATTGGAATGTTGTTTAAAATTGTATTCTGTCTAAATTATGAAATAAAAATGTTGGGTTTAATGTCCCTTTAAGCAGCTGTGTGTTCAAAAGGAACCTATAGCAGTCCGATTCCATCCTCACTACTGCTAAACAATCTGAATGACATTTGTATGTAGTCATGATGGGCATTCTGTACATGGTTGCTTAATGAATTTATTGCCATTTTTTATATTTTTAAAAGTATTGGGGGGGGGGGGGTTCCCATATGTTTACAATCATTGATTTAAAAGCACCATTTTTCTGGTTTGGAGTGACATACAGTACATCTAAAAATAAGAAGACTTTGGCCCCTATTTATCAAGGGCTGGCGGACCTGATCCGACAGTGCAGATCAGGTCCGCCAGACCTCGCTGCATACCGTGAGCAAATACGCTGCTGGTGCAACACCGCCCCCTGCAGACTCGCGGTCAATGGGCCGCCAGCAGGGGGGTGTCAATCAACCCGATCGTACTCAATCGGGTTGATTTCCGGCGATGTGTGTCCGCCTGCTCAGAGCAGGCGGACAGGTTATGGAGCAGCGGTCTTTGTGACCACTGCTTCATACCCGCTGTTTCTGGCGAGCCTGTAGGCTCGCCAGAAACACGGGGCATCAAGCTCCATAGTTATATTGTAACAGTGCACAATGTTAAACAATTCGAAATTAACTGGAATTAGTCAGAAAAACATAGGCCTAGATTTAGAGTTCGGCGGTAGCCGTCAAAACCAGCGTTAGAGGCTCCTAACGCTGGTTTTGGCCGCCCGCTGGTATTTGGAGTCAGTGATTAAAGGGTCTAACGCTCACTTTGCAGCCGCGACTTTTCCATACCGCAGATCCCCCTACGCCATTTGCGTAGCCTATCTTTTCAATGGGATCTTTCTAACGCTGGTATTTAGAGTCGTTTCTGCAGTGAGCGTTAGAGCTCTAACGACAAGATTCCAGCCGCCTGAAAAAAGCAGGAGTTAAGAGCTTTCTGGCTAACGCCGGTTTATAAAGCTCTTAACTACTGTACCCTAAAGTACACTAACACCCATAAACTACCTATGTACCCCTAAACCGAGCTCCCCCCACATCGCCGCCACTCGATTAAAAATTTTAACCCCTAATCTTCCGACCGCCACCTACGTTATACTTATGTACCCCTAATCTGCTGCCCCTAACCCCGCCGACCCCTATATTACATTTATTAACCCCTAATCTGCCCCCCACAACATCGCCGCCAGCTACTTACAATAATTAACCCCTAATCTTCCGACCACAAAGCGCCGCCACCTACGTTATCCCTATGTACCCCTAATCTGCTGCCCCTAACACCGCCGACCCCTATATTATATTTATTAACCCCTAATCTGCCCCCCTCAACGTCGCCAACACCTACCTACACTTATTAACCCCTAATCTGCCGAGCGGACCTGAGCGCTACTATAATAAAGTTATTAACCCCGAATCCGCCTCACTAACCCTATCATAAATAGTATTAACCCCTAATCTGCCCTCCCTAACATCGCCGACACCTACCTTCAATTATTAACCCCTAATCTGACGACCGGAGCTCACCGCTATTCTAATAAATGTATTAACCCCTAAAGCTAAGTCTAACCCTAACACTAACACCCCCCTAACTTAAATATAATTTTAATCTAACGAAATAAATTAACTCTTATTAAATAAATTAATCCTATTTAAAGCTAAATACTTACCTGTAAAATAAACCCTAATATAGCTACAATATAAATTATAATTATATTATAGCTATTTTAGGATTAATATTTATTTTACAGGCAACTTGGTATTTATTTTAACTAGGTACAATAGCTATTAAATAGTTAAGAACTATTTAATAGTTACCTAGTTAAAATAATAACAAATTTACCTGTAAAATAAATCCTAACCTAAGATATAATTAAACCTAACACTACCCTATCAATAAAATAATTAAATAAACTACCTACAATTACCTACAATTAACCTAACACTACACTATCAATAAATTAAATAAACACAATTGCTACAAATAAATACAATTAAATAAACTAGCTAAAGTACAAAAAATAAAAAAGAACTAAGTTACAGAAAATAATAAAATATTTACAAACATAAGAATAATATTACAACAATTTTAAACTAATTACACCTACTCTAAGCCCCCTAATAAAATAACAAAGCCCCCCAAAATAATAAATTCCCTACCCTATTCTAAATTAAAAAAGTTACAAGCTCTTTTACCTTACCAGCCCTGAACAGGGCCCTTTGCGGGGCATGCCCCAAGAAGTTCAGCTCTTTTGCCTGTAAAAAAAAACATACAATACCCCCCCCCCAACATTACAACCCACCACCCACATACCCCTAATCTAACCCAAACCCCCCTTAAATAAACCTAACACTAATCCCCTGAAGATCTTCCTACCTTGTCTTCACCATCCAGGTATCACCGATCCGTCCTGGCTCCAAGATCTTCATCCAACCCAAGCGGGGGTTGGCGATCCATAATCCGGTGCTGAAGAGGTCCAGAAGAGGCTCCAAAGTCTTCATCCTATCCGGCAAGAAGAGGACATCCGGACCGGCAACCATCTTGATCCAAGCGGCATCTTCTATCTTCATCCGATGACGACCGGCTCCATCCTGAAGACCTCCACCGCGGACCCATCTTCTTCCGGCGACGTCCAACTGCAGAATGACGGTTCCTTTAAGGGACGTCATCCAAGATGGCGTCCCTCGAATTCCGATTGGCTGATAGGATTCTATCAGCCAATCGGTATTAAGGTAGGAATATTCTGATTGGCTGATGGAATCAGCCAATCAGAATCAAGTTCAATCCGATTGGCTGATCCAATCAGCCAATCAGATTGAGCTCGCATTCTATTGGCTGATCGGAACAGCCAATAGAATGCGAGCTCAATCTGATTGGCTGATTGGATCAGCCAATCGGATTGAACTTGATTCTGATTGGCTGATTCCATCAGCCAATCAGAATATTCCTACCTTAATTCCGATTGGCTGATAGAATCCTATCAGCCAATCGGAATTCGAGGGACGCCATCTTGGATGACGTCCCTTAAAGGAACCGTCATTCTGCAGTTGGACGTCGCCGGAAGAAGATGGGTCCGCGGTGGAGGTCTTCAGGATGGAGCCGGTCGTCATCGGATGAAGATAGAAGATGCCGCTTGGATCAAGATGGTTGCCGGTCCGGATGTCCTCTTCTTGCCGGATAGGATGAAGACTTTGGAGCCTCTTCTGGACCTCTTCAGCACCGGATTATGGATCGCCAACCCCCGCTTGGGTTGGATGAAGATCTTGGAGCCAGGACGGATCGGTGATACCTGGATGGTGAAGACAAGGTAGGAAGATCTTCAGGGGATTAGTGTTAGGTTTATTTAAGGGGGGTTTGGGTTAGATTAGGGGTATGTGGGTGGTGGGTTGTAATGTTGGGGGGGGGGTATTGTATGTTTTTTTTTACAGGCAAAAGAGCTGAACTTCTTGGGGCATGCCCCGCAAAGGGCCCTGTTCAGGGCTGGTAAGGTAAAAGAGCTTGTAACTTTTTTAATTTAGAATAGGGTAGGGAATTTATTATTTTGGGGGGCTTTGTTATTTTATTAGGGGGCTTAGAGTAGGTGTAATTAGTTTAAAATTGTTGTAATATTTTTCTTATGTTTGTAAATATTTTTTTATTTTCTGTAACTTAGTTCTTTTTTATTTTTTGTACTTTAGCTAGTTTATTTAATTGTATTTATTTGTAGCAATTGTGTTTATTTAATTTATTGATAGTGTAGTGTTAGGTTAATTGTAGGTAATTGTAGGTAGTTTATTTAATTATTTTATTGATAGGGTAGTGTTAGGTTTAATTATATCCTAGGTTAGGATTTATTTTACAGGTAAATTTGTTATTATTTTAACTAGGTAACTATTAAATAGTTCTTAACTATTTAATAGCTATTGTACCTAGTTAAAATAAATACAAAGTTACCTGTAAAATAAATATTAATCCTAAAATAGCTATAATATAATTATAATTTATATTGTAGCTATATTAGGGTTTATTTTACAGGTAAGTATTTAGCTTTAAATAGGATTAATTTATTTAATAAGAGTTAATTTATTTCGTTAGATTAAAATTATATTTAAGTTAGGGGGGTGTTAGTGTTAGGGTTAGACTTAGCTTTAGGGGTTAATACATTTATTAGAATAGCGGTGAGCTCCGGTCGTCAGATTAGGGGTTAATAATTGAAGGTAGGTGTCGGCGATGTTAGGGAGGGCAGATTAGGGGTTAATACTATTTATGATAGGGTTAGTGAGGCGGATTCGGGGTTAATAACTTTATTATAGTAGCGCTCAGGTCCGCTCGGCAGATTAGGGGTTAATAAGTGTAGGTAGGTGTCGGCGACGTTGTGGGGGGCAGATTAGGGGTTAATAAATATAACATAGGGGTCGGCGATGTTAGGGCAGCAGATTAGGGGTACATAGGGATAACGTAGGTTGCGGCGGTTTACGGAGCGGAAGATTAGGGGTTAATAATAATATGCAGGGGTCAGCGATAGCGGGAGTGGCAGATTAGGGGTTAATAAGTGTAAGGTTAGGGGTGCTTAGACTCGGGGTACATGTTAGAGTGTTAGGTGCAGACGTAGGAAGTGTTTCCCCATAGGAAACAATGGGGCTGCGTTAGGAGCTGAACGCTGCTTTTTTGCAGGTGTTAGGTTTTTTTTCAGCTCAAACAGTCCCATTGTTTCCTATGGGGGAATCGTGCACGAGCACGTTTTTGATGCCGGCCGCGTCCGTAAGCAACTCTGGTATCGAGAGTTGCATTTGCGGTAAAAATGCCCTACGCTCCTTTTTTGGAGCCTAACGCAGCATTTGTTTTAACTCTCGATACCAGAGTTAAATTTATGGTGCGGCCAGAAAAAAGCCTGCGGAGCGTTAACAGCCCTTTTACCGCCGAACTCTAAATCTAGGCCATAAATTGTTTATTACGTTTTTATAAAAGATATAATAGTGATATAGTTTTTTACTGCCATATTTATATTATCGAATTTAAATCGAATGAACTGTTTAGTCCTAGTGGATATATTGTTTTGAATTTAAAAATTAACTCTGCTTGTTTTTCTGACTAATTCCAGTTAATTTCGAATTGTTTAACATTGTGCACTGTTACAATATAACTACCCTTCCCTTTTTATGAAATTGTCCCCTATAATCAAAGATGTTGAATATATGAAAAGCATGTAGTGAAAAATTATACCTAATAGTGTACATCTTCCAGCCATTCAAAATATATATCTAGGTATATCTAATGAGATATAATAATCCTTTATATATTGTGTTTTTTTCTCCTATATTTCTTTCATTTATTATATTTCTTTCATTTATTATTTTTTTATATATTATATAATATGTATCTTTATAAATCACAATCTATATAATTGAAAAACACTATACAACATATCCACTCATGGATTTATTTACATTTACATTTATGTGTATATACATAAGTTGAATATTTCATCTATGACCCATTCAACATAGGGTTAATTATTATCACGCCCATATTCTAATTGATACGCCCATAAATTCCCTATATTAGCTGTCTTTTCTCAATCTGTAAGCATCTTGATAAAGGCAGGTAACTCTGCCAAAACGCGTAGATTTGCTTACAGAATCTCATTTACTCTCTCACTTGGCACATTACAGGTTCATTTCGAGCTCTACATTTCTAGTTGAGCAAGATATATGAATAATTCCTGTGTGCGGTGTTCACAATTTCATAGCCATAGAGCTTCATTCTAACTCACCTGTTTCCACGGCGGCACAAACAACAGGTTCATTTCTAGCTCACACACATAACCTGAGCTAGATATATGAATAATCCCTGTGTGCTTGCAAGAGACCTTTGGTTTTAGTTACCACAACATTATCCACCTAAAGGACTGCTGAACAAAGAGCACCTTATCCACCTAAAGGACTGCTGAACAAAGAGCACCTTATCCACCTAAAGGACTGCTGAATAAAGAGCACCCTATAAAGAAATTCTATCTATTTGGAGTTTGGAAAGAAAAAGACGGACACTCATCTTTATTTCACCTATATTGTTGTTCCTTTCAGCTGTATTACTTCCCTCCCACGGGGGAAATTGGAGGATAGCGATCCACTACTTGCAAGTATTCTTTTTATTGTTACGGAAAATAATTGACATTTTTGTTTCTTTTCCTTTTTTTATATACCGGTATATATATTTTTCAAATATAACGCTACACATCAATCATTGGATATCATTGGATAACATTGGATCAGTAATACTAGTCACATGACGTGACGTCACTACCCACGGATCACATGTTCCATAGCTTATAACGGACATATAAATAAGTTGTTTGTTGTTATTCATAACAGAGTGACCTCTCCTCAAGTGACCATAAGATTTGGTTTGCTACAGGTCAGCAGATTTATTGCTATATCAAGTTTCTGTATACTGTTATTTTTAATATAGCGATCGCTAATTTTATATGTTATGAATTTCCTATTAGTCATTATTGTAATCCCGTGATGCCGGCATCTTAGACTTATATGAGTTTCTTTTATCCGATTTTATTATATGTTATATATTAACCTGTTTATATTTGTTATCTTTTATTAAATTGACAACTTTCTGTCACTTTTTGGTATTTTTATTCACATATATATTCAACATCTTGATTAATTTTGGTATTTAATATATTATAATCACTCTTTTACTTTAGGTTTGCTCCTTCTGGAGCGCTTATCCCACACACCCCTTTTTTATTTCACTGTTCAAGTCTATTATTGGAGATTATAATAGACCATTTAGGGATTTAAGCTCACACCTCACAAGATAGCACTCACACCACCCCCTCCTTGTTCTATATTCCTTAAAGAAACACTTTTCTGGCTTTGGGCCACATTGGATCATAGTACTTGGAGTTTCAGGGAGATTGCACTCCATTTGCTGGCATCAGGGAGCCGCTATTACAATCAGGGAGACTCTCTGAACTTCAGGGAGACTTGGGATGTCTGTATATATTTATATATATATATATATATATATATATATATATATATATATATATATATATTAATAAACACACACACACACACACACACATACATATATACAGATAGATAGATGATAAATAGATATAGTGTATTATTTAAATATAATTCATTCCTAATGGAATATTGTTATTATTATTGAATGGGTTCACATATTATTTGTCTTTCTAATTTTGATACTGTGTTGTAAAAATAACCATATGCCCAGAATGTGTTTCTGAGACTGGGTAGGTGTAAGAGCTTGGTGCTGTACTCTGCATAATAAACTATGGATAAGTCTAAATTATACTATTACTTTCAAATGGGTGTGTTTTGATTGCAGAACTGAGTGGGCGGAGCAGTTGAACAGTAGGTCGTCAATACTCCAGTAACCCGCTTGCTTGCTCTGCTGCAAAGTGTCCCTGGAATTTTTTTTGAAATGTTGGCAACTGTGAAATCACAATTGGCAGCTTGTAATAAAGAGCAGGGCAGCTAGTCCCACATAACCTCCAAGGCCTTTATAGAACAAAAACATTCATCCTGAAGCAGAATTTAACCCCCTGGCTATCAAAATGCCCTACAGCACATAACAAGTGAATACACTGCAACCCTCTCTGGTAGCCAAGGGGTTAAAGTGCTCTGCTTGTTATGTTTTCATTCTAGGCAGCATTAGAAGCCTTGTACAGTCCTAACCTGTTCTGAAGCTTTCATTCCTCAACAAAAAGTTTCTGCACCACATCAGCATGGTGCTTGGCTGTGTGAGGCAACAGAAGTACATAAAATAAAAGTGAAACTAAACATGCCTGGCGAAAATGGGAGGGGTTTAGTTTTAATCTTTGCCCCTCTCTCCTTCATGGCTCCCTCAACTGCTGTAACATATTCCCAATGAAACACTCAACTTTGTAGGCACCTGGCAGCACAATTCTTACTAAAATAAATGCCCTCATAAAAAAAAATAAAAAAAAAATTATTACTGACAGGCAGGCGCCCCTCACTGCAAGGCGCCTGTAGGCACATGCCTACTGTGCCTAATGGGAAATCCGGCCCTGATGATGACAAACTTTTGTAAAAGAGTAATCTCAAGATTAACATATCTAATTACTTATATAGAACTCCTGAGACCAATAGTTGAACTCAAATATAACATGCATTGAGCATAATGATAACTATTCCTGGGGTATACATGGTAAACTATAGTACTAGTGTGTCATTCATATATACATTGCAAATTTTACATTGATATCATAAGTTTTTTTTTTTATGTAGAAGGTTACCTTGGTACCTCGTTATCAGGATATACTGCCTAGTAGAATGATACTTTAAACTGACTTACGTAGAGTAATAACATATTATCTTAACTGAGAGATACAATTTATACTGTAAGATATATAACACTAACTGTAAAACCTACCAACCTGGACCGGGTCACTCTTGTACCCTGAAGATAAAACATGACACTGGGGAGGATCTCAAATGATATATATGGTATCTCTTGGACCCAAACAGTACTGGTAAATAGAATACATAATAACTTGAGTGATAAAAGAAAGTGTGGCCTTTAGGCTAAAGGTGAAAGAGAATAACAATATACTTTTATGAGGTGTTCAGCCACACTTTAACCTGGACATAGTAGGTTATTGACAATCAGGATTATTAAGGTAATGGATTTGAACTAGGTGATGAGAACCAAGTGAATAAGTCCTGCATGACTATATCTAACAACAGAACCCCTGTTGCTTAATGATAGATCGACCCGTCTTTTTAATTTTTAGATCCTTGCCCCTGAAGTTAACATATGCTAGGGGGGACATTTTCAAAATGTCAGGTTCATGACCTTAATATATAGTTTTGGTGACTACTAGGAATCACTAGCCTTAGAAACTTTCTCTTGGGTACCCCTTTTTAATAATATGAGTGGGCTGAAGCTCCTAGAGAGTCCCCTACTGTATAAAGATTTGTCCATTTATCATATATATGATTTGTGCTGGGGTGAGTCTGAGTACCAATAAAGGGAAAATAGAGTATAGTGTCTGAATGCCATTCATAAATATTCATCTGGAAAATATTGCCCATATCAGTATCTAGGGGTAAGGCTGACACTATATGTACCCAATGCATATGTAGGGGTGATATGTGTGAGAAGAGCAAACGTAGTCAGCTGGTCTCAAGATAAGCAGGCATTTCAGATATATGCAGAATTGTCAGGTAAATAATTACAAGAAAACAACAAAGAAGTTATTCACAGGAGAGTGGGAACTGTCTTGACACGGACTAATAAATGCAGTATATAAATGTACATATTTATCAGACTTTGAGGTCATCATTTTATATGCATAACTATGAGGTGATAATATAGTCCTTTTATATGGCTTTAAAAGCATAGTCCATGGTAGCGATAGCCGATCCCTGTTCGGTAGTCCTTGAGCATGTGGTTGGTATGGTATGGAAGGTGGATAGGAAAATGAAGGAGAGGCTGTGATCGAGTGTATTCTCTTAGCTGCTACAGGCTTGTTCGAATCAGAAAGCATGGGTAATCATGGATGCACAGAGTTGGACTTGGCCAAACTGGTGGGAGCACTATGGAGAGCCTGATGTCGCCGGTCGCCTCCGGTCCCAATATTGTTTCCTTTCTCACCTCAGGTGGTCGACCGCATCTACCTGAGTCGTTAGTTGTTTTTCCGCAAGTGCACTCTCAGGTCTGGGGGAGGTAACCTTTACAGTCACACCGAAAGTCTCATGGCCCTGTTTGCATCGTTCAGCTTCCCACAATGTTATAGGTATGTGCTCTTTAGCTGTTATGGTGCTCTGATTGCTCTCTATCCTATTGAGATGGGCTGTGTGTAGCTGTAAAGTTTGTGTCCTGCCGCATCCACCATCTTTGATTCTATGTCGACTCTCTTTATAGGGCTGGTCGCCTCTAGGGATATAAAGTGTGCAAAGCAGTTGTCAATTTGTTGGGCTAGAGCATTCAGGAGAACCTGAATTATTCCTTGCGATGTCTCATCCATGTTTAAGTAGATCTCGCCACCTAGAAGCAGCAGTTAGATGAACATGCTTTACCCGGCAGGCCAGGGGGGGGGGGGGAAAGGAAGATGTCACTAATTATCCATCTTAGGTCTTCAAAAAGTGCGATCATCAAAAAATTGGTATTATTTGTGTCCCCAGGGTTTTCCGGGGAAGCTGCTGTGTAAAGAGTTATGGATTTATAGCTGATTCTTGGATATTCAGTAGATTATTTCCATGAAATCAGGAGCCATGGAATTTGCCCCCCCTATAACTGGATTTTAACAACCTGAAACTTTAAAACATGAAACCTGCCCCACTGCAATTATGTATCTGCAAAGATGTTCAAACAAGATTGTGCCTTTGGGAATGTGTTTTTAGAAGGAAATACGACTCGTTGATTGAGCATTCAAGCAAGATTACACCTTCATGAACACACAGTCCAAACACGTTCACAACAGTATGTTTTTACACTTCTTGTGCCTACATTAACAAACTCATGTTCACAATGGCCAATCCTATATAGACTTCAAGGGGTTGATTTATGAAGCAGTGGATGCTGCTTCTGACCCTCATCACTTCAGGTTAAGACCGCTGCTCCTTAACTCATCCGCCACCTCTGAGGTGGCGGACAGCAATCAGCCCGATCGAATATGATCGGTTAATTGACACCCCCTGCTAGCGACTGATTGACCACAAATATGCAGGGGACGGTATTGCACAAGCATTTCACTAGAAATGCTTGTGCAATGATAAATGCCGACAGTGTATGCTGTTGGCATTTATCGATGTGCAGCGGACATGATCCGGTACAGCGGATCATGTCGCCAGCACATTAGTAAATTGGCCCCCAATAATGTAGGTGCAAGCACTGTAAAACGCACTTTCATTAACGCAAAGTTGCAATCTTGTTTGAAAACAAACAAGCAGCCGACGGCTTTACCTTGTTGTTAATGTCAAAAAAATTTTTTATCCTCCTGAGTTCCTGCATTGAATAAAGAGAGCAGGATCTCTGGAGGTGGCAGATAGCGTGCAGCAGATGTGGACTTGTGACTACAGCAGCCTATGTGTGGTTCAGTGTTCAGTCAGTGGCTTTGAGTTGTTAATTCTGCAGGGATGTAAGAGCTTGTGAATAGGGAGACCATACCATATACCTTATGTAGTCACCTCTATAGCCCTGCATTGTCTCACTTACATGCATGTGGTTGACCCTTACATTCGGCACTATGTTATAAAGTAAAACACACAGACAACAGAAGTGGCGAATAAAGGCTGCAGCTTTGTTCATTAAATATATAAATATCAACCAATAAATAACTATAACCATAATAACATTATGAAACATAAAACCCCACAGTGCTTGCCCCCCAGAACCCCACATGCACTATCACCCTAAATGCACGCCCACATTTAAATATATATCTCTTCCGTTATAACAAAACGGGAGGTACCAAAGAAAACCTGCCACTTGACTAAACCACAGGTAAACACCCCAACAAAGCTGCAACTACACCATTAAATTCAGGGAGGGAGGGCGGGAGCTTCTCCTTGCCGTTCAGATCCATAGTATTTCCTGTTCTCAGCTCTTCTTTATAGACTCCCCTCTATCCCCACCCCATGCCCTATCTTTGACCCATACACTCCAGGCCAATACAGGGTCACATTCCTCTTCCTTCTATGTCTCTCATACAGGGTTGCATTTCTGCTCTGAATTGAATGGCACACTAATATTTACACTGACTGCAGGTTTATCAATTACTATTTTTTAATTTTAGACAATGGCATTCTCACCATCTAGAGTTTAAATTTTACTAAAATCTCAAACTAGTTCTTTCTTTTTGTTCTTGGATTATGTAACATTTAATCTATATACTTTTATGAATTGTTTTCCTATTCTTATTGTAACAATGTTATTAGTATTGATACAATGTGATTCATACCCTTTAATATTATTGAGAGTTATCTAAAGGCTCAAACATGTAACAAATGCATTTCTGAAAATGTTCTTCCTCAAATAAAGCAGTTTCAGTTTCATAAGCAAGCCTAATTACCAAGAAATTACCAGGTAATCCACAGCTATTAAGTAATAATAGAACAACAACAAAAACACTAAACCATCTTTTCCAACAATTTTTTTCCATTGATGTCTGTTTGTATAATACTTTGTTGAGAATTAAATGGAACACAGATAATTCATCAATAATATTAAAAAGTTCCATTAATTCTTTTGAGGAAAACTGTAGACAGCTAGGGGTATGTTTACCAATGTGAGAGCAGACATCATACAAAGTAGCGTATCATGTCCGCAGCACATCGATAAATGCCGATAGCATATGCTCTCTGCATTTATCATTGCACCAGCAGTTCTTGTGAACTGCTGGTGCAATGCCGCACCCTACAGATTCGCGGCCAATCGGCTGCTTGCAGGGGGTTTCAATCAACCCGATCGTATTTGATCGGGTTGATTTCTGTCCGCAGCCTCAGAGCAGGCATACAAGTTATGGAGCAGCGGTCTTTATATTTATAACCTGAGTCTGAATATGTTTTCTAAAATATGAGGTGGCAAATTTTGGTATCCCAACATCACATCCAATAACTAAAAGGAAGAGTAATACATTTTTGGCCAGATTACAAGTGGAGTGCTAAATATCGTTTGCATGCAATCAATATAAGCGCTCCACTTTGTAATACCAGCGCACAATAATGTGCGCAGGTATTACACGTTAATCACAATGCGAAGCTCGCATTTGCATTGCTAGGAAGCATTGTGCTCACAAAACCTTGTCACAGATGGCATCAGAATCTCATGCAGTGAAGGAGATATGTAGCGCAGAGATGGACAGCATTTTTAAATATATATGAATATGAATGTATACATATATATTTATGTGTTAATATGTGTATATTCACATATTTTAGAAACAAGGTTAACTGGCACTATGTCTATAATTTCAGTGAAGAACGAACTAACACCGCTTTTCTATCTATCTTTTCTTATTTCCTTCTATATCTTACTGTTTTATATACACATATTAACTGTACAAAGAAGGTGTGCTCTAAATGGCACCGGGTACACCAAACAGGGGAATAAACAGCAAGGATAGTACCTTGTATTTGCGGAGTAGGCATCTGGTCCTTCCACGCCCCACACACCACCATCAAACTTTACGGCTTCTTCTTTCGCTGTGTCGGCGTTCTGAAATAAATACAGAAGAAAAAATGGTAACTCATTAATAGAGTAAGAAAGTTCAATATAAACGCATAAGCGTATTAAAGGGACACTGAACCCACATTTTTTCTTTCGTGATTCAGATAGAGCATGACATTTTAAGCAACTTTCTAATTTACTCCTATTATCAAATTTTCTTCATTCTCTTGGTATCTTTATTTGAAATGCAAGAATGTAAGTTTAGATGCCGGCCCATGTTTGGTGAACAACCTGGGTTGTTCTTGCTGATTGGTGGATAAATTCATCTACCAATAAAAAAGTGCTGTCCAGAGGTCTAAACCAAAAAAGCTTATATGCCTTCTTTTTCAAATAAAGATAGCAAGAGAAAGAAGAAAAAAATGATAATAGGAGCACATTAGAAAGTAGCTTAAAATTGCATGCTCTATCTGAATCATTAAAGAAAACATTTGGGTTCAGTGTCCCTTTAAGCAACATACCATGCACAGCCTTGTAGTATGGTAAAGTTAAAATTCATCATTTATTGATATGTGGTAAAAGCGGATAACTCACACAGAGTAGCGGTTAGCAAGGAGCTTACGTCATCTGATGCATTTCTCACGTCTAGCGCTTTCTCAAAGATTGAGTTATCCGCTTTTACCGCATATCAATAAATGATGAATTTTAACTTTACCCTACACTTATGCATTTATATTGAACGTTTTTACTCTATTCAGGAGTTGTCCTTTTTTCTTCTGTATACACATATTAACACATAAATATATATGTTTATAATCATATACATACGGTATATATTTACATTGCGGTCTATGGGAACACACAGTTCCCATAGACCACAATGTAAAGGCACTTTTCCATGCCGTTTTTTTCTAACACCCCACTCTCACCAACTTTAAAGCACCAAAACTTCCTAGTGCCCTTTTTTTATTAAAAAAAAAGCTGTTTTTTTAAATAAAAAAACTACAATGCCCTCTATTTTGGGGGGGCCTTTGGAGCACTTTTAGACAATTAACCAGAGATCTAATCTATGGTTAATTTTTGGAGCACTAATTGCTATCGCAAGGTCACAGTAACAATAACCAGCCACTTGTAATGGCTGGTTAATTTTTGCGCTCCTGCAAACGGGCAAATTTGCCTGTTTGCGGGAGCGCAATAATTTAGTGCTCCACTTGTAATCTAGCCCTTAGAGTATTATTTAATTTGCAAAATTCATTAGTCATAGCTGTTCTGATATGATTTGTAAGATTAAAGGGGCACTAAAATTGTGTATTTTTCTTTCAAGACTCAGAGCACACAAATTTAAAAAATAACTTTCCAATTGACTCATATTATAAAATTGTGCACATTCTTTTTATACGCACTCTTCCTCCTACTGAACATGTACAAAAGTGAGTGCTGATGGCTGTCACATGATACAGGGGTAGGGAAGTGGAAGAAACTTCATATTTATGAGAGATAAAATCTACTGCTCATTTTAAATTTAAATAGTTTTTTTGTATTGTCTTTTTATTGTGTATTTGTTGTTTATGCAATTCTATTGTATTTTATGAACCTTTAAGTAAATGACTGCCTTATGCCTGAGTAATGGCATTCAAAAAGAAGATTATTTCTAACACAGGTAGCCTTGATGAAAATCTAACACTACCCCGTTAGGGGAGGAGTGAAACAGCTGTTGGCCTTTTCTGTATTTGCTTTCTCAGTTGTTTACATATGGGGAAGTTTGTTTATCACAGAGGCAGCTGAATAATCATTTGCATTGGCACTGATCACATCAGTGTGGCTCAGAAGGATAGTGAAGAAACTTACGCCTAGATTACGAATCTTGCGTTAGCCTTAAAAAGCAGCGTTAAGAGGTCCCAGCGCTGCTTTTTAATGCACGCTGGTATTACGGGTCTGGCAGGTACAGGTGTACCGCTCACTTTTTTTCTGCGACTCGAGCATACCGCAAATCCCCTTACGTCAATTGCATATCCTATCTTTTTAATGGGATTTGCCTAACGCTGTTATTACGAGTCTTGGAAAAAGTGAGCAGTACACTCTCTCCTGTCAAGACTCGTACCGCATTTAAAAGTCAGTCGTTTTATGGGCTAACGCCGTAACATAAAACTCTTAACTAAAGTGCTAAAAAGTACACTAACACCCTTAAACTACCTATTAACCCCTAAACCGAGGCCCCCCCCCACATCGCAAACACTTAAATAACATTTTTAACCCCTAATCTGCCGACCGGACATCACCGCCACTGTAATAAATATATTAACCCCTAAAACGCCGCACTCCCGCCTCGCAAACACTAGTTACATTTTATTAACCCCTAATCTGCCGTCCCTAACATCGCCGACACCTACCTACATTTATTAACCCCTAATCTGCCGCCCACAACGTCGCCACCACTATATTAAATGTATTAACCCCTAAATCTAAGTTTAACCCTAAACCTAGCCCCCCCTAACTTAAATATAATTTAAATAAATCAAAATAAAATAACTACAATTAACTAAATTAGTCCTATTTAAAACTAAATACTTACCTATAAAATAAACCCTAAGATAGCTACAATATAATGAATAATTACATTGTAGCTATTTTAGGATTTATTTTTATTTTACAGGCAAGTTTGTATTTATTTTAATTAGGTAGAATAGTTATTAAATAGTTATTAACTATTTAATAACTACCTAGCTAAAATAAGTACAAATTTACCTGTAAAATAAACCCTAACCTAAGTTACAATTACACCTAACACTACACTATAAATACATTAATTATCTAAATTAAATTAAACTAATTACAATTAAATAAAATAAACTAAAGTACAAAAAACCCCCCCACTAAATTACAAAAAATAATAAAATAATTACAAGAATTTTAAACTAATTACACCTACTCTAATCCCCCTAATAAAATAAAAAAGCCACCCAAAATAAAAAAAGCCCTACCCTATACTAAATTACAAATAGCCCTTAAAAGGGCCTTTTGTGGGGCATTGCCCCAAAGTAATCAGCTGTTTTACCTGTAAAAAAAATTACAATACCCCCCCAACATTACAACCCACCACCCACAAACACAACCCTACTCTAAAACCCACCCAATCCCCCCTTAATAAAACCTAACACTAACCCCTTGAAGATCACCCTACCTTGAGACGTCTTCACCCAACCGGGAAGTGGACCTCCAGACGGCCAGAAGTCTTCATCCGATCCGGGCATAAGAGGACCTCCAGATGGGCAGAAGTCTTCATCCAGGCGGCATCTTCTATCTTCATCCGGAGCGGAGCGGGTCCATCTTCAAGCCAGCCGACGCAGAGCATCCTCTTCCAATGACATCCAACTGAAGAATGAAGGTTCATTTAAATGATGTCATCCAAGATGGCATCCCTTGAATTCTGATTGGCTGATAGGATTCTAACAGCCAATCGGAATTAAGGTTGGAAAAATCCTACTGGCTGATGCAAACAGCCAATAGGATTGAGTTTGCATTCTATTGGCTGATTGGAACAGCCAATAGAATGCAAGCTCAATCCTATTGGCTGATTGGATCAGCCAATCGGATGAAAACTTCTGGCCGTCTGTAGGTCCACTTCTGCCCAGTTGGGTGAAGATGTCTCAAAGTAGGGTGATGTTCAAGGGGTTAGTGTTAGGTTTTATTAAGGGGGGATTGGCTGGGTTTTAGAGTACGGTTGGGTGTGTGGGTGGTGGGTTGTAATGTTGGGGGGGGGGTATTGTATTTTTTTTTACAGGTAAAAGGGCTGATTACTTTGGGGCAATGCCCCGCAAAAGGCCCTTTTAAGGGCTATTTGTAATTTAGTATAGAGTAGGGATTTTTTTTTTATTTTGGGAGGCTTTTTTATTTTATTAGGGGGATTAGAGTAGGTGTAATTAGTTTAAAATTCTTGTAATTATTTTATAATTTTTTTCAATTTAGTGTTTGTTTGTTTTTGTACTTTAGTTTATTTTATTTAATTGTAATTAATTTAATTTAATTTAATTTAGGTAATTAATTTATTTATAGTGTAGTGTTAGGTGTAATTGTAACTTAGGTTAGGGTTTATTTTACATGTAAAATTGTACTTATTTTAGCTAGGTAGTTATTAAATAGTTAATATTTAATAACTATTCTACCTAGTTAAAATAAATACAAACTTGCCTGTAAAATAAAAATAAATCCTAAAATAGCTACAATGTAATTATTAGTTATATTGTAGCTATCTTAGGGTTTATTTTATAGGTAAGTATTTAGTTTTAAATAGGACTAATTTAGTTAATTGTAGTAATTTTATTTCGATTTATTTAAATTATATTTAAGTTAGGGGGGCTTAGGTTTAGGGTTAGACTTAGATTTAGGGGTTAATAACTTTATTATAGTGGCGGCGACGTTGGGGGCGGCAGATTAGGGGTTAATAATTGTAGGTAGGTTGCGACGACATTGGGGGAGGCAGAGTAGGGGTTAATAACTATAATGTAGGTGTCGGCGATGTTGGGGGCAGCAGATTAGGGGTTCATAAGTATAATGTAGGTGGCGGCGGTGTCCAGAGCGGCAGATTAGGGGTTAATAATATAATGCAGGTTGCAGCGATTTCGGGGGCATCATATTAGGGGTTAATAAGTGTAAGATTAGGGGTGTTTAGACTCAGGGTTCATGTTAGGGTGTTAGGTGTAGACATAAAAAGTTTTTCCCCATAGGAATCAATAGGGCTGCATTAGGAGCTGAACGCTGCTTTTTGCTTTTTCAGCCGAAACTGCCCCATTGATTCCTATGGGGAAATCGTGCACAAGCACGTTTAGCCAGCTCACCGCTACAGTAAGCAGCGCTGGTATTGAGGTGAGATGTGGAGCTAAATTTTGCTCTCCACTCATTTTTTTGCGGATAACGTCGGGATTAAATAAACCTGTAATACCAGCGTTGTTTGTAGGTAAGCGGTGAGCATAAACTAAGCATTAGCACCGCGTAGCCTTACCGGCAAAACTCGTAATCTAGCCGTTATTTTTTAATCATATCTGGAGAGCCTGGTGTTGAGGGTATTGAGAGACACCTCTGCAGAAGTTGCTGGGTGGAGATTATTCTCACTAACTGTGGTTGCTTTGTAATTTACAATCCACACAGACAGTTCACCTTTAAAGGAAGTTTTACTACATTAAGATGGGGTTAACTCCTACTGTTACTAGGTGTTTGGGCTCAATGCTCCACTGGGACTCTAAAACAATGTTACATTTATAGTTTTTTGTTTATAGGTAATGCACTTTCATGCACACAAAGTCCAAACACATTCACAAAATCATGTAGGCACAAGCACTGGAAAACGCATTGTCGTGAATGTGTTTGGACTTTGGTGCATTCCCTTTAAAAACCCAGCAACAAAGGGGAAATCTTATTTGAACATCTTCCTTGCAGATATATTATTGCAATGGAGCAGTTTTATTCTTTACAGTTTCAGTACTGTTACAATCCAATATAAGACAATATTAGGTCCTACTAATAGAAGCCTGTAGTGTTCTCAGATGTAGATCATGCCAAACCGGGAATGGTGCTTTTAAAATCAATGAATGCAAATATTGGAAAAAAAAGCATTACTTTTAAAATATAAAAAGTGACAGCATAGTGATTGAGCAAACATGCTCAGTATGTCCTTCATGCCTACATGAAATTGGCATTCAGATTGTTTATCAGTGGTGAGGATGGAAACAGATTGCAATAGATTCCATTTGAACTCACAATCCCATTTTAAAAGTTGGTTATGAAGATGTCTATACTAATAGTGACAATAGTGTGACTTAGATTAACAAAAATAGATTGCTCCATTTCTAGATGTTGTGCTCCGGAATTCACTTTTCCTGATGATTCACTTAGCTGCATAGAATATTACATACTCAATACATATACATATGCAAATGTGTGCCCTGTCCACTGCAGATTGACTATACAATAGTGTTGAATAGAGCTTTAATATATCAATACCATGTATGCAAATACATTTCTAAAATGTCTCATGTGGCCATTTCAGAGTAAGAAATTAGCAGTATCACACTGTGTATATGGAACATAAATATAAGAGCCTAATAAAGTCAATGACCAGTGTGGACAATAAGGAAAGTAGGCAGTCACTCAAAATACTTGACACGGCGGTCACAGAAAATCATAAATGAGATAAATTAGACTGTCACGTCTCGGGCTTCACCCGTACTTACGCGGAGTAGTGTTGGCCCTTTTCCTGATACTCCTGTCGGTGCAGGCTTGAGGTTCCTGTGTCCTCTCCAGGCCATTTCAGAGTGTCTTGCACATGTCAGGTCAGCTTTCAAGATAACTAGAACATTGTATTTCATGGGTTTGTATTTTGTATTAAACAAGCGATTTAATCGATGTTCTATAGCTATAGTTGGAATATTTCATGTTGGATGCTGCATTTAGATGCAACAAGTAATTTACTAGTAAGAGGTTAATATGTAAGGGAGGGGTTGTAACCTCCCATTAACATTGACCAATCACTGTGTTAAGCAATCCCTTTAAATATGTTCACTTCTTAAGTGATTGCAGGTTTATGATTACGGCACTGCCGAAACTAGTCAACCACCTGCATTCCTTTTACCTGTTTGCTGTGATGTGATGTAATGTTTTAAACAAGAAGAATAAAGAATTGTTTTTTACGCATACAAGGAACCGACTGCTGCCTCATCTTTTGCTATCTGTCTTGCACATGTGTAACATAACAGAATGATGGGGGTTTATCATGTTCCTTGAGGTGTTGAATTTGAAAAGGTAAAGCTAGCCTCAAAAAGGTGTTAAAAATTATCTTGAAAATATACTTTGATCACTGAGAACTTTTAAGCCCAATTAAAAAATAGGATTTTTATTGTGAGAGCTGAAAGGTTGATCACAGTTACGATAAATAGAAAAAAAATCACTATTGTGATCTTGTTGAAATGAAAAGTGGCTTTTTCAGCCCAAAAAAATAAAAAAAGGCCTTATGTTGGATAATTAGGTAATTTTACACAATGTATTTTTTAAACACATGCATGTGTCTGGGATGTGCATTGCACAGGGGTGCATTGCATGGGCAGTGTACATTGTAACAATAGCATATGTTCACATTTTCAAAGTGAACATTTTATAAGTGATTCACTAGCAATATAGCAATAGAATTATACAAGAACTGCATTCACTACTCAGCACAGTGCTGCTTATTAAGACAACATGCTGCCTATTGACATCTGCTGAAAAATTGCACACTGCATCAAGCTAACCCTATTCTCTCTCCTCTGCTTTCAGGTACGTGAATAGAGACCCTGTCATTCTGCAACTATTCACTGCTCTCTGGTGTTTTTTACTCTCCTGTAACTCTCTTCTGGTACGTGAATAGAGACCCTGTCATTCTGCAACTATTCACTGCTCTCTGGTGTTTTTTACTCTCCTGTAACTCTCTTCTGGTACGTGAATAGAGACCCTGTCATTCTGCAACTATTCACTGCTCTCTGGTGTTTTTTACTCTCCTGTAACTCTCTTCTGGTACGTGAATGGAGACCCTGTCATTCTGCAACTATTCACTGCTCTCTGGTGTTTTTTACTCTCCTGTAACTCTCTTCTGGTACGTGAATAGAGACCCTGTCATTCTGCAACTATTCACTGCTCTCTGGTGTTTTTTACTCTCCTGTAACTCTCTTCTGGTACGTGAATAGAGACCCTGTCATTCTGCAACTATTCACTGCTCTCTGGTGTTTTTTACTCTCCTGTAACTCTCTTCTGGTACGTGAATAGAGACCCTGTCATTCTGCAACTATTCACTGCTCTCTGGTGTTTTTTACTCTCCTGTAACTCTCTTCTGGTACGTGAATAGAGACCCTGTCATTCTGCAACTATTCACTGCTCTCTGGTGTTTTTTACTCTCCTGTAACTCTCTTCTGGTACGTGAATAGAGACCCTGTCATTCTGCAACTATTCACTGCTCTCTGGTGTTTTTTACTCTCCTGTAACTCTCTTCTGGTACGTGAATAGAGACCCTGTCATTCTGCAACTATTCACTGCTCTCTGGTGTTTTTTACTCTCCTGTAACTCTCTTCTGGTACGTGAATGGAGACCCTGTCATTCTGCAACTATTCACTGCTCTCTGGTGTTTTTTACTCTCCTGTAACTCTCTTCTGGTACGTGAATAGAGACCCTGTCATTCTGCAACTATTCACTGCTCTCTGGTGTTTTTTACTCTCCTGTAACTCTCTTCTGGTACGTGAATAGAGACCCCGTCATTCTGCAACTATTCACTGCTCTCTGGTGTTTTTTACTCTCCTGTAACTCTCTTCTGGTACGTGAATAGAGACCCTGTCATTCTGCAACTATTCACTGCTCTCTGGTGTTTTTTACTCTCCTGTAACTCTCTTCTGGTACGTGAATAGAGACCCTGTCATTCTGCAACTATTCACTGCTCTCTGGTGTTTTTTACTCTCCTGTAACTCTCTTCTGGTACGTGAATAGAGACCCTGTCATTCTGCAACTATTCACTGCTCTCTGGTGTTTTTTACTCTCCTGTAACTCTCTTCTGGTACGTGAATAGAGACCCTGTCATTCTGCAACTATTCACTGCTCTCTGGTGTTTTTTACTCTCCTGTAACTCTCTTCTGGTACGTGAATAGAGACCCTGTCATTCTGCAACTATTCACTGCTCTCTGGTGTTTTTTACTCTCCTGTAGCTCTCTTCTGGTACGTGAATAGAGACCCTGTCATTCTGCAACTATCACTGCTCTCTGGTGTTTTTTACTCTCCTGTAACTCTCTTCTGGTACGTGAATAGAGACCCTGTCAATCTGCAACTATTCACTGCTCTCTGGTGTTTTTTACTCTCCTGTAACTTTCTTTTGGTATGTGAATTGAGACCCTGTCAATCTGTAACTATTCACTGCTCTCTGGTGTTTTTTACTCTCCTGTAACTCTCTTCTGGTACATGAATATTTACATAGAGCAAATGATTTTAGTTTGTTAATTTAGTCCTACATCTGTTGTACTGTTATCCAATGTGTTATTTCTAATGTTCATTTAACTGCCATGTGATGTTCAATCCTTATCAATACTTGCTATTATTCTAAAATGTATAGCTGTCTTATTCCATAGTTTTAACCTCCCCCAAATTTTATCGTCTGTTTACTTAACACCTCACCCTGACCAGACCAGAATCTAACTTTCCAATTGGCCTTTCCAATTGTCTTTGATTAGCAATCAACTAAATTTAGTGGACTCACCTGACTGCCCTCCCTGCATATATTTCACACCAGTCTGGGATGTGCATTGCACAGGGGTGCATTGCATGGGCAGTGTACATTGTAACAATAGCATATGTTCACATTTTCAAAGTGAACATTTTATAAGTGATTCACTAGCAATATAGCAATAGAATTATACAAGAACTGAACAAGGATTGGGCAAGGGGCAAGACACAAGGCAAGTACTTTTGTAATATTATGTTTGATATACCTTACTGTTTTCAATTGCAATTGCTAATGTAATACTGTGTCTTATGTGTTTAACTGGTTCCCTCTTTTGTAAAAATGCCTAATATCTTCTTATTCCTTTTTGCTGCCTTTTGTCTCTATAACAAACTACATTACTCATTTACTCCTTCTCCCTCTCCACCTGCACTGTTTATTAGCCCATCTCTCTTAAACTCACATTACTTTTGTACTCATGAACTTTACCAATTCCTAAACACTCTCTCACCCCCCTGCACCTTGTCTCAAAAGCAGTCTCACTACTGCAAATCTGTATCTCATCTTATGTCACTCTCCCTCTTGCTTCTACTAACTGCTGGCGACATCTCCCCTAATCCTGGTCCCCAACAACTGCCTAGCCGTGCACATCCATGTGTACCATCCCACAGACTCAAAAAACAAAACTCTGACAACCTTACTCACATTCATCTTGCATCAAAAGCCACTTCCCCTTTCACTTGTGCACTTTGGAACTCTCGCTCTGTTTGCAACAAACTCACTTCTTTACATGACCTCTTTATCTCCCGCTCCCTCAACCTTCTGGCCCTAACAGAAACCTGGCTCTCTCCCCTAGACACAGCATCCACTGCTGCTCTGTCACATGGGGGTCTCCACTTCAGCCACACTCCTAGGTCTGGTAATAGACAAGCAGGTGGTGTTGGTATTTTACTTTCCTCTCATTGCACCTTTCAACAAATACACCCCATCTCTTCCCTCACATTTTCTTCATTCGAAACCCACATGATTCGCTTATTCTCTCCTCTTTCTATACGTGTCGCAGTCATATACCGTCCTCCTGGCTCCTCAACTCAATTTCTAGATCACTTGGCTGCATGGCTACCTTATTTCCTTTCCTCAGACACCCCTTCCCTCATTCTTGGTGACTTCAACATCCCTCTTGACAATCCCACTGCCTCCTCTGCAAAACAACTTCTGCAACTCACTTCCTCTTTTGGTTTGTCACAATGGACTGATTCTCCCACTCACAAAGATGGTCACTCCCTTGACCTGATCTTTAGCTATCGATGCACCCTCTCAAACTTCACAAACTCCCCCTTTCCTCTTTCTGACCACCATCTCCTTACTTGTAACATATCATCCCTCCCTACAACTCTCCCTCCTTCTGCTCCTCACACCAAACTTCACAGAAGCATTACGTCATTAGATCAATGAAAGCTTTCTAACTCCATCAAACCTCTCCTCTCATCCTTCTCCTCCTTTTCATGCCCTGACCAATCTATCTGCCACTATAATTCCACCCTTACATCCGTCCTTGACAATCTCGCCCCTCTTACCATAGCTCGGAAATCAAACACTCATCCTCAGCCCTGGCATACTCCACTGACACGATACCTACGCAGATGTTCCCGTACTGCTGAGCGGCACTGGAGAAAATCTAGGAGTTCAGCTGATTTTCAACACTACAAATTTATCTTGAACTCCTACTACTCTGCCCTTAATTTCCATAAGCAACACTACTTCTCTACTCTTATCTCTAATCTTTCTTCAAACCCAAAACGTTTGTTCTCCACTTTCAATACTCTTCTCCGCCCTCCCCCACCTCCTAATACAACTTCTCTGTCAGCTCAAGACTTTGCCAACCACTTCATTAACAAAATCAACTCCATCAGAAATGAAATCAGCTCTCAACATAATTCCATTCCCTCACCCCCTCAAATGCTCTCAATCAACCACAACCCACATAACCTTAAACTTAGCTCATTCTTCCCTGTTACTGAGGAAGAAGTTTCGGCACTTATACTGCGCTCTCACCTCACTACCTGTCCCCTTGACCCTATCCCCTCACAGCTACTCCCCTCCCTCTCTGCCACCCTTACCCCTATACTCACACACACTTTCAACCTCTCCTTCAGCACCGGTATATTTCCCTCATCGCTGAAACATGCACTGGTCACACCTATCCTCAAAAAACCTTCCCTTGATCCTACCTCCCCATCCAACTACCGCCCTATTTCCCTCCTCCCTCTTGTATCAAAGCTTCTCGAAAAACTAGCTTATGCACGCCTTTCCCATTTCCTTACAATAAACTCCCTTCTTGACCCATTGCAATCTGGATTTCGTCCCCATCACTCCACAGAAACAGCAATTGTTAAGGTTACCAATGACCTACTTACAGCAAAATCAAAAGGCCACTTCTCTCTGTTTATTCTCCTTGATCTGTCCGCAGCCTTTGACACTGTTGACCACCCTCTCTTGCTCCAAACCCTCCAATCCTTCGGCATATGTGACACAGCCCTCTCGTGGCTCTCTTCCTACCTGTCAAACCGTACCTTTAGTGTAGCCTTCTCTGGGGCCTCCTCTGCCCCGTCACCACTTTCTGTCGGAGTACCGCAAGGCTCTGTTCTCGGTCCCCTTCTCTTCTCAATCTACACGTCATCACTAGGTTCCCTAATAAAGTCCCATGGTTTACAATATCATTTGTATGCCGACGACACCCAAATCTACTTCTCTGCACCAAAACTTTCTCCTTCCTTGCTAATCCGTGTCACTAACTGTCTTTCTCACATCTACAACTGGATGTCCTCTCACTACCTCAAGCTAAATCTCTCCAAAACTGAGCTCCTTATTTTCCCCCCTTCTTGAAAACTCTCCACCCCCAATCTCTCTATAACTGTCGACAACTCCATCATTACCCCTACCCCGCATGCCCGATGTCTCAGGGTCACATTTGACTCAGATCTTTCTTTCACTCCTCACATTCAGACTTTGGCTAAAGCCTGCCGCTTCCACCTTAAAAACATCTCTAAAATTAGACACTTCCTTACACAAGACACAACTAAGAATTTAATCCACTCTCTCATCCTCTCCCGCCTCGATTACTGCAACTCTGTCCTCTCTGGTCTCCCCACCTACCGCCTAGCTCCTTTACAATCCCTATTGAATGCCTCTGCCAGACTCATCTTCCTTACAAGTCGCTCTTCATCTGCTGCACCTCTCTGCCAATCTCTTCACTGGCTTCCTCTTGCCTCTAGGATCAAACACAAAATTATCACTCTGACATACAAAGCCCTCAACTGCACTGCTCCCCCCTATATCTCTGATCTTGTCTCCAGATACTCTCCTTCCCGTCCCCTTCGCTCTGCTCAAGACCTCCTACTCTCCTCCTCTCTTGTCACCTCATCACACTCCTGTTTACAGGACTTCTCCAGACTGGCTCCCATCTTGTGGAACTCTCTGCCTTGCTCCACAAGACTCTCTTCTAGTTTTAAAAGCTTCAAGTGCTCCCTAAAGACTCTACTGTTCAGGGATGCATACAACCTACGCTAACCTTACTTTATACCAGTTCCTCTCCTCCATTGCTATCCCGTGATCCCCCCTAGCATGTAAGCTTAAGAGTCCAGCTGTTTGTTGATCACCTTCTCAAGAGCTGACTACAACAGTGCAACTCTTGGCAGGGCCCTCTACCCATTTGATCCCTATAACTGTTTTTTTTTTTTTTTTTTTTTTTTTGTACTCTGCCTTTATTAATAGCGCTGCGGAATCTGTTGGCGCTCTACAAATCACCGATAATAATAATGTGTGAATATTAAGACTTTGGAGTTATATGAGGTATTACCTCCATATAAATCTTTTTTCTATTTTTTTATTATATATATTTTTTTTAATTATCTGTAATTTCTGATCACAAGGAATTTCTTAACTTTATTTGAGACAAGCAGATATGATTTTGTAATAGATAAAGATAATAAGTTATGTGGTGTCATGACTAAGGTCAAAGAGGTCTGTCCCAGTTCTCACCATCTCGTATATTCAAGACTCTTCCAACTGAAAAAAACAGTGACAACCAGGACTCACCTCTGCAAAAAATGACAAATTTATTAAACCAGTTATTTATTATTCATATGAAAGAGCAGTATTTTCATTGTACTGAAATTGTGGGGAGTTTTTTCATGATGCAAATTATAAAAACTTTAACTCCCTTCTCTGTCTGCCTGCACCTCCACCCACTACCAAACTCACTGCTCAGATTATAACTGATTACTTTTCAAATATAGTTGACACAATTAGAAAAAACATTCCTCCCTCCAAAGACTGAAAGCCTTCCCTTCTACCCATCCCATCTCTTAAAGAAACTCTGTAACAGAGAAAAAGGTCTTCATACACACATTATATACTCATCTTACAATCTGTCTACTTGACACCATTCCCTCACAACTTATTCCCTCTCTCTCTTCTTCTTTAACTTCTTCCCCAACTCTTTTTAAACAGTCTCTCACCACTGCAATATTTCATGTTACATTCACACAAGTGTTGATCACCTCAATATTAAACAAGTCCTCGCTTGATCCCTCCTCTATTTCTTACTGTCGGTCAGTCTCCTTACTTCCGATTTCCTCCAATTTTTTGGAACACTTAGTTGAGGGAAATTGAATTAGGTGATTATAGACTTGGGCCTAGATTTAGAGTTGGGCGGTAGCCGTCAAAACCAGCGTTAGAGGCTCCTAACGCTGGTTTTTACCGCCCTCTGGTATTTGGAGTCAGTCAGGAAAGGGTCTAACGCTCACTTTGCAGCCGCGACTTTTCCATACCGCAGATCCCCCTACGCCATTTGTGTATCCTATCTTTTCAATGGGATCTTTCTAATGCCGGTATTTAGAGTCTTGGCTGAAGTGAGCATTAGAAATCTAACGACAAAACTCCAGCCGCAGAAAAAAGTCAGTAGTTAAGAGCTTTCTGGGCTAACGCCGGTTTATAAAGCTCTTAACTACTGTGCTCTAAAGTACACTAACACCCATAAACTACCTATGTACCCCTAAACCGAGGTCCCCCCACATCGCTGCCACTCTAATTACATTTTTTAACCCCTAATCTGCCGTCCGCACGCCGCCGCAAGCTACGTTATACTTATGTACCCCTAATCTGCTGCCCCTAACACCGCCGACCCCTATATTATATTTATTAACCCCTAATCTGCCCCCCTCAACGTCGCCTCCACCTACCTACAATTATTAACCCCTAATCTGCCGACCGGACCGCGCCGCTATTATAATAAAGTTATTAACCCCTAATCCACCTCACTCCCGCCTCAATAACCCTATAATAAATAGTATTAACCCCTAATCTGCCCTCCCTAACATCGCCGACACCTAACTTCAAGTATTAACCCCTAATCTGCCGACCGGATCTCGCCGCTACTATAATAAATGTATTAACCCCTAAAGCTAAGTCTAACCCTAACACTAACAGCCCCCTAAGTTAAATATAATTTAAATCTAACAAAATAAATTATTTCTTATTAACTAAATTAATCCTATTTAAAGATAAATACTTACCTGTAAAATAAACCCTAATATAGCTACAATATAAATTATAATTATATTGTAGCTATTTTAGGATTTATTTTTATTTTACAGGCAACTTTGTATTTATTTTAACTAGGTACAATAGCTATTAAATAGTTAATAACTATTTAATAGTTATCTAGTTAAAATAATTACAAAATTACCTGTAAAATAAATCCTAACCTAAGTTACAATTAAACCTAAAACTACACTATCAATAAATAAATTAAATAAAATACCTACAATTATCTACAATTAAACCTAACACTACACTATCAATAAATAAATTAAATACAATACCTACAAATAACTACAATTAAATAAACTAACTAAAGTACAAAAAATAAAAAAAAACTAAGTTACAAAAAAGAAAAAAATATCTACAAACATAAGAAAAATATTACAACAATTTTAAACTAATTACACCTACTCTAAGCCCCCTAATAAAACAACAAAGCCCCCCAAAATAAAAAATGCCCTACCCTATTCTAAATTACTAAAGTTAAAAGCTCTTTTACCTTACCAGCCCTGAACAGGGCCCTTTGCGGGGCATGCCCCAAGAAGTTCAGCTCTTTTGCCTGTAAAAAAAAACATACAATACCCCCCCCAACATTACAACCCACCACCCACATACCCCCTAATCTAACCCAAACCCCCCTTAAATAAACCTAACACTAAGCCCCTGAAGATCATCCTACCTTGTCTTCACCTCACCAGGTATCACCGATCCGTCCTGGCTCCAAAATCTTCATCCAACCCAAGCGGGGGTTGGCGATCCATCATCCGGTGGCTGAAGAGGTCCAGAAGAGGCTCCAAAGTCTTCAGCCTATCCGGTAAGAAGAAGCGATCCGGACCGGCAACCATCTTGATCCAAGCGGCATCTTCTATCTTCATCCGATGACGACCGGCTCCATCCTGAAGACCTCCACCGTGGACCCATCTTCTTCCGGCGACATCCAACTGAAGAATGACGGTTCCTTTAAGGGACGTCATCCAAGATGGCGTCCCTCGAATTTCGATTGGCTGATAGGATTCTATCAGCCAATCGGAATTAAGGTAGGAATATTCTGATTGGCTGATGGAATCAGCCAATCAGAATCAAGTTCAATCCGATTGGCTGATCCAATCAGCCAATCAGATTGAGCTTGCATTCTATTGGCTGTTCCAAGATGGTTGCCGGTCTGGATCGCCTCTTCTTCCCGGATAGGATGAAGACTTTGGAGCCTCTTCTGGACCTCTTCAGCCACCGGATGATGGATCGCCAACCCCCGCTTGGGTTGGATGAAGATTTTGGAGCCAGGACGGATCGGTGATACCTGGTGAGGTGAAGACAAGGTAGGATGATCTTCAGGGGCTTAGTGTTAGGTTTATTTAAGGGGGGTTTGGGTTAGATTAGGGGTATGTGGGTGGTGGGTTGTAATGTTGGGGGGGGTATTGTATGTTTTTTTTTACAGGCAAAAGAGCTGAACTTCTTGGGGCATGCCCCGCAAAGGGCCCTGTTCAGGGCTGGTAAGGTAAAAGAGCTTTTAAGTTTAGTCATTTAGAATAGGGTAGGGCATTTTTTATTTTGGGGGGCTTTGTTGTTTTATTAGGGGGCTTAGAGTAGGTGTAATTAGTTTAAAATTGTTGTAATATTTTTCTTATGTTTGTAGATATTTTTTTATTTTTTGTAACTTAGTTCTTTTTTATTTTTTGTACTTTAGTTAGTTTATTTCATTGTAGTTATTTGTAGATATTGTATTTAATTAATGTATTGATAGTGTAGTGTTAGGTTTAATTGTAGGTAATTGTAGGTATTTTATTTAATTAATTTAATGATAGTATAGTGTTAGGTTTAATTGTAACTTAGGTTAGGATTTATTTTACAGGTAATTTTGTAATTATTTTAACTAGGTAACTATTAAATAGTTCTTAACTATTTAATAGCTATTGTACCTGGTTAAAATAATTGCAAAGTTGCCTGTAAAATAAATATTAATCCTAAAATAGCTACAATATAATTATAATTTATATTGTAGCTATATTAGGGTTTATTTTACAGGTAAGTATTTAGATTTAAATAGGATTAATTTATTTAATAAGAGTTAATTTATTTTGTTAGAATAAAATTATATTTAACTTAGGGGGGTGTTAGGGTTAGGGTTAGAATTAGAATTAGGGGTTAAAAAATGTATTAGAGTATCGGTGAGCTCTGGTCGGCAGATTAGGGGTTAATAATTGAAGTTAGGTGTCGGCGATATTAGGGAGGGCAGATTAGGGGTCCAATCAGCCAATCAGATTGAGCTCGCATTCTATTGGCTGTTCCAAGATCGCATTCTATTGGCTGATCGGAACAGATTTTGGGGGTCTTTGTTATTTTATTAGGGGGCTTAGAGTAGGTGTAATTAGTTTAAAATTGTTGTAATATTTTTCTAATGTTTGTAAATATTTTTTTATTTTTTGTAACTTAGTTCTTTTTTATTTTTTGTACTTTAGTTAGTTTATTTAATTGTAGTTATTTGTAGGTATTGTATTTAATTTATTTATTGATAGTGTAGTGTTAGGTTTAATTGTAGATAATTGTTGGTAGTTTATTTAATTTATTTATTGATAGTGTAGTGTTAGGTTTAATTGTAACTTAGGTTAGGATTTATTTTACAGGTAATTTGTAATTATTTTAACTAGGTAACTATTAAATAGTTCTTAACTATTTAATAGCTATTGTACCTGGTTAAAATAAATACAAAGTTGCCTGTAAAATAAATATTAATCCTAAAATAGCTACAATATAATTATAATTTATATTGTAGCTATATTAGGGTTTATTTTACAGGTAAGTATTTAGATTTAAATAGGATTCATTTATTTAATAAGAGTTAATTTATTTTGTTAGAATAAAATTATATTTAACTTAGGGGGGTGTTAGGGTTAGGGTTAGAACTAGAATTAGGGGTTAAAAAATGTATTAGAGTATCGGTGAGCTCTGGTCGGCAGATTAGGGGTTAATAATTGAAGTTAGGTGTCGGCGATGTTAGGGAGGGCAGATTAGGGGTCCAATCAGCCAATCAGATTGAGCTCGCATTCTATTGGCTGTTCCAAGATCGCATTCTATTGGCTGATCGGAACAGATTTTGGGGGTCTTTGTTATTTTATTAGGGGGCTTAGAGTAGGTGTAATTAGTTTAAAATTGTTGTAATATTTTTCTAATGTTTGTAAATATTTTTTTATTTTTTGTAACTTAGTTCTTTTTTATTTTTTGTACTTTAGTTAGTTTATTTAATTGTAGTTATTTGTAGGTATTGTATTTAATTTATTTATTGATAGTGTAGTGTTAGGTTTAATTGTAGATAATTGTTGGTAGTTTATTTAATTTATTTATTGATAGTGTAGTGTTAGGTTTAATTGTAACTTAGGTTAGGATTTATTTTACAGGTAATTTGTAATTATTTTAACTAGGTAACTATTAAATAGTTCTTAACTATTTAATAACTATTGTACCTGGTTAAAATAAATACAAAGTTGCCTGTAAAATAAATATTAATCCTAAAATAGCTACAATATAATTATAATTTATATTGTAGCTATATTAGGGTTTATTTTACAGGTAAGTATTTAGATTTAAATAGGATTAATTTATTTAATAAGAGTTAATTTATTTTGTTAGAATAAAATTATATTTAATTTAGGGGGGTGTTAGGGTTAGGGTTAGAATTAGAATTAGGGGTTAAAAAATGTATTAGAGTATCGGTGAGCTCTGGTCGGCAGATTAGGGGTTAATAATTGAAGTTAGGTGTCGGCGATGTTAGGGAGGGCAGATTAGGGGTTAATACTATTTCTTATAGGGTTATTGAGGCGGGAGTGAGGCGGATTAGGGGTTAATAACTTTATTATAGTAGCGGTGAGATGCGGTCGGCAGATTAGGGGTTAATTATTGTAGGTAGCTGGCGGCGACGTTGTGGGGGGCAGTTTAGGGGTTAATAAATATAATATAGGGGTCGGCGGTGTTAGGGGCAGCAGATTAGGGGTACATAGCTATAATGTAGGTTGCGGCGGTGTACGGAGCGGCAGATTAGGGGTTAATAATAAAATGCAGGGGTCAGCGATAGCGGGGGTGGCAGATTAGGGGTTAATAAGTGTAAGGTTAGGGGTGTTTAGACTCGGGGTACATGTTAGGGTGTTAGGTGCAGACATAGGAAAAGTTTCCCCATAGGAAACAATGGGGCCGCGTTAGGAGCTGAACGCTGCTTTTTTGCAGGTGTTAGGTTTTTTTTCAGCTCAAACTGTCCCATTGTTTCCTATGGGGGAATCGTGCACGAGCACGTTTTTGAAGCTGGCCGCGTCCGTAAGCACCGCTGGTATCGAGAGTTGCAGTTGCGGTAAATATGCTCTACGCTCCTTTTTTGGAGCCTAACGCAGCCCTTCTGTGAACTCTAAATACCAGCGGTATTTAAAAGGTGCGGCCAGAAAAAAGCACGCGTAGCTAACGCACCCCTTTGGCCGCAAAACTCTAAATCTAGGCGTTATACTTTACACTTGATCCCCTCCAATCTGGTTTCCACCATAAACACTCATCAAAAACTGATTTCACTAAAGTGCTTTTGTCTCCCTGGCTGCTGATACACGTCCCTTTGTTGTGTGCTAGAATTCTCTGGTATGTCTCCCTGCTTTTGTCTCCCTGGCTGCTGATACACGTCCCTTTAATATGTGCTAGAATTATCTGGTATGTCTCCCTGCTTTTGTCTCCCTGGCTGCTGATACATGTCCCTTTAATATGTGCTAGAATTATATGGTACGTCTCCCTGCTTTTGTCTCCCTGGCTGCTGATACACATCCCTTTAATATGTGCTAGAATTCTCTGGTATGTCTCCCTGCTTTTGTCTCCCTGGCTGCTGATAAACATCCCTTTAATATGTGATTGAATTCTCTGGTAACCATTTCCTCTGATGTCTCCATTTTGTCTACCTGTAATCATCTTATCAGATACTGCTTTTTGCCCCACCCCCCTCTAATTTGCAAGTTTGTGTAACTCCTGTCTAGCTAGCTAGACTGCTTGTAAACAGCTGCATTGAATCAGTTCATTACACTCACTGCTACATATAGCAGACCACAGGATCCCTTGAGCCGTTACTCTCTGCTTCAAAGTGGCTCTATGTTACAAGTGGCAGTGTTACTCACTGGAGTTGGAAACTGCAGTCCCACTTACAGGTAAACCTACTAACTAAACACCTGCACAATGCTCTCCATGTATTTTCTGCTCTCTCTGTCTGCCCTTCTAAAACTCACTGCATGTCCTTATAATAATAACAACAACCCCACACTATCCTTATCTCACCCTCCCTTC